>NW_025999998.1:13206212-13423693 GCF_001458135.2 Marmota marmota marmota | reverse complement strand
TATATATATATATATATATATATATATATATATATATATCTATAGTATGTAGATCTATCCTTGCATATAAATATAAGTAGGTAGATGTGTATATACAAATATATAAACAGTAATTGTATTGCATGCATAGGTAGATTATACAGCTTATGGTTTTCTATCTATAGATTGATTAGAAACTCACACAAAATGAGCACATTCTGACACTCCCTTTATTTAAAGTATCCAATAAATGTAATCCATGAGAAAGAGAAAGTTTGGTTTTGTGCATGACAACGAGCATTGGGAATAAAGTGTAGAGCCTTTATAGGTCAGGTCAGGGCTCTATTGGTCTGCAGTCAGGGCAGCTTTGGTGTGATGGAGACAACCGAGGCCAGGTTAAGCCAAGGGATTTGGTGTGAGCCCCCAGTATTCAATTTCACTGTCATCCAAGATCAGGAAGCAAAGTACAACAGGGTCTTCTAGAGTTCTGGGTAGAAAACCAAGAATGAGGTCCCTTTATTCCTCTCTTGTAGTATGCATGCTTTCCTTCATGTTATCTTCTCTCTGATTTTGACATGTCAGCTTCGTTTTATTAATTGGCTTCTTTTGCTTGGTCATACGTTGGATATGACTTAGCCAAATCATTTCATGGTCCCTCAGATTATATGGTGGCCTTTCATTTCAATGACAATGTCCAACTGACTGGGGTCTCTTTGTTTTGGTTCAAATTCTCAAGATATTTACACTCAATGTTTGTTGTTTTGGGATCAATTATGCATTCCTGATTAACTGCTTTGGATGGGAAAGGTGCAGACATTAACCATGTCTAATATGTTATCCTTACTGACTTGGTTAATATTCAAATCAATTTCCTCTGCCTGGGAAATATATATATGTGAGTATTTTTGTATACATACATATATATGTATACACACATACATAATTATTCATTCATCACAACCTTCAAAGGATAATGTGAAGAAGTAAAATTATTTGTGTGAGATTATTGAGTTATAGAGTTCAACTAGAAGAAAGAGCTACTCTAGGGGACAGTGGTTCCTAAGTTGAAGCATTTACCAACTTATGTAATTGACACTAAAGCCTTTTCCCTTTAAATTTAATCTAACTCATTTTAAAGACTTTAATCCAAATCCGGCTGCAAGGCATAAAGGATAAAGGTGTTTTTGAAGAACCGAGACTGTACTGTTTAAATGGTAGACTATGAGAACAGCACAAATTAGTGTGAAAGACTAAAGGGAAAGAATAGAGCTATTTTGTGTTCCCAAATGTTGATATATTTGCTATATTGCCCAATCATGACATTTACATTTAGTGTGGAGGACAAAAAAGACTTGGAAATATTGCAAAAAGGTGAACAAAAGTAGCTAATTTTTATCAGCAAACATACTTTCTAGCTGAAGTATTAACTTTGAATTAACTGTTACTTGAACTAACTACTTTCTATCAAGTCAGTGCACTAAATTTAATGCTTTGCCTTGAAAAAAAAATAAATCAGTGTTATCTAGGGAGAATTGCTTAAATGTGCAGCACATCATTCTGAAAATAAATCTAAATTTAGAGATAAGGTACATAAAATAAACTAGTCAATGTGATACTTATTCATGAAATTCTAGGCTAAATCTTTAATACAGTTTATATTTTGATGGTCTCCATTGACACTCTGAAATATAAATTGGAAAAGGCCAACCAACTCAGCCTTGTTCCCGAAGTGGTGTTCATGACACAGGATTTGACATTTTCCTTGCAACCATCTTACTTACACAGAAATGCTGGTAGAATCTATCTTGGCTGTTACCTAAGGCAATGAGACTTTGCTGAAGAGTCCTTTCTAGACTAATATATCAGGTTAGATTGTTAGATGCATATGAAGATGCTAAATAACTTAGGGTAATTTACTGAAATCCTACAAGAAATATTTTGAATAATAATTATTTCTTTTGAACAACAATATTTAATGATATTTTACCAATATGATTAGATGAACTACTTGGGTGGTTTGTCTGTTAATAAATTTTCTGGGAAAAATTTACAGGCTAATGTTTACTTAATACATCAGTGAGGTCTCTCTTGACATCTAAGATGGCTATGATCAAATAGAAAGCTTACTTTAGTGATCTAAAATCTTTTGGGATGTAAGACCACTACTAAACATGTGATGGAATTTCAAATATTAAAATGTATTGCAGACTTCTGTTGCTTATTATAACAAAAAATATCCAAGTCATTCATACAACCAAAAATCTTGATGAAAGTTTCCATGAGTCCAAGCTTCTGCTTCAAGCAGTAGGCTATTTTATCTAGAACTTTTTCTTGACATTTAGATTTTCTACTTCTGTTTGTCTTCTACAAAGCTTTGATTTACATATTAATCTATTAATCTCTTTTCTGCCACCTCATTTTTTTTCCTTCCTTGATATCGTCTAGTTGAATTCTTTTGAACTTTTTCTTATTATTCATGTCTTCATAAGAGCAGTGTGAGTACCTTGAACATAGGGACAATTTCCCATACATTGTATATGCTAAAAATTGCTCATAAAATTAATGTACACGTAGAAGCTGTTCCATAAATGTTTACTGAATGGTGACTTTTCTCTTTATAGATAACAGTACCAGTTTATACCCCTTAGCAGCTCAGAAACACTTTTCATCTCCTGCATCTAGTCACTCATGTCTATTAGGAGGCTCTTTCCACAGAAGCTATTGTTATTTCTTCAGTGAAAAAAATAATAAATTTTACATCTTCTTAGCAAGTACATACAATTGTAAATGTTATTTTGTTTCTTCCCTCTTATGGTATAGTGAGTGAGAATTATGAGTCTCGTGTGAGGTGAAAATGATATTTAAGTATACTCCAAATTTCATGTTGCTATTATATTCTATTTGATTTGTACTAAGTGGTTTAAGCCAGGGAGATACATAATCTTTTGTTTGTTTTTGTTTTGCCTATACAATAGTCTCTTATTTATTGATTGGTACATAACTTTTTGGGGGGATTGAACTCAGGGGCACTTGACCACTGAGCCACATCCTCAGCCTTATTTTGTATTTTATTTAGAGACAAGGTCTCAGTGAGTTGCTTAGCACCTTGCTTTTGCTGAGGCTGGCTTTGAACTCATGGTCCTCCTGCCTCAGCCTCCTGAGCTGCTGGGATCATAGGTATGTGCCACTGTGCTGAAGATATATAACCTTCTCACATGTAAAAACAGAGAGGCAAAGACTGGAGGTGAGATCAGTTTTGAAGCAATTGGTATCATCTAGGCAAGAGATGACAATGTCTGGGTCCAGTTTAGTGTCATTGGGATTGGAGGAAAGTGCATCGACTCAGGAGAGGT
The DNA here is from genome assembly GCF_001458135.2 of Marmota marmota marmota. Taxonomy (NCBI): domain Eukaryota; kingdom Metazoa; phylum Chordata; class Mammalia; order Rodentia; family Sciuridae; genus Marmota; species Marmota marmota. The sequence continues at coordinate 13,420,361 of NW_025999998.1, read as the reverse complement.
AGAAATCTTAAAAGTGATGATTGGATTTCAGGTATGTTGAGCAAGAGGGAGTGGTTTGGTTTTGAAAGATCTGTGCTATTGCATTTCAGAGAATAAATAAAGGAACCCAGAAGAGATGTGGATTTACTTGTTCTGGAATTGTTGTTGTCCCTGATGGGAACTTGGGAAATGGGTAGAAGTGGACCAGTTCAAGAGATGCTGTGTTCAGGGAATAAAGACTAGAAGTGGTGATGTCAGGCTTGGGTATAGAAGGGTGACAAGGGAGAGGAAAATGTCAAGAATGACCCCTGTGTGGGATTAGGTGATAAATCACTGGGAGAGAAAAGTGTGGAAGAGGATTTTGTGTGGGAGGAAGAGAAAAGTATCTTTTTGGCATGTCGGTTTTGAGATGGCTTTCAAATACTCAAAAAGATTTTTTGAGTAGGTGAGTTATGAGGGACTATCTGGGTTGAAGACACACAATTGTGAGTCATCATGTGTAGGTGGAATTAAAGGTATGAAACTGGATAAGATTTCCAGAAAGAGCACTAGCCATGGAACTGAGAGAAACTTGAGCACTGACACACTGAGTGGAGCTAGTTAAATCTGCAAAGGACATGGGGGAAGAGTGGCCAGGGCTGCATCCGAGCAGGAGCAATAAAGGAAAAGTGATAAAGACCAAATGATAGATAGGTGTGTGCTTTCCTCTCTTGTGAGCAACACTGATATTTTCTTACTTTTACACTGTTCCATGTTGCTCTTGTACCTTCTTGGAGATTCTTCTCATAAACAGAGAATTCTTATTCAATGAACAGTTGCTCAGGGTTTGGACCATAGAATATGTATTCACTTTTTAATTAACATTGAAAATATGTTTGCAGCAGTAGAATTATAGAAAGGATAATTCTAGAGCTTCACTTTGCCTTGCGTTTCTTTGTTGTTGTTGTTGTGGTTAGCAGACCTTTTATAATTTAAGGTAGACAATAGTTTCTGGATAGCTATGCTCCAGAAGATACCCCACCCCCTTACTCAAATCCCTATTCTTCTAGAAACTTCATCGGGAATTATTTTTAACTTCTCGTTTACCACAAGTTCTAGTTACAGTAGCACATTTTTTTTTTTAAATAACAAAGTTAAATGATGTAAAGTCTTCTCATATTAAAATTTTATAATTATGTTTTTTTTCAGGTATCTTAGAAATCAAACTAGAGCACAGAGGAGTTTTTGTTTTCTCTTAAAAAGCCCTTCCCATTTCATGCAGTAATAGCCATGGCCTAATTGACCTCTGTGGGCCATTTGCTTTTTGCCAAAGCTTTGGGATTTCTGAGGCTGAAGTCAACGTTTTTATATAATATTCATTTAATAATATCTTGTAGAGCATACTGCCATGGTTAATTTCATGTGTCAACTTGACTGAGCTAAGAGATAGCCAGAAAGCTTGTTAAAGCATTATTTCTGTGTGTGTGTGTGTGTGTGTACGCGCGCGCACGTGAGCATGCGTGTGCACACGTGGATTTCCAGAAGAGATTAGCATTCATGTGTGGACATTAAGGAAGGATCACCCTCACCATGGTGCACAGGCATCATTAAAACCCTGAACAGAACACAACAGCAGAGGAAGTTTGCATTCAGCCTTCCTGTCCTTCAACATTGGTGCTCCTGGTTCTTAGGCCTTTGGATTCAGATCAGGACTTAAACCATTTGCTCCACTGGTTCTCAAGCCTTCAGGTTTCATATGAAATGACACTACCTTTCTGGGTTTTGGCTGGCAGACAGGAGACTGTGAGACCTCTCATTCTCTGCAATCATGTTGGCAATTCCTCACGATAAATATCTATGTATCTATATGTACCCTCTTGGTTCTGTTTCTCTGGAGAAACCTGACTAATGCAGGCACAAAGTACTTGGCTGAAGAGATAACTTAGAATCTCAGTTCATTAATCTACCCGTTGGGCTTGCGTGCATTTTAAGAATTTACAGGTATACTAAGAAAAAAAAAACTACTGCTATAAAGAATAAAATACGTTAATGTCAAAATCATTGTCCTAAGTGAAAGAAGCCAATTTATCTATAGTAACAGAAAGCCATCACATGGTTGCTTGGAGCTGAGATTTGGGGGTTAGGGATAGGCCTGGGCTAGATTACCAAGGGGCACAAGGAAACTTGTAGGGGATAATGCAGATGCTCATTATCCTGATTCCAGTTTTGTTTTCAAATAAAAAATTAATCCAATTGAATTTTAAATATTTAAAAGTTTATTTTATTTTAATAATACTTCAATGAAATTTTTTAAAAATAGTATTACCCAGGAAGGAAACAATATCAAAGTTCCTTCCAACTCTCATATTCAGTGACTCTCTTAGAGATGAGGGGACTGAAGGTAAAGTACACTTTAAGTTATTTTCAATGCAGAATAAATTGGACAAAATTATGGTCTGTGCATGTATAAAAATACCACAGTGAATTCCACCTTTATATAAATCTATTAAAGCACTAATCAAAAATAAATGATCTCTAATTTTATTCCATTGTGATCTGATAGAATGCAGGGTATTATTTCTGGGTTTTTTTTTTTTTTGTATTTACTAAGAGTTGCTTTTTGGCATAAGATATGGTCTATTTTAGAGAAGGAGCCATGTGCTGCTAAGAAGAAAGTATATTTGCTCATTGATGGATGAAATATTCTATATATGTGTGTTAAGTCCAAATTATTGATTGTATTATTTAGTTCTAGAGTTTTCTTATTTAGTTTTTGTTTGGAAGATATGTCCAGTAGTGACAGAGGTGTGTTAAAGTCACCCTGTATTATGGTATTGTGGTCTATTTGACTTTTGAAATTGAAAAGGGTTTGTTTGATGTACATAGATGTTCCATTGTTTGGTGCATAAATATTTATAATTGTTATATCCTGCTTACATATACTTCCCTTCCCTTAAGAAGTAGGAAATGTCCTCCTTTGTCTCTTCCGCTTAACTTTGGTTTGAAGTCTACTTTATCTGAAATGAGAATGGAAACCCCTGCTTGTTTACACAATCCATATGAGTGATAAGTTTTTTTCCATCCTTTCACCCTCAGCCTGTGGATGTGTTTGCCCATGAGGTGAGTCTCAATGTTATTATTGAGATATGATTTATATTCCCTGTTATTTTTATCTATTTCTGTGTTTTGATTTGTCTTAGTTTCTCATTTGATTGAATGTCACTTTAGTGTAGATCCTCCTTTTGATGGTGTTCACTTTTTTTTTCACTTCATCTTCATGGAATATTTTGTTAAGAATGCTCTGTAGTGTAAGCTTTATAGTTGTGAATTCTTCTAATTTTTGTGTATCATGAAATGTTTTAATTTAATCTTCAAATCTGAAACTTAATTTTTCTGGATATAAAATTCTTGGTTGGCATTCATTTTCTTTCAGAGCTTGAAATATATCATTCCAGGACCTCCTAGCTTTGAGGGTCTGAACTGAGAAATCAGTTGAGATCCCAAATGGTTTCCCCTTATACGTAATTTGATTTTTTTTTCTCTCATGGCCTTTAAGATTTTATCTTTATTCTCTGTGTTGGTTATTCTCATTATAATGTGCCTTGGTGTGGGTTTTCTGTAATTTTGTACATTTGGGGGTCCTGTAAGCCTCTTGTATTTGATTTTTCATTCCATCCTTTAGGTTTGGGAAATTTTCTACTATTACATCATTGAAAAGATTGTGCATTCCTTTGGTTTGTATCTCTGCTCTTTCATATATCCCTATAACTCTTAAATTTGGTCTTTTCATGTTATCCCATAATTCTTGGATGTTCTGTTTATGGTTTCTTACCATCTTATCCACATGTTCAACTCTACTTTCAAGGTTATATATTTTGTCTTCATTGTCTTCCAAGTTGGAGAATATCATGCTAAGTGAAATAAGCCAATCCCACAAAACCAAAGGCTGAATATTTTCTCTGATATGCAGATGCTAATTCACAATAAGGTGGGGGGCACTAGGGAAGAATAGAGTTACCTCAGATTAGGTAGAGGGAAGTGAGGGGAGGAGAGGAGGGCATGTGGGAATAGGAAAGATAGTAGAATGAAACAGACATTATTACTATATGTATATATGTGGCTGCATGACCAATATGATTCTACAACAGTACACTCAGAAAAATGAGAAATTATATCCCATCTATGTATGATATATCAAAGTGCATAAATGCATTCTACTGTCATGTATAACTAATTAAAACAAATAAAAAAAATTTTGAAAAACATGAAAAGTAAGACTAGTAGAGGAAGAAGAAGAAAGGGAGGAAGAAGGAGAGGAAAATGGGATCACCAGTGACCAGAATGGAGTAAATTAAATTCCATGCATGTATGATTTTTGTCAAAATGCAGCCAAGTAATATGTATAACTACAGTGCACTGAAAAAAAAAGAAAAAAAAGAGAAAACATGAAAGTTATTCCCATATCTGCTTTTAGCATTAAAAGCAGTTGGTAATGGTAACTGGTTGCAAATTCCAAACAACTTATTTTATAATGGAGGGTCTCTTCCTCCTGAGAGCCTTATCTGGTGAGAAAGGAATATCTGAAATAGTAATATGCATGCTGGTTGAAGAAGTGTATATGATGTGAACACAATTATTGAAAAATCAAACACTTGACATTCAATTGTTCTGTAAACAAACCTCATCATCATACAGTTGTGTAAATCCTGTCCACATGTATAAAATGTAAAATTTTAAAGAAAATACCATTTCAGTAGTCAGAAAGTATTCATCGAACATGATTTTATTTGAAGGTAAGCCTTTATTATTAGCATCTTGTATTTTTAAATCCCTGGTTTGGGCTGCTTTTTAATGACTTTTTAATTCAATAGTGATCAAGTGTATGTAAATTATCATGAACTTTGTACTAATAAACATGACTTACAAAGCTTCATTCTTGTCCTGCTCTATTTGAAATATTGAAGTCCTATATTCTGACTTCACTTTTTCTAGAATGCATTTATAAGTTTTGTATTTCAAGTATGTGGTCACAGATGGGTCAAGATTTTAATAAACATGGTTAATGCTATTTTTGATAAATGCTATTGCTTTCTTAAGTAAAATATTTTTTTAGTAGAAAGAGTGAGAATAATAGTTTAAAAATAGAATAAAATGATACTTTTTGTTCCATAATTTGAACAATTTTTTCTTGACTATATAGAATACACAAAGACATTGTTTTTATTTATCATTCAGAATTCTTTTACTTAGCAAAACATTATCATTCTGGTAAAAAAAAATGTCTATATGACTGATTTCCTTTTTCACTAGAAGCAATTGATTAATCTTGTTCACATGTTTGTCTTTGGGACCTTTAATCTTGGTATCACATGGCCTTAAAGTGAATATAATAAGATGGGTCAGAATTACATCCTGAAGTACATCTTGGAGTCTTCTGAAGGAGAGAGCGAAGTGAAGTAAAGTGACAGAAACCAAAACAGCATAAAAGTTGAGGACTCAATATATATAAATTTCCTCAATAGAAAAGAATTAAGCTCCATTGTAGAGTTGTGAATGACATTAACCATTTGAAAAGCTTGTAGTCAGTTGGCCTAAAGGGTTTTGTTTTCCATTTTCTATTATTCTTGTGACTAAATTCCACATCCTTAGTGTCTTAAGTCATAAAAATGTATCATCTTGGACTTGTGGAGGTCAAGTCTGACGTGGGGATCACTGGGCTAACCCTGAGGAGGAAGCAGGCTGTGCTCCTTTTGGAGGCTCCAGGACAGGACCAGTTTACTAACCTTTGTTTGCTTCCAGGGGATGCCCACCCTTCCTTGGTTCCTGGCTTCCTCCATTTTCAAAGACAACACCCTGTGTGTCTGATTTCTGACTCGTAAACAGAAAGGTTCTTGTAAGAACTTGTGTGATTAGTTTGGGCCCACCTACACAGTCCAGGATAATGTTCCTGTCTCAAGGTCCTTAACTTTGATTACATTGCAAAGGGAACTTAATATAGGGTGACAGATTCACAGGTTCCAAGGATTAGGAGGACATGGACATCTTTGGGAGGTCATTATTTTGCCTTCCATATGAATAAAATACTAGAACAGTTGAGGAATGAGAGGAGGAGAGAGATTGAATTACTGGGAATACTTTTGAGAGTGTCTGTTAGTATGATTTTCAATAAGAACATCAAGAAATGGAAAAGAATTATCAATAGCAAGGAATGTAGGTATTAGGATTACACTTCTTATTTCCAGTTGCCCCACTTTGCACACACAGAAACTCTTTGTTCATTCAGTATTTAAATAAACTAATTACATTAATGGGCCTATTCTGTCATCTGTTTCTCAATCTGGGTAGCAGATGTAACTCCATCATTTAGGGACTTGAAGTTCTGCAGTAAACATGTACATAAATTGGCTGAAATTTATTAAGATAAAAAGGACTGTTTTTAAACCTAAAATTTCTTGTCTAGAGGATCCATGGGAGAATAACAATAACTAACTACCAAATAAACTACAAATCAAATTTTGTCTTCAGAAAACTGTTTCACTTACATAGATGAAACTGATACACACACATCAAAAGAAAGGCAAATTTTTGTTCTAGTTTTTAAATTAGCACAATAATATATTCCACTTATTAGAAAAAAATGGTAAGAAAAAAGGCAGCTTACACTTTAAAAATCTTTTTGAAACATTGTAGGGTCATGCCCTCTTTGTTTTAGTAAATTAAATGCCTTTCATTTATTGCAGAATCCTTTTAAACTGCATTTTTTTCCTTACTAAAATTGATCTTAATAAATGAGCTAGATGAAATTAATATTTATGTTCACCTAATAGAAAACTACAAGTGTCACTGGATTTGATGGTGTTGAAGTTACATGTAGTTTGGAATTCAGAACACAGCTCTAAAATCAGTCATAGTTGAGTAAAGTAGAAATCCAAGAAGGTCGGGAAGACAATTTAACATGTCACGGTAAATTCTTCATCCTCAAAGGCATAGAAAGTTTTCAAAATGCCTCTTCCCACTACTAGTCTCTGTAAAAACAATCTCTGGCTTTATACAAAATGAATATCTGCATTATGTAGTAGAATTATTTACTCCTAAAAGTTAATTCATACAGGAACATAAATTACTGCCATATTGACTTAGACAGTTCTTTGACCCCCTTGATCTCACATTTTCTCGACTCTAGGCTGAAAAGAAGGATTGAAGGAATTTGGGGGCAGGGAAGGGAATTAATGCTTATTAAAACAAAAAAAAAGATACACAGCTTTCTCTTTACAAGCATCCCCACAACTTCTTTGAGGCAGTTATTATCTAAGGGAGAGAACTGAGGTTTAATGATGGCCAGTAATTTTGTACAAGGTCAAACACACCCTTAGCAGGCTTGAACTCTCCTAGGCTGGACTCCTAAGCTTTATTTTTTCTCATCACCTCTATACTGACTACCTGAACTTTGAGGCACATTTTTTTTTCTTTGTTTCCTTTTCTCAAACAGATCTCAGTGCCAGCCACAAAGAAAAGGCAAGCCAATTTCCTCAAAATCTCTCACATTGACAGATTTATAGGATCCCCTAACAGCCCAGGGCCCACAAATCAAATGCCTTCAAGTTGCTGGGCCTTTCTTGCTGTCCTACCTATGTGATTCATTGAGTCCTCTAACTTGTGGCCTCCCTCCTGAGTTATGAACCTCCTCTGGGAACACATGCAATGTGGCAACGTGCCATGCTCTTTGCCTGGAAGTGGAACATGGTTGCACTTCAGCTCAAATTGTCCCTCTCCTGCCCAGGGTGTGAGTTGTCCCTGCAGATCATGACATTCCTTTCCATTACTCTGGTCCTCACATTCCTTAGGGGTTAATGTGGTTGGGGTGGAGAGCAAAAATATTTTCCTGATTTTTTAAAAGAACTTTGAAACTGAATCTAGAGAGCAGAAGAAATTATCACACAGGCCACTGAAAGAGAACCGCTGTCTTAAGGCATGAGGAAGGTAGTAATATGTGGAGAATGCTTCAGAAAAATGATAAGTACAGATATATTATTCTTTATCAAATAAAAGTTTTATATATGTCATTCTTTGGATATGAAGTGTCCCCCAGAACTCATATGTGAGATAACGCAAGGATTTTCAGAGTGAAGCAATTGGGTTATCCGAGCCTTAACTCAATAAGTGAATTAATCCCCTCATGTGGATTAACTTGGTGGTAACTGTAGGCAGGTAGTGTATGGCTGAAGGAGGTAGGTTACTGGGAGCATGTCTTTGGGATTTATATTTTGTCCTTGATGAGAGCTCTCTCTGCTTCCTGGTGGCCACATCCTGAGCTGCTTGTCTCTATACCTTTCTTCCCTGATGTGCTGCTTTACCTCAGGCACAGAGCAATAGAGTCTGTTGTCTATGGATGGAGACACTAACCCTGTAAGCCAAACAAACTTTTCCTCCCATAATTGTTCTTGTCACATCTTTTAGTCACAGCAATGAACAAGCTGACTTAATGATTTAATTGTGTACATGGTTTATTTACCACAGTTATGTGAACTATCTTTCAGGCCAATCTAATACTATTTCAAAAAACTCCATCAAAGGATATTTTAAATGTAGGCTGGTATTAACATGAAAAGATATTCACATTGTAATGGCCAGCACAGGAAAATGGTTTAAAAAAAACAAAACAAAACTACTGAATCCTGGTGTGACACATTCAGCCTACAACAAGTGGTGTTTCTAAAGAATTTAACAGGCAAAAAGTTACAATAATTTAAAAATAAGATCAAAAGTTAGGTATATGATATTTTGTAATTATGAAAATTAATAACAATTCTGAACAAAAGTACTAAAACATTCTTTGCCTGGGGAGTTCTGGCTTCTTGCTGACTTCTCCCCCTGTGTTATTATATTCTCCTAGTATTTACAACCAGAAAAAACCAAAGGGGTGGGGAGGAATAGAAGAGTTTGAGTATTTTCAAGTTACCAATGAGAAATAAATACCCTTCTGGCCAAATGGGATTTATTGCTGCAAGTTAATTCTGTGATCTTCTTGTTTATATTAAAGCCAGTGAGATCCAGGTAATGAATATAAACCTGCACAATGTTATCTCAGCAAAAGGAAAAAGCAATTAGAAGAGTTATGTAACAAAAGTTCAATTAATAAGTCAAGATGAGGGATATCAGGAGTCCTATGAGGCACACATTTTAAACATTAAAATATGATTTATTTGTGGACACACACACACACACACACACATACACACACATCAACTAATCTTGAAATGAATTGTAAATATTATCTTAATGTATTATTGTGTTCTTCCTTGTAATTATTTTCTTTAGTATAAAATTACTTCTAAGAAAAACCAAATAAGTCATTCCTTTAAAATAAAATTACCTCTCTCCTAAAAAAATACAGAAATTTAGGAACCAATTATAAAATATTTTAAAGTCTATTAAATATTTGATTGACATATCAACATCATTAAGCATTATGTAAATTTATAGGTATTACTTTTAAAATGTTTAGCATTGTGTTTCTTTTTAATGGATCTTTCATGGGAAATTTTAGATTCAGAGCAAAATTGAGAAGGAGGTACAGAGTTCCTATTGCCCCTTATGCTCTGCCCCAACCACATACAGCCTCCCCAGCTATCAATATACCACACCAAGTGGTACATTGATTACAATTTAATGAACTTTCATTGATAAATTATCATACAAAGTCCATGGTTTACAATAGGATTCAGTTTCTGGAGTTACACATTCTGTGGGTTTTGCCAAATGTATAATAACATGTACCTACTATCACAGTACCATGCAGAATAATTTCATTTCCCTAAAAGTCCTCTGTGCTGTGTCTTTTCATCTCTCCCTCCCTCCAACCCTTAGCAACCACTGTTCTTTTTACTGTCTCCATAGTTTTTCAGAATGTCTGTATTCGGAGTTATATAGTATTTAGTATTTTCAAATGAACTACTTTTACTACTGGGTTTAAGATTCCTCCCTGCCTGTCCATGGCTTGAGAGCTCACTTCTTTTTAGTAGTGAATAACTTGCCATTGTCAGAATGTACGGCAGTTTATTTATTCATTCACCGACTACAGGACATCTTGGTTGCTTTTCTTTTGGTTAATTGTGTATACCAAAAATCTGTTATAAATATATGCCTTTAAATTTTTGTATGGACGTAAGTTTTCAATTCGTTTAAATAAATAGCAAAGAGTATGATTGCTAGATTGGATGGTAAGACTGTTTAGTTTTGTAAGAAACTGCCAAACTCTCTTCCAAAGTGGCCATGCTATTTTGTATTCCCACAGTCAATGAAGAAGAGTACTCATTGCTCCATATCCTTGTCAGTATTTGACATCAGTGTTCTGAATTTTGGCTATTTTAATAAATGTGAAATAATATCTCATTCTTGTTTTGATTTACATATCCCTTGTGGCATGTGATGTAGAATATCTTTTTGTTGCTCCTCTGTACATCTTCTCTAGAGAGTTGCCTGTTCAGATATTTTGCACAGTTTTGTTATTTGTTTTCTTACTGTTACATTTTAAGAGTATATTTTGTACAAAAGCCCTTTATTAGATATATCATTAACATGTTTTCTTCTAGTTTGCAGCTTATCTTCTCATTCTCTTGTCTTTGTCTTTGAGAAGTTTTTAATTTCAATGAATTCAAACCAACCAATTATTTTTCATGGAGAATGAGTGCCTTTGGAGTTGAATCTAATGAGTCATCTTAATACCCAAGAACATATAGATTTTCTCCTACCTTCTAGAAGATTTTTAGTTTTACATATACAATCATGACTTAAGTTAATTTTTGTGAAAGATTGGGAGTCAGTATCTAGATTCATTTCTTTGTTTGCACATCTGTCCTCTTAGCACCATTTGTTGAAAAGACTGTTTTCCCTGTTGTATTTCCTTTGCACCTTTGTCAAAGATCAGTTGACTATTTATATGGGTCTATTTCTGGTCTCTCTATTCTGTTCCATTGATAAAATTATCTATTCTTTTGCCAATACTGCACTTACTTGAAGATATCTTACTTTTCTACTTGAGTTTGACACATTTTCTTAAAAACAATGACACCCTTGTAGAATGTATTTCTCCAGTGTAGAAATTGGTTCTAGTGTCTTTAAGAACTTGTGGTATTGAACAGGAAGGCAAATTTACAAAAATAGAAACAAAACAAAACAAAAACCTTCTTATAAACCATTTTTCTTAACTGTATCTATTTGTGGATGAGTGTTTAAACCATTTGTTTCTTAGAAGAATTAATATAAAATAAATTATTAAAATGAGATCAGATTACATTTCTGTGATTTTTTTTTAAAAATCACTCTCCAAAAATTTATGGAAGAAGAGATGAAGAAATAAAAGGAAAATGTTCATTCACTACAATTTCAAAATAATCTTTCTATTTTTAGTAGGAGTTCTATAAGAGTAAAACCCAGTGAAGGAACAGATTGAAAAGTTAACAAATCAGCATAAAATTATAAACAGATTACTTCTTTCATCTCATTTAATTGATGTCTTCCATTCTGGTAAAGAGAAGACCATCAAGCTATTTCAGGTTAAGCCTTATTTGATGACTAGATTTTGAAAAGGGCTATTCAGAACATTGTCCTCTGCTTGAAACATGGGACCATGTCAGCTGGAGGAGAAATGACCTGAGTGATTGATTCATAGTGACCAATGACACATGAGACTGATTTATAAATGTTAATTCCCACTCATTAATTAACAATGGGAGTACATTTAATAAAATAACTGGATCAGTTAACTGAGCAAGACACTCCCCTTTGGATGAGTGGACGCACTCCAGTGGCCACGTTATAGATAGGAAACTTGTTTGGAGGCCATGAAATTAAAGAAGTGAGAATTGAATATTAATATATATTTATTTACAATTAAGAGAGGCTGATAATTTACCCTCTCACCCTCTAGAGATTTTCTGTTATAATTACTAAAGAGGTGGCCTAGATTTCTCCTTAAAAATTTCAGCTTACTATTCTTTTCTTTAGATGGGTTACGGTGACTATAATATACTGTTATTAAATCATCCTTTATGAAATGTTAGTTTCGGCTTCCAAGATAATAGTATATTTCAAATTAGTTTCTGAACTTGTCATAGGTTCTTTTTGCTGACCGAGATATGTCCTCCTAAAAAGAAAATCTAAAAATATGAATATCATAAGTTACAATGAATTTTACCTATTGTGTATTGATACATACCTTGTTTAATTTCAGAGATTGCTACACTTTTATTTAATACTACATTCTGTTCTTTTAGCTTATTTTCTTTCCTGTAACATATTGAATGATAGGCTAAGATCAACATTTTAATTTTATATTTTATCTTGAGGGTTTGCAAATATTAATAGCTCAGCATTTTTGCTATCTACCTTAATTTATGTTACATCTATTTTCTTTTATGAAAGATAAGTTCTTTCTAAAGAAAGGTTTGTTTTCTACTATGAAGTTCTTTTATAATTCAGTTTATGGGCTGAATGATGATAGAAATCTTTCATTCAATTTTGAATCCCACAAAACCACCATTAGAAAATAAAAGGGAAACAGCATGCAGAGAGAAGCTTTTCTTCTTGCTGTCACTTTTGTCAACTCTGCCATGATATTTTCGTGGCATTTTGATGAAAATGAATATGTGTGCATTTCAGTTGTAAATTAACATGTCAGCATATTGGTTTCAGGAAGTATATAATTCTAAGATGATAGAAACAATGAATTCAGTATTCAAGTTGTGTTTTTCTCTGAAATGTTGATTTAGTACAGCATGTTATTCATATGCCCATTATTTCAGAATTATACCAAAATTATAAATGCAAGAAAATAACTAAAGATTAAGGATTGGGAAATGAAATTTATGGTGAATGTTGCCAAGCATATTACTTGCTTTGTGGGTGATATGTGGTTATAATGATAGCCTGGATCCTTTGCATCTGTCCACTAAGTAAAAAGATTTCACCTTTAAGAAATCTATATTGAACAATCTCAGGGAAGTTGGCTCCGATCTACATATTGTGGGGTCGGGCTCCAAATTCCTTAATAGGACGCCCATAGCACACGAGTTAATAACTAGAATCAACAAATGGGACTTACTTAAACTAAAAAGTTTTTTTCTCAGCAAGAGAAACAATAAGAGAGGTAAATAGGGAGCCTACATCCTGGGAACAAATTTTTACTCCTCATACTTCAGATAGAGCCCTAATATCCAGAGTATACAAAGAACTCAAAAAATTAGCCAATAAGATAACAAATAACCCAATCAACAAATGGGCCAAAGACCTGAACAGACACTTCTCAGAGGGGGACATACAATCAATCAACAAGTACATGAAAAAATGCTCACCATCTCTAGCAGTCAGAGAAATGCAAATCAAAACCACCCTAAGATACCATCTCACTCCAGTAAGATTAGCAGCCATTATGAAGTCAAACAACAACAAGTGCTGGCGAGGATGTGAGGAAAGGGGTACTCTTGTACATTGCTGGTGGGACTGCAAATTGGTGCGGCCAATTTGGAAAGCAGTATGGAGATTCCTTGGAAAGCTGGGAATGGAACCACCATTTGACCCAGCTATTGACCTTCTCGGACTATTCCCTGAAGACCTTAAAAGAGCGTAGTACAGGGATACTGCCACATCGATGTTCATAGCAGCACAATTCACAATAGCTAGACTGTGGAACCAACCCAGATGCCCTTCAATAGATGAATGGATAAAAAATTGTGGCATTTATACACTATGGAGTATTACTCTGCACTAAAAAAATGACAAAAATCATGGAATTTGCAGGGAAATGGATGGCACCAGATCAGATTATGCTAAGTGAAGCTAGCCAATCCCTAAAGAACAAATGCCAAATGTCTTCTTTGATATAAGGAGAGCAACTAAGAACAGAGCAGGGAGGAAGAGCAGGAGGAAAAGATTATCATTGAACAGACACATGAGGTGGGAGGGAAAGGGAGAGAAAAGGGAAATTGCATGGAAATGGAAGGAGACCCTCATTGTTATACAAAATTACATATAAGAGGTTGTGAGGGGAAAGGGAAAAAAAACAAGGGAAAGAATTAAATTACAGCAGATGGGATAGAGAGAGAATATGGGAAGGGAGGGGAGGGGGGATAGTAGAGGATAGGAAAGGTAGCAGAATACAACAGTTACTAATATGGCATTATGTAAAAAAGTGGATGTGTAACTGATGTGATTCTGCAATCTGTATATGGGGTAAAAATGGGAGTTCATAACCCATTTGAATCTAAAGTATGAAATATGATATGTGAAGAGCTATGTAATGTTTTGAACAACCAATTAAAAAAAAAGAAAAAAAGAAATCTATATTGAGACATGTCCATTTTACTTGCAATACGTATGAAATTTGGAATGGAGTCTTTGTAGAAAAAATAAGGCATACTTATAGCATGTAGTATAAATACATGCTATATCATAGATATAATTATATATAATACTACATTGAATATATTTGTATTAAGAATATATGTGAAACCAATGTAAATCTTTCTTTGGATACAATACACAAAACACGGCTATAAGGAAGTGGCTAATAGATGAGTTGTTGTGATTCTTTTCAAAAAGAAATAATCTGATAAAGGCACACTATTTTATGAACATTAAAATATTAAAAATGAATTTCAGATGCTGATATGTACGTATCTCACACTGTATCTGGTTTCATTAGGTGGGTCCTAGGATGCTATGGAACACATAGACACCTTTAGAGAGTAACCAGACAAAGACAGGATTCTACTCAGTGGAAAACTCTGATAGCCCGTTGAAGCCCCAATCATCTAATGACATGATGTTCTTTCATGTGTGAATGATATATTCTGGAGGTGTCCGTGGAGATTAACGCTAAGGAAGGAATGATCAGTGCAAGATCCCTGTGTATTAGAATTGCCTTTGTAGTCACATGTTCCTGAAGATTTGGATTCAATCTTAACCCATTATGTCTCAATCATCCTTCATCTTTAGGGTACCTACAGAATTTCTTAATTTGTTTTTTATAGGTGTTCAACACAGAGGATGATGGGACATAATGGGTTAAACAGAAGCAATTTTGGCACCTATTTCTTTCCATTGAAAATTTACTTTTTTCTGCTTCTGTGGTTTTATGGTCCATCTTTGAGCTTTAATTACAGAGCACAGCAGTGCTACTTAAGTCAAAACCACCCATTACTTTGTTTGCTGAGGTGTAAAATAGCTTTCATTCCAGTCAGCCAAAGTCCTACCTAACCTCCAGCTGGTCCTGCAAAAAAGAAAATGATTAGTTTCTTTAATTTAAGACGTTAAATACTACCTTGAGGATACGCATCTTAATGAAGTGATAACTGATCATTAAAGAGTTATGACAACTAGATTCTGCCTGAATTGCTAATAAGACTAGATAAATTTAGTAGTCACAAATCGATGTTTAAATTAGATTATAAACATCCTTGGTAACATCCTCCTCAATTCCTGCTGAGGATCTATACTTAGGTTAGTCAGTGACAAACTACAAAAACAAATAGTCATAGCTTTTTTTTTTAAGATGCGAATTTTTGTTGATGTCATACTTTCATATAGACTATAATTATGTTCTTGATGTTTGGGAGGCCAGGGATGTCAAACTATATTAAAACATTTACAAAATTAAACACTATTAAAATATGAATGAGATATAACTGGAAGAAACTAATGGGTTTATGCTTGTGTTTATAGAAGGGAAAAAGGTGCTCAATAAAAATTAACCCAAATTTATTTAACCACCCAAAATATAAATATATGAATACTTCCTTGGACTAGTTAACAAGTACTCCAAAGTAATATGTAATTATGCTAAGTATAAAAATTTCTGTTTATATAAAATGCAGAACATATTTGTTATGATTTTAATATAAGATTTTAAATATTGGGGGTAATTTGATAAATGAAATGTTGATGCCAAATCAGTGTTACACTAACCAGGAAAATTAATGCAAACAGTTAAAAAAAAACATTTAATATAAGATTCTAGGGGCTGAGGATATAGCTCTGTGGTAAAGTGCATGCTTAGCACTCATGAGGTCCTGGGTTTAATCCCTCAGCAACAAAAGCAAAAGTATAAAACAAAAAGCTCCAAGAGAAAAAATTTTTTAAACAAACTAAATGTTTTACTAGTAAGAATCAACTAGAAACTATATCAATATCAATCATTGTAGCAAATATGTATGAAATATCTAAAAGATAATCAGCAAAGAGAATGTGCATTTTCTGTAAAACTCAACTGAGAGTATAAAAAGCAAGTGTTAAGTAAATAGATATACTTCTAGTGGGAAAACTAAAATTTATAAATGTCAGTCATCCAGAATATATCTTTAAAATAATGATTTTACCTAAGGAAAGACATGAATTATTGGAACACACTAGATAACTACTGAATAAATTCAGTTATAATACACATAATCCTCCCCTCCTAAAATGGAGGGGAGAGAAAAAAATGGGAAGAGAGACTATAGGAAATAGTTTAACATAAAATGTTTAGCAGTTTAAGGGAAAAATTAGATGCATATTTTATGAAATTTACTACAATAATCTTTAATTATTCCAAAAATAAATATGCAAATATGTAAAAAGAAATGAAAAGAAAATATTTGTCAGCTTTTACAAGAAAAAAAAACTAAATGTGTAGGAAAAATTAAAAAATCAAATTTAATTATACAATTGCAAATAGAGATGCAAACAAGGAAAGATCCAAGCACACATTGTAGTAGGAAAGAAATGTAGAAGTGAGCAGAGGAAAAATAAATAAAAATTTAAATGAAAAGGAGGAAAATGTTCCCATCCCAAAAGTTTGACAGGAAGCTATTGTTCTCATGGACGCTGCTTTTTTTCCACAAAAAACAAACTTTGAAGGTTATGGGTACTAACAGAAGTGCTCACAGCCATGAACCTTGTAATCCCACTCTGCTATTCCCAATTAAGAAATAGTCAAAACAAGGCAGGAACAAAACACACTCAAAATATTCAGCATAGCAGAATTTGTTGTAGTGAAAAAAATTGGAAGCAAACTAAGCAGTGAATGACATATATGAAAAGTGTTACATTGTTTCATAGTGATGTCAAGGGAATATTTAATAGACAGTAACAATGATACCTAAGAAACAATATGGAAATAATCCTGAAACACATACTTCAAAAATTTGTAAACCTATATTTGAAAAGAAATGTATGGAAGGCTTATAGATGTCATATTACAATAATAAATTTGTAGGTAATTTATTTTCTAAATTTGATATTTTAATACAGAAAAGAATAAACAAACTGAGAAGTAGAGGAAACTTTTCTATATTGACCACATATGTCCATTATAAAAATATCAGACTGAGAGAAGAAAAAAATAATCATATAGAAGCTCTTCATTTAATGTAGGCAGAATTTCTCTGCAGAGAGACCATAGTTACAAATGGAAGCTTTGTAAGACAATACAAATCACTTGCTCCAGGGCTCCAAGAACTTGTGTGAGAGAAAAGATGGGTTAGTCATATTACAGAGAAGTTATCAAATCTTCAGGGATTTCTTGTTCAGTCCAGAATTTAGGCTACAGGCTTATAATTTGATTTCAGCAACCTAAATGTTTCTTTTCCCATTTGCTAAACTGTAATCAAGCAAATAAGCTTGTGGTGATAGTTACCAAGTAGCAACACCATGTCCTCTCTGCATTCTGCTTGAGAGACCATGCATGTATGTGAATGACCATCCATTGTACTTATTTATGGCAGTTGTTGAACTCTGCAGGAGGATTTAACTGTCAACTTGAAATGCAGAATGAGAATGTTAATGTATAAAACAAGACACTTTTTTTCCTTTTAGATGTTATTCTTGTGTTTAGAATTGCAAACAAAAGCCCTGAAAAATTGGATGATAAAAAATTCCTGATCCAATAAGGAATTTGAGAGAGAGAGATAAAGGCACGGTAAGATCTCCCCAAACTTCTAAACTTGACTCCCATTTCACATACCCCTCAGGTAGAGAACAAATCTCAACCCTGGCTGCACATTAGTATCAACTTAGAGTGCAGAAAAAATCCTGACATCTGGACCATGATACAGACCCATTAAAATAGAATCTCTGGGGGTGGAACCCAAGCATCAGTATTTTTAAATCTCTCCAAGTGACATTGATACGCAGCCAATGCTGAGAATCAGGACCCTGTGGTTAGACAGTTATTTCATCTACTAGGGGCTGCACATGCAAATATCTGTGATTCTGACCATGCCGGTGGGTGAATCTGGCCATACTGTTCCCATAATGGTGTCTTCAGTAGTTTTCTTTCAATACAAATGTTTTGCTTACGTAGTAAACATATGTGAATAGTTTGTACTTTAAAAAAAAAGTTTTCTTTCTTAAAATACATGGCTGCTGGAACTCATCTTATTTACCTGATTTTGATAGAGGCTTGGACATAAGTAATATTTCACTTTCCAATTGACTACGTGAAAATGTCAGCACTAATGTAATCATAAGAACTAAAATCCATAAGTCACACTAATGGTCCTGCTCCTCAACCTCAGTCTGTGGGTATCCAGATGAAAACAGATTCAGATTTGCATGTGAAGTCCATCACATTAAGTATTGAGAATTCATTGTTAAAGAAGAAAATTCACTGTGGATCCACAATGTAAGTCAAACAACATATCTGGGTATTTTTTGCTCATAGGTAAAATGTGGTTGGCAGAAAGACAGTTTATATTTATTGAGGTCCCATGATCAGTTGATCTTATTGCATAATTGAGAAAGAATCAGTCGTTGGATATAAAATAAATAGGATACGAGTTTAGTTACACAACTTACCTGTTCTCAGAAATAAGGCCTAAGTAGAGTTAAGGCACATGGTCAGAGTTAAACTACTGGTGAAAGAGGTTTGATAATGAAGGACCCTAAATAATGACATTAAATCATCTCTTATGAGAGTCAAGGTAAGTTCCAAAGACTGACAGGGAGGGGTTAGAAGGAAGAAGGGGAGAGTAAGAATCAATCAAACATCTTTCTGTGGACTTTGAAAAGTCTTTACATTGATGTATTTCCATGGCTCAGTTCATATGGAAACCATACCTGGAGCCAGTTGGTTCCATTAATCAAAAAGCTGACTTGGTCTATTATGTGTCCTTTTCATCCAATTGGTCCTTGGGGAGAATTTGGAGGAAAAAAAATTCCTCCCCTGGCCAGAGAGACCATAATAGAATGGTTCATTTATAGGACATTAGTTCCCAAACTCCAGCACACACTGAAAGTCTCTGGAGGGACCATTAAAGCAGATGGATCAGAAGAGTGGACTGGGACCTGAGGATCTGCATTTCTAACATGCTTCCAGGATGTGCTGCACCACATCTTCAGATCCTCAATTCTTAGATCTTTAATTCTAATTTTCCCACTGACTGGTTTTGTATCCTTTATCTCTGAGTCAGTGGGAAATGATAATCTTTAAATGTACTTGTCAGTGTTCTTCTTAGAGTAAAATTAAATACAAATGCTGAAAAAAAACCCCACTAAGTGAAAAGGCAAAAGTCCTTGGCTCAATAACAACAACAACAAAAAAATGTATGTTAAGGTTGTTAAGAGCAATGGTAAGAATGAATCTTTTCCCCATGATATTATGAAGGAAAATGAAATTCATGCTAGTTTTGTTATCATACCTCACACTGATTGGTAAATGCTTAGTTAAATTGGGCTAGGCATTAAATTGTATGATTTGATCCTATCTACTGTTTGAGCTATCCACTGGGGGTCTTGGAAAGTATCTCGTGGATAAGGGAGAACTAATAATATATGTCTTGATAAGGTTGATGATCTTTGAATTTTACTAATTGGCAATTTCAAGAACCACTTGATTTTCTTACTCATATAATTGTTTTCCTGTGTTTTATAACAATCAATGGATGCTGATTTTATAATTCCAAACTGTGTGATAGGGATGGTGGGGACCTGTGATCCACAAAGCCCATACTTTGTATAGTTCAAATACATGTGCTTGTACAATTGAAAGTTGAGTGTCTTTTTCTTATGTCTTTATATATCTGGTGATATTTTCTAAGACAGTTGAATCAGTGGGGCACATCCTGGAAGCTATGTATGATTTCCTTGTTATTATGATATTAGTTAGTGGAACTCCATTTGTCAGGGTGGAATGGACCCAGTAATTGAACTCTCTGGAGGTCAGAATTACTGAGAGGGAGAGCATTAGTATATTCAATTCAGCCAGATTGTATTTTGTTTCTGTATTGTTTTCCAGAGGGGATACTATGTGTATTAGTATCACTTGGAACAAATCCTATAAGAAACAGGCTCGTGCTTCTCAGCTCTGGCAGAAAAATTACAATCTCCTAGCAACTTCTGGGGGAAAAATGCCTGGGGCTCACTCCCAATTAATTAAATTGGATGCTACAGGAAGCATGGCATTGTATATTTTAAAATCTACATAGATGTGGCTCCAAAATTTGGCTTGCATGAGAATCACCTGGAGGACTTATTAGACCATAGAATGTTGGACCTCACCCCTAGAGTTTATGATTGTGTTTAAAGCCTGACAATTGGCATTTTAATAAAGCTCCCAGGTGATGCTGATACTGCTGGACCACATGTCAAGGACCTCTGCTCTCAGTGATGATGATGTGTACTACAGACAGCACTGCCAAGTGGGCAGAGGTCGCCTTTTCTCTAAACTCTGCTTAGTGACTTCATTAGCTCCAGCTTTTCTACCAGGTTAAAGAATAATCCTAAAATTCACCATGAACATTTCCTTATGGACTAAAATCATTTTGAGAAGTGTGCTCCTAGTTATGTTGGAACCCATTTCATTGTCTGGAAAATTAATTTTATATAAAAATTATAAATCATATCTCAAAATTTGTCAGTTTAGCCATTTTTACCTGCATCTATTACCTTCAAATAGCTCTATCTTTGCTGATATTTTTCAACTTGATTTTCTTTCTTTTTTTTTTTTTTTGGTAAGTCACTAGACCCTTAGGTTGAAGAAAAATAACAGCAGCATCAGGGAGTTTAAAATAAATTAGATCAACACAGGGAAATTTTTGGGTTACCTCCACCCCACCCTTAGTATAATAAATTTAGCTATTGTTACAAGGCTATTCTCAGAAAGGTTATTTTTACTAATATGTCTAAGGATCAGTCTCCATTCTAATGAATCTTAGCAGATGTCAAATTTTGGTTCTTTGTCTTCCTTTGATTCTGCAGCATTCCAAATGCCTTTTGATTGCAATTAAACTTTTAAAAACATACGTATGTTGGTTTTCTCACTGCACCAAATGTCCATATCTCTCTTGCTAGTGTAATAAAAAGAACATATTCTTCATAGAAATACTTGTCCCTGTATTCTTATTACTAGATAAAAACATTTAGGCAAATGATTTGATATCATCCTGCCCCAGATAGCTTATCTGTAATATGGGAAAGTAATGCCCATCTCACAGGGACCTTGCAAAGAGTAAGCGCACAAAGGAAGACCAAGTCCTCAGTTTTGGTGACAGCTAAAATTTAAGACCTATTTTGGGGGATGGTGGTGGGATTTAAGAAGCTATTGGAATCATGTGTAGAGAGAGGAGATCGTGATCAAAATTAGAGATTTACTCAAGTTACAGAAACAAACTAGTTAGCACTATTAAGTAACTGTGTGTCTGCACATGGCTTTACTGCCTCCCCTTCATTAATCTTGTCCTTGCTCTGAAGTATTTAAGTTGCCTTGAGAAAGCATCGTTGGCCAGATCTCTGCTCTGAACAACCTTTGTAAATTGCTGACCTAACTTTTAGAACTCTCTATATTGTCATAAGAGTACGAATGTCTGTTAGGCGCTATTTGAAATTTGGAGTCCTGAAGAGTTCATTTAGGCTTAATTGAGAATGGAACTTAAGGATTATCTTCACAATGTAAGCTAGCTGGAACTTGTTTGAGGTTTGTAAATCTTCATATATCATGTGGCTAATGCTTGGGGTAGACTATTCTCATTCACAGCTTAAGCCAGCAGTTACAATACAGACTTGATCTGGTGTTTTGGAGCTCCACCTCCATCAGATGAGGCAGATGCACACAGCAGTCTCCAACAGCAGCCTCCTGCAGCTTCTTGAAGCAGCAGTGAGTATGGCAGATGTAACATTTATGTGAAAAACAAAACCAAAATCAAAACCAGACCTGGAGAACTCTAATTACTCTTATTTCAGTATGTTAATTTAACATGGATGCAATATAACTTTAACTCTGTAACATATTATATGACTATGCATGGCAGCATAGCCAATTTCAGTACATTAAGCTGTTGCATTAATTATGTGTACAGTTTCTTCAAGCTAGGACTTTTCTACATTGGTCCCAAGGATACATGTTCCAATAGTCAAAGTATGTTTACACATGTTTTTATATAGGTTCGAAAATGTTTTTCATTTTTTATAATTCACAGAATAAACCTTAAATAAAATCAATGCAATGTAATAAACATAAACATAATTTTTCCTTAAGTATTTCTTTTAAAAACCTATTTAAAATAACATGAAAACTGTTATATTTTACCTTTTCTCTTGAGGTTTTGATAATAGAATTTTATTTTCTGTTTCCTTTATATTTTAATAAGCCAGTGGAACAAGCTAGGTAATTAGATTTAATTTTGCCTCACTCAGGGCATGACTTGAGCTTTCTCCTATGGGGTTTACAAACACCCTCCTCTCCCACTCAGGGAGCATAACTCTTCTTCTCACTAATGAGCTGAATATTTAAAAACAGTGAATTGCTAAGAAATTCTTGGGATGACGGCTTCTGGTGTGAGAGGCTCTTGCCTGTTTTTACCTTCATCGGCTCTGGGCTCTGATTTCCCACCTGGTGTCTGGATCTCTTGAGATATCTACTGGATACTGCTGCTTCTCCATTCCACCACTGTTCAAAAGTCAACATCTAGAATTACACTGTGACCTATTAAAATTTACACTGTAGGACGCAGATACACAGAAATGTAACCTCATTTTCTATAATGAAGTTCAACGTGGTCATGAGCTCCTGTTTCTGTTGGTGGTGGTAGAAAACAAGCTCTGTCTTACTTTTTCAAAGGAACTTATTTGATCTTCCTTTGCATGGTTTAGGCTTTTGATAAGGTAGTAAGTCCAGGAAGAAGCTTAGATAACACCATGGTGGTGGGATGGGCGGGGTGGGCTCCCTTGGGACACATTGGGGGAGGGAACTATATTGACACAGTCCCTAAGCTTTGAATCCCCACTAGTGTGCCATGTCCTGAGATGTCCAAAGTCAGGAACATCTGCCTCGGCTTTCCTGTAGCCACCAGGTGTTCTCTGAACCCCAATTGTAAGCTAGGCAACAAGCTCCTCTACTTTTAGGATCAGTCCACTTGGAGTTTATGCAGTTTGCTCCTGGGCCTTGGCCTTGTCCCTGGCCTTTCTCAGTGGTGCAGGCACTGTGGCCTATTAGGCTTCTCCCTTTGTAAACTCTTCATAATGTACATTGCTTACTAAGGGCTTACTCGCCCCTCCTCCTCATCCTCTTCCTCCTTTCCTGTCCTTTTTGGTTAATAAATAAATAGAGATTCCACTTTTCTCCTGAACCAGAAAATACCTTAATTTCAAGGAGTATGGACTAGGTGATTGGGAATTGGAGAAATGAAATTGTCTCAAAAAATATTTCAGAATTCAAATAGATTAAGTGTTACAGTTCCTGCATATTGGTTTTGTCCAATATTCCGTGGAGCGTTCGGGTGGTTTTGGACTTTTAAGGCAATGTTTTATCCTCCAATACTCTGAGGATACAATTTTAAACGTACAAATGTGACAGTAAGGTCACACAAAATAGTGCTAATATTTGTTGATAAATTTTTATGATCCCATACATATTAGAGTATCTGCAATGACCTTTATTCTAACTGTGATTAAAATAACTGCAGTTGATTTTTCAACTGTGCAGATTTTTAAAACCACAGTTATATAGAAAGTAATTTAAAACCCCACAGTGTAGGAGTTGATTTGTGACACCAAATTGTGCTTGTTTTTTTGTTTTATATAGACATTTGGAGTTTGTTCTATTATTCCCAAAGCTATGGCAGTTATCTCTAATGATTCAGAATAAAGAGGAGCATAAAAACAAAAGCTATTTCAATCAATGCAGAGTTGGTAGGGGGAATAATTGATCAGATTTTCTAAGAATCAAGAAAACCTCCTGGGAGAAAATCCATGTTTCCACAGAAATGTAAAGGAAATTAATTGTTATGGAGCCTCCATTGTATGTCAAGTACTACTTAAAGGTTCATATATATGTGATGTTTTATTTAGTCCCTACTAGGTAAGTAGATCTTACAATAAGTACTTTATAATGAAGCAACTGGTACATAACCAAACTAGAATTTCAAAAACTAGGCCTCTCCCCTATAATCCACTAACAAACACAAAAAATCATCTTTCCCTCTATCAGATGGGCAGCAGACAATATTTGAATAAGCTGGTTTTATTAAAAGATAGTCACTTATAGGAAAACGTTAACCATATAATCAAGAAATGATTGGGTAGAAATATAATTTTATAACATTTTACCATAAAATGTGAAAAGTTAATTTTTAAATATATTGATTCACTATATATCTTTGAAACTGGGTATCAGTAAGCAATTTTGATAATAATTGAGTACAACACTTTGGCACAAATTAAATGACTATTGGGAGTTGAAGATAATAATATACAAAGCATCAGTTTCTCTTCTGGGAATTATTTTAGAAATAGATTTCCCTTTGAATGCTTTCCCTATCCATAAAGTGAAAAATTGCTCATAGCCTGTGAACACATCTTAGGTGCTTTTGGGCAGGGTCCTGTGTCACTTGCTCAGGAGACAGTTTAGTAAGGCATGGTCCCTTGCATCAAATCAGATGTCAGCACTAAATTAAAACTTTGTCACATGCCACCATGATACCAATCTCCTGAGGGCAGGTTTTCTGTTTTTCCTGTGTTTCTTTTTATATTTGTTTATGGTATATACATAGGAAGTGCCTTACGTGTATGTATTCATATGACGGTGATGGAGTATGTATTGATATATATTCATATTGATATCACACTGATTAATATGTTGATATTAATTAATTGAATTAAATTTCAATGTGCTTCTAGAGACTTGTTTGAGGGTCCATTGTGAATCTGTGAACCTGAGTCATAGCAGATAAAAGCTAAATCCCATATATCTTGTCAAATGACATCACTGGCTTTAGGTTCTTTTATTTCCATTTCATGATTACAGTGATTTTAGAAACATGATCTAGGAATTATTTATGAAATTTGGAGAAAAAACTGGCAACTTATATATGAAGTTCAGTAGATTAGACAATGGGGAATGGAGAGAAGGGAGGGGAGATAGGAAAAGGAAAGACAATAGGATGAATGTAATTGTCCTATGTACATATAAAAATATCATAATAAATTCCACCATCGTGTACATCCAGAAGAATGGAATTCTAACTAGAACAAGATATATTTCTTGCTTTTCTAATTATATCAAGATTGATTCTATTGTCATGTATTAAATAAAAAGAACCATAAGTAAAAAAAATATTTTTAATGCACTTCTAAATTATAAAGACTGACCTTGGGTTAAAGATCCTAAATTGGGAAATATTTAGGATTTTGGGTGTGGTGATATACACCTGTAATCTCAGCTCAGGAGGCTAAGGCAGGAGGATCACAATATCAAGATCAGCCTGGGGTCCTTAGCAGGGCCCTGTCTCAAAATGAAATAATTGTGAGACACATGCATACCTGCCCAAACCCAAAGAATGGACTCTGTGACACAAGGTAGAGCAGACAGCAGTCTCTTAAGATGGAATGTCTCATGAGCAGGCACACCTGGATCAGTTACAGCAAGCACTTCATTCCTTAGCATGCAGGTCCCTCCCTGGTTCCTCATAGGCTGAGTACTATGGGGTTACAATCTTCCCCGACAGTGCCTAAGTTTTGTTATGAGGTTATTCCCTTTTTGATTGGCCCCTGAACCAATCAAATCTAGGGGCATATCTTTGAAAAAGAGCAGATGTGGATGGGATCCAAGATGGCGGGCCAGAGGGACTCAAGTAGTGAGAATACTGTTTCTCTGCGAGTGATATTCCTGCTCCGGTGCAGGAAGCACAGCCATCGTGCCAGTCCAGGGCTCCAGGCCTCAGTTTCAGAGTAGGTCTCCCAACTACTCGACCAAAGAAGACTCCTGGGTGCTCTAGCAGTGCCATCAGCATCAGCATCCACGCAGACCTTTCGGGCACCCACCTGAGCAGAAATCCCAGAAGCCACTCCTATGCAGGACACCCAGTAGGTACCCACATGTGGGAACTCCGGCCACCACTCCTGTTGAACCCCCATGTACCAACGTGGGACTCCCTGTCAACTCCATCTTGGGACTCTGCAGCAACAGAGATGGTCCTCTATGCTTGGTAGCCTGCCTGCACCCGGGAACTTCACACAGGCTCTGAAGACAGCTGAAACCACACACTGCATGCCACAGAGCTCTTTCTGAACACATCTTCCACATCCAACACCATCACCTGGCTCCCCCAACCTGACCTGACTGCCTATCACTGAAAGCAGCCGCCTCCATCTTGGGTCACCTTCATCACCATCTTTAGTGGGTGCAACTCCCAATTTGGAACTCTGACTGGCTAGGAGAGGTATTGAAACCCTACAGGGACACTATAAGCCTATAGGGTAAAAATAGTAATACCTTGGATCCACAGTGCCAGAAGGGAAGACACACAAGCAACATGAAAAGGGAGAAAAGTACCCCAAGCAAATCAAGATGCCATATTATTAGAATCCATGGCCAGCACAACAGAAAAAATGACAGAGAAGGAGTTCAGGATGTACATAACTAAAATGTTCTGTGAATTAAAGGATGATATAAAAGAGAAAATTCAGGCAGCAAAAGATCATTTAGATAAAGAGCTATATAAACAAATACAGGAAGCAAAAATTACTTCAATAGGGAGATAGAGGTTCTAGAAACAAACAAAAATTCAAACACAAATCCTTGAAATGAAAGAAACAATAAACCAAATTAAAAGTTCACTTTAAGGCATCAACAAAAGATTATACCACTTGGAAGACAGGACATAAGACAATGAAGACGAAATATATAATCTTGAAAATGGTAAGAAACCATGAGTAGAACATTCAAGAAATATGGGATTGCATAAAAAGTCCAAATTTAAGAGTTATTGGGATAGGGGAAGGAATAGAATTCCAAACCAAAGGAATGAATAACCTAATAATAAATACTTCTCAAGTTTAAGAGTCAAATTGACCATAATACAATAATTTTGAGTGACTTTAACACACCTCTTTCAGCACTGGTTAGATCTTCCAAACAAAAGCTGGACAAAGAAACTATAGAACTCAATAATACAATCAACTTAGACTTACTTCCTTCAACCAGCAAATACACTTTCTTCTCAGCAGCACATGAATCCTTCTCTAAAATAGACCATATATTATACCACAAAGTAACTCTTACCAAATACAAAAAAGTAGAGGTAGTACCCTGCATTTTATCAGGAAATTTTATGGAATGGAATTAGAAATCAATGACAAAATAAAAAATAAAAACTACTCCTACACCTGGAGACTAAATAACATGCTACTGAATGAATAAGGGATTGCAAAAGACATCAAGGAGGAGATTAAAAAATTCTTAGAGATAAATGAGAACACTGATAAATCATATTGAAATCTGTGGGACACTATGAAGGCAGTACTCAGAGGAAAGTTCATTGCATGGAGTTCATTCCTTAAAAGAAGAAAAAGTCAACAAATAAATGGCCTAACATTACACCTTCTAGTAAAAGAATAACAAATCAATACCAAAAGCAGTAGAAAACAGGAAATAATTAAAATCAGAGCTGAAATCAATGAAATTGAATTAGATGAAAAAAAAAATAAAGGGACACAGATAGGAATAAGAAGAACTCAAGTTAGCACTATTTGTGGACAATGTGATTCTATACCTAGAAGACTGAAAAAAATTCCACCAGAAAACTTTTACAACTAGTAAATGAATTCAGCAAAGTAGCAGGATATAAAATCAACACCCATAAATCAAAAGCATTTCTGTATATCAGTGATAAAAACCTCTGAAAGGGAAATGAGGAAAACCACCCCATTCACAGTAGCCTCAAAAAAATAAAATACTTGGGAATCAACCAAACAAAAGAGGTAAAAGTCCTTTACTATGAAAACTACAGAACACTAAAGAAAGAAATCAAAGAAGAACTTAGAAGATGGAAAGATCTACCTTACTCTTGGATAGGCAAGAGTCAAAATGACCATACTGTCAAAAGCACTATACAGATTTAATGCAATTCCTTCCGATCAAAATCCCAATGACATTCCTCATAGAAATAGAAAATGCAATCATGAAATTCATCTGGAAAAATAAGAGACCCAGAATAGCTAAAGCAGTCCTTAGCAGGAAGAGTGAAGCAGGTGGCATCATTCTACCAGACCTTAAACTATACTACAGAGCAATAGTAACAAAAACAGAGGGTATTGGCACCAAAACAGACTGGTAGACCAATGGTACAGAATATAGGACACAGAGACTAACCCACATAATTACAGTTATCTTATGTTAGACAAAGATGTCCAAAAATACATTGGAGAAAAGATAGCCTCTTCAACAAATGGTGCTGGAAAAATTTGAAATCCATATGCAACAAAATGAAATTAACCCCTATCTCTTGCCATACACAAAACTCAAAGTGGATCAAGGACCTTGGAATTAAACCAGAGATACTGCATCTAATAGAAGAAAAAGTAGGCCCAAATTTCCATCATGTTGGATTAGGCCCCAACTTCCTTAATAAGACTCCTATAGTGCAAGAATTAAAATCAAGAATCAATAAATGGGATGGATTCAAACTAAAAAGTTTCTTCTCACCAAAAGAAACAATCAGTGAGGTGAATAGAGAGCCTACAGTTTGGGAGCAAATTTTTACCACTTGCACTCTAGGGTATATAAAGAACTCAAAAAACTAAACACCAAAAAAAAAAAAAAAACAAAAAAAAAACAAAAAACAACCCAATCAATAAATGGGCCAAGAACCTGAACAGACACTTCTCAGAGGAGGATATACAATCAATCAAAAAAATTCATGAAAAAATGTTCAACATCTCTAGAAATTAGAGAAATGCAAATCAAAACTAAGATTTCATCTCACTCCAGTCAGAATGACAGCTATTAAGAATACAAACAACAGTAAGTTGATGAGGCTATGGGGGAAAAGATACACTCATACATTGCTGGTGGGACTGCAAATTGGTGCAGCCAATATGGAAAACAGTATGGTGATTCCTTGGAAAACTGGGAATGGAACCACCTTTTGACCCAACTAACCTTCTCCTTGGTCTATACAAAAAGGACTTTAAAACAGCATACTACAGAGACACAGCCACATCAATGTTTATAGCAGCACAATTCACAGTAGCTAAACTGTGGAACCAACATAGATGTCCTTTAGTAGATGAATGGGTAAAGAAAATGTAGCATATATACACAATGGAATATTACTCAGCAATAAAAGAGAATAAATCATGGCATTTGCAGGTAAATGGATAGAGTGGGAGAAGATAATGCTAAGTGAAGTAAGCCAATCCCCAAAAAACAAATGCCAAATGTTTTCTCTGATATTAGGAGGCTGATTCATCGTGGGGTTGGGAGTGGGAGCATGGGAGGATTAGATGAAATCTAGATAGTGTAAAGGGGTGGGAGAGGAAGGGAGGGAGCATTGGGGTAGAAAAGATAGGGTAATGATGTCCATCTCATTCCACTATGTACATGTATGAAGATCTGAATGGTGTGACTATACTTTATATACAACCAGAGATTTGAAAAATTGTGCTGTATATGTGTAATATGAATTGTAATGCATTCTGCTGTCATATATAACAAATTAGAATAAAAAATTTAAAAAATATGGCCAATGTGATCCTTCAATCTGTACAGGTGGTAAAATTAAAAATTCATAACCCACTTGAACTAAATGTATGAAATATGATATGTCAAGATCATTGTAATGTTTTGAGCAACCAATAAAAAAATATGGACATTATTTTAAAAAGCAGATATGGGCTAACTTTGGACCAATCTAGTTTGTTTATGCCCAAGGCTGCAGTAAGAGGGGCGGTGCTGGGTCCAGTGGGGGAGTTTATTCTTAATATCTGCCAGTGTAAGCTAAGTATATGCTGACAATTTGCGGGTGGTTTTGTGCACATCAGCAAGCTGTTGTGCAAATTAGTTACGAGCAATTCTCCATTCCAAGCTGAGTCATTTGCATCTTTTAAATATCTTGCTTTGAAAGTAGACTTCTATTATTACTTCTATTATTACTACTATTATTATTATTTTATTTATCATAAAGATAATAACAGCCTGTTTTGGTGCCAGTACCATGCTGTTTTTGTTACTATTGCTCTGTAGTATAGTTTAAGATCTGGTATAGTGATACCACCTGTTTCACTCTTCCTGCTTAGAATTGCTTTAGCTATTCTGGGTCTCTTATTTTTCCAGATGAATTTCATAATTGCTTTTTCTATTTCTGTGAGGAATGCCATTGGGATTTTGATCAGAATTGCATTGAATCTGTAGAATGCTTTTGGTAATATGGCCATATTAATAATATTAATTCTATCTATGAGCAAGGTATATCTTTCCATCTTCTAAGGTCTTCTTCTATTTCTATCTTTAGGGTTCTATAGTTTTCATTGTATAGATCTTTCCCTCTTTTGTTAAGTTGATTCCCAAGTATTCTATTTTATTTTTTGAGGATATTGTGAATGGGATAGTTTTCCTCATTTCCATTTCAGAGGATTTGTCACTGATATACAAGAATGCCTTTGATTTATGGGTATTGATTTTGTATCCTGCCACTTTGCTGAATTCATTTACTAGTTCTAGAAGTTTCTTGATAGAACTTTTTGGGTCTGCTAGGTATAGGATCATATCATCAGCAAATAGTGCTAGTTTAAGTTCTTCTTTTCCTATATTTCAATGGTACAGAATAGAGAACACAGAGACCAACCCACAACATTACAACTACCTTATATTAAACAAAGGTGCTCAAAGCATACAATGGAGAAAGGATAGCATCTTTAACAAATGGTGCTGGGAGAACTGGAAATCCACATGCAACAAAATGAAATTGAATCCCTATCTCTCACCACGCACAAAAGTTAACTCAAAATGGATCAAGGAGCTAGGAATCAAACCAGAGACTCTGCATCTAATAGAATAAAAAGTAGGCCCTAATCTCCATCACATGGGGTTAGGCCCCAAGTTCCTTAATAAGACGCCTGTAACACAAGAATTAAAACCAAGAATCAACAAATGGGATGAATTCAAACTAAAAAGTTTTTTCTCAGCAAGAGAAATAATATGTGAGGTGAATAGTGAGCCTACATCCTGGAAACAAATTTTACCCCTCACACATCAGATAGATCTCTAATATCTAGGGTATACAAAGAACTCAAAAAGTTAAACAACAAAAAACCAAATAACCCAATCAACAAATGGGCCAAGGATCTGAACAGACACTTCTCAGAAGAGGATATACAATCAATCAACAAATACATGAAAAAATGCTCACCATTGCTAGTGATCAGAAAAATGCAAATTAAAACTACTCTAAGATACCATCTCACTCCAGTAAGCATGGCAGACATTATGAAGTCAAACAACAACAAGTGCTGGTGAGGATGGGGGGAAAAAGGTACACTCATACATTGCTGGTGGGACTGCAAATTGGTGCAGCCAATTTGGAAAGCAGTATAGAGATTCCTTGGCAAATTGGGAATGGAACCACCATTTGACTCAGCAATTCCTCTTCTAGGACTATAAAACGGCATACTACATGGACACAGCCACATCAATGTTTATAGCAGCACAATTCACAATAGCTAGACTGTGGAGCCAACTAGATGCCCTTCAATGGATGAATAGATAAAAAAAAATGTGGCATTTATACACAATGGAATATTACTCAGCACTAAAAAATAACAAGATCATGGCATTTGCAGGGAAATGGTTGGCATTAGAGCAGATTATGCTAAGTGAAGTTAGCCAATCCCAAAAAAACAAATGCCGAATGTCTTCTCTGATATAAGGGAGGTGACTCAAAATGGAGTAGGGAGAAAGAGCATGAGAAGAAAATTACCTCTAGATAGGGAAGAGAGGTGGTAGTGAAAGGGAGGGAGAAGGGGAATTGCATGGAAGAAGGAAGGAGACCCCCTTCTTTATACAGAATACATATATGATGATGTGAGGGAAAAATAAAATAAAATTAAATTAAATTAATAACAAAGGCTGGGGATATAGTTCAGAGATAATTCTACCTCTGAATGTTCCCAGGTTCTATTTTAAGTACCATTAAAAATATATTGATATCTTTAGAAATAACCATATAAACAAAAACCTATATTCACCATTCAGGCTAAACTGAGTTGAAAGGAGCAGATGTCAGCAGTTGAGGTTAGATGTGTAATTCTCTTTTTGATAAAAGAGATTTTAGGAAGTTGATAAGATACCTTATGCAATCTAAGAAATGAGTTTATTTTACAATTGAATGGAGAGATGAATCCAGTTAAATAATTTACTAACCAATTAATAGGCAGGCATCCCAGGTCCCTAATAGAGCCATTAAAAGTAGCTCATATCTTCATGAATTTAAAAAATGCGTTTTGACCACCAGTAAGAATATACTGAAATATTTATAACTTTCAAGTTACTATTTATTTGGTTGCCTCATGATTAATAATATGTCACTATTATAGGGTTCTTTAAGAACCACGAAATGAGGAGCCGTATTTGTGATGTCTGATTCTTCATAGCTCCAAGTACAGAGAGAGATTTTTCAATGAGAAATTCAACTTTTTCTTTGTTTGTAAAGCTTTTACTTTTGCATTTTAAACTTCTGTTTTGATATAATTTTACAGAGGAGTGGAATTTAAAGATAATACAAAGTATTTTCATGTATTCATCTGATTTTCCCCAAAGTTAACATCTCACATAATGATGGTTCGTTTATCAAAATACTTTTGTATCTTTCATCTACCCCAACCTTCTATTCCAACACCAGTTAAGATGTACTATCTAGCAAAATTGCTGTATTGACAATGGCAATACATATTTCACAAGGATATAATGAAATGACTTTAAGTAATATCTTCCTTTTTCCCCCTCTACCCCTTACCTTTATTCATACTCTGATAGTATATTAGTGGCTTTTTAAATAAAAATCTTCTCTAATAATCCAATTAAAGAAGCTGTTTTCAGAGCTTTACTGTGGCTTAGTATTGCCCAGATTTACTCTCGAAGTGCTGAAACCATTGCTAGAACATTCTCTTTATCTCCAGTCTTGACATCTCCATCCTTTCTCCAGCCAGTGGCCAGGATGCTCTTTGCAGAATGTACATCTGATCATGCCATTCTGCTTCAAATCTTTGTGTAAGTCCTCATTGCCTGGGGCCGTGGTCCTCAAATTATGTAGTAAAGTGCCCAGGCACTGCAGCAAACATGCGTATGTACATGAGATACTTCAATTATTTGGGGAAAACAAAACAATACTTGACATCTGTTGAGCACCTTGTACTAGCTTGAGGTAATGCAGTTTCAACAATGGATCCGCTATATTCTTTTCAATGATGTCATCTACAAAGCTAGGTTTTCAGTGGTTGCTATGATATGTCGCTAGTATCACATAAATGTAAAGCAAAAAAAAAATGACAGGAAGGTGGCAGTATCTAATCTCATTCCAAAATCTATGAAATTGGGAAGTACCTACCTATACACATCTCAATGGTAAGTAATGTGACTACTTCAGAGTGAAATAAATTTTTTTCTTTCAATTTATGTGTTATTTTTTTAATGACTAAGTTTTTAGGATATAAGTACTGAATTCTTTGGCTCTAAGTACTTACAAAGAGCCCTGTTTATCTGATTTTCATTTGGTTTAGAGTCTTGGTGAAAAAATTATCTAGCCTAAGAGTATCTCATACAAAGAAAACGTGTATCTAGATCATAGAATAAAATCCAAGCTCCATGTTAAGGACTTACATGCACATCCTGTGAAATTAGTTTTCTCATCTTAAAATGAGGGAATTGTAGCATTCCTATAAAAATTCTGGGCTTTAATTTCCTCATCTCTAAGATAACAAAGAATATTGGACTTGTCGATACTGGACAGTTGTTGAAAATGAAGAGATGGGCATGCACCAGCTCCTAGCTCAGCAGCAGGAATATAGCGAAGTTGGGTGATTATGTATTGTTTTTTTTTTCAAATATATTTATTTTTTAGTTTTTAGGTGAACACAATATCTTTATTTTGTTTCTATGTGGTGCTGAGAATCGAATCCAGTGCCTCACGCATGCTAGGCGAGCGTGCTACCACTTGAGCCACATCCCCAGCCCCGTATTGTTTGTTCTTAAAATTAACATCTCACTGAAGATGCACAGACTTAGAATCTCAGCGCCCTACTAGTCTCCAGAGTGCTGGTGTTCTTGGACTGACTTAAACTACTTCATCTAGTTAATACACTCAGAGAGCTCATAGTAACACCCCTTGCTTGCTGTCCTGTCGGTTGCTCCCCAAGACCGTGAGCAAGATCAGTGCTTTTCATCATGCAGTGTACACTAGAAAGTTCTGGTCATGAGTAGAAATGAGTATTGTGAGTTCAAGAAGGACATTAGGAAACAAAGTTCAGCAGTGTGCTTTTTATTCTTTTTTTTTTCAGAGCAAACATTTTAATATTGGTGAGAATAAGAGGCATCAAAGACCGAGTTGCTTGCTCTAGCTAGCAAAGCCGGGCAGTGTGGGCTATAAGTTGAATGGGTTCTTATTCCCATGTTCTTTTTTCCTTAAAATGGAAGGTTCTACAAAAATACTCACACCTATTCTGCAGGTGAATGCACATTTGCCTGGTGACGCAAGTGCTCTGAAGGAGGCCTGTTTTGAGCTTGAGAGAGCTAGAGAGAGAGTATGGAGGTGACATTAGAAGGCCTTTCCTCTCTTGCTACCTGCCGTTTGCTACTGGGCCCTGGCCAGGCCATAATGGGGCATCTGTTTGGGTTCTGAATTCCTATATTGAGAGAAACATAATTGAAAAAATGACAGTATAGTAAGTGGGATTAGTAAAGGACTATGTTGGTCATATACTGTTGCTGAACAAATGAAAATCCAGCAATCCTTATATCCCCATCTATGTAAGAAAAAGATTGGACCAGACTATTTTGGGGGATCAAAATTTACCATGAGCAGAACCATAAACTCATGTTTTACCCCTTGAGTTTGGGCAAAGTTCTCAATGCATGGGTTTCCCGATCTGCCCAGGAGGAAGTGGTGGACTGATTCAGGTGGGTCTATGAGTTATGCTCCCTGATGGCATGCCAAACAAGAAAAAAAAAATGCATATTTTAAGGATTTATAGATCAAATATGGTTAGGATACACTGCATCCTGTACTTCTCTTAGATGTTCTGGACTCATGACATCCTCTAGTAAAAAATCATGTTTAGATTTATTCAACTCAGTTTACTGAACTTCTTGTTTTTGATGATATAGTTTACAGATCTACCAAGGACTGTCCTGCAGAATGTAGGCTAATACGTTCTAAATCCAACTGAACATTTTGCTACTGTGACTCCAAAAATGCATTCATGACAACAGAAGAGTTGGTTATCAGCTCTTAGTTTGCTGAACTAGTCCATTCACCTTTTATTATGGATGAGGGTCAGTCCTATCACAGGTGTGCTAAATAAACGGTGACATTGTGTACTGAAGTGGCCAGGAGTGAAGAACATGGGACCAGACTGCCTGGATGCAAACTACCTCTGCCATGGACTAGCCATGAGATCTAGTGAAGATCAAGTGAAGAAGCTTGATGCTTCATTATTTTACCATTGATTAAACGAGTCTAATAACATGGATAGCTTAGTGCTGACCCCTATTCCTTACCCGAACCCTTAGTATATTCTCTATTAATGTTACCCAGCTAGGATTATCATTAAAGATGGTTGTTGATTCCTTCCTGGGAGATACCAAGAAGAAAGGAAAAGACTTGCATCCTGTGTTTGTTCATGCATGTTTCAATTTTC
The DNA here is from genome assembly GCF_001458135.2 of Marmota marmota marmota. Taxonomy (NCBI): domain Eukaryota; kingdom Metazoa; phylum Chordata; class Mammalia; order Rodentia; family Sciuridae; genus Marmota; species Marmota marmota. The sequence goes on along the minus strand of NW_025999998.1, from coordinate 13,384,247 downwards.
ATCTCCTTAAATTTCACTTCCCCAGTCTCTCATCTCTGTAAATGGCATGACCCTGCAGTCCATAACTCATGTTCCACACTTAGGAGCCCCATCAGTAAGTTTGTTCCTTCCACCTTTAAAATATACCTCCAAACAAGCTCTCTCAAGGTATTATTGCTACCGCTCTCTCTTTCCTCTTGTCCTGAAATAATCTTCTAATGGTTTCCATAATTCTTTTAAACAAACACTCAAGTTGCTGCTGATAAAACATGTATCAGATAATTTGCCTGGGATTTCGCAGTGCTTTAGAAAAATATCCAAACATCTAACCATGACCTTCACCATCTCCATCTTCTTCCCTAATCTCAGCCCATGGCTCAGCCTGAGCTGGTCAGCCTGGTCAAACACACACAATTTGTTTTCTCCTTGGTTTTTCCATATTTGGTGTTCCTCAGCCTTCAGTATCCCTGCCCAGACTTTTGTAAGCCTGCTTCCTTGTTGTCGCTTTGCCTGGGTCCAAATGTTACCTTCTAGGAGAGATCATCTGAGGTAAAAGCAGCCCCAACATACTCTGATTTTTTGTTTACTCAATAATCTTTCTTCTACCTGAGTATAAAGCTACAAGGGAGTAGGGAGCTTCTTAGTCTAGTTCACAGACATCTGTGATTCTAGAATCATCACTATTATTATTTCCATTTCAATATATTCAGTACTTGTTTAATGGCTGAATGCATTCTTGTGTAAAGGCCAAACATTACTCATGTTGCCAATTTGTTTTGAAGGTTAAAAGCAAAATTACAAGTGAAGCAGTCAGGATTTGCACTTAGCACGTGGAAGCTGGTGAGCATCTGTACTCATATCTCTTGCTATTTTTATGCCACTTCTATAACCATTTGCCTATTCTAGTCACTCAAGTGCCCAAAGAAAGAGACTTACCAGACCCCTAAAATCTAAGATTCAACAACTGACATGAGCTTTCATTCTATACTATTACATGTATAATTTCTCCACTTCAGCTCCCTGGTGTAATTTAAAATTTTTATTTCCATACTTTGAAAGTATTTACCACCATCATTTTCTCAGAAAGAATAACTTCTTGTTCTAGCCTGCTAAACTTTGTGTTATCTGCATAATGAATTAATAAAGATTTGTATTCAGGTACCTATATTGCTGAGATAACCCTTTTTCATTATGCATAATTATGAGATCTATTAAATGTACAAAGATATGTATATCGATGAGCATATGTATGGTTTAAAGAACAATTAAGTGAACATCTCTATTTTTACCATCCAGTTTATAAAAATAGCACCTGTTAGGTGTGTATTCTTCTCCATGTCTATTCTTTCCCCTTATCAAAGTGGTTGCATCCAAATTTGGCAATAATAATTTCCTTACTTTTCTTTATATCCCCAATAGCATAGGTTTAGCTTTGTCTGTTTCTGTCAATTTCCCATACAAATAGGATCATGTTGTTTGTATTATTCTGAAATCTGTTTCTCATTTCACATTGTGGATTTGAGATTCCTCCATGTTGACTATAATTGATTCAGTCATGCTCACTTTGGTACAGAATTGCATTGTGTGAGTAAATCACAATTTATTTCTCCATCACCTTGTTGATGGATATTTGGGCTGTTTGGGGACTGTTGCTGTTCTGGATGATGATGTTGTGAACATTTTCTTAGGTCTCTTGGTATACATGTGTAAGAGTTTTCTGAAGGCTTATACTGAGAGTTCTTTTTTGTAAAATATCCTGTATTCAACTCTGCTAAGCAATACCAACTTGTTTTCCAAAGTGATATCAAATGATAACCCCCTCCAGTGGAACATGAAAATTCATGGGGTTTTTATATCCTCCTGCACATGTCAAGAAAGTTGTCATCCTTTTCATGTCTTGCCAGTCAGGCAGGTGTAAAATGGATCTCCTTGAGATTTTCATCTGCATTTCCTTGCTCACTAAAGAGACTGAGCATCTTTTCATATGTTTATTTGGCATTCCCATTTCCTCTTCTGGGAAATGGTTGTTCACATTTTATCTATTGGGTTATTTGTCTTTATCTTACTGATTAATGATTTTATGTTTTTGTTTTTTACATATTCTAGATACTTTTGGGGTTTTGTTTGTCATATGTACAGCAAATGTATTATGCTTGGGGATTGTTATGTTTTTTCTGGATAAACAGATGTTTTTAAATTTCAATGTAGTTGAATGTGTATCATTGTTTTTCCTTTCAAATTGGTACATAAAACATTTTTCATGTCAAAGATATTTGTGCACATTTCTGAAAAGTCTTTAACTCTTCATGTTAAAACTTTGGAATAAATTTTCATGTAAATTCCAAGTAAAGAATTTTATTTTGCTTCCTCTATGGATTTGTAATATTTCACATAATTTATTTAAAACTCCATCCATTCCCTAAAGATGTGCAGTACTAGCTCTGGTATATATTAAATAAATCTCCATATGTGCTTGAGTCTATTTCTAGGCTCTTATTTCATTGACCTATTGTCAAACCCAGGAAAAACACCATAGTTCTAAAACTGCTATAGTTTTATAATAAATCTCAATAATGTGTAGGACAAGTCTTTTCATCATCTTCTTAATCCTTTCCATTAGAAAGTTTAGAACCCTTCTGCCCAGTTCTGCGAAATATTCTGTTGGGATTTTCACTGGAATTGCGTTGGAAATATATTTGTACTTACTACATAAAGCTAAGATGTGCAAATCCTTCATTCCTAGATATTCCCTTTTTGGATTTGTAAAGGATAGATTTTAAAATTTCATTCAAAATTTGTTATATTAAAAAGCAGTGAGTTCAAACCCAGCCTTAGCAACTTAGCAAGGCCCTAAGCAACTCAGCAAGGCCCTGTCTCTAATAAAATATATAAAAAGGGCTGGTAATATGGCTCAGTGGTTAAGTGCCTCTGGGTTCAATTCCTAGTACAAAAAAAAAAAAACCCAAAATGTACATTTATTAGTTTCAATAATTTGAAATTTTATTAAGTACATAATAACCTTATCATGGAAGTTTTATTTTTTCATTTACAAACCATTTGTGTGTTCTATTTTTTCTTATTGTGCCGACTTAAACATCAAAGATAATGTATAGACATGATAGTGGACATTTTGGGTAGGATTTTAAAATTCCACCATTAAATACAATGGTTGTTATTTAATTTCTTTTTTTTTCTTTCTTATTTTTTTTTTGGTGGATGACCTTTATAGAGATTTAAAAGAGGTCTTAGATTGTCTTTGATTCCTAGTTTTCAAAAAGTTTTTCTTGAATTTTGTAGAATGCTTTCACTAGACAAATATATATGTTTTTTTTCTCCCTTTTGACTGAAAATGTCACAGTATGAATTACATTTTTTGTTTCTAATGTTCAACCAACATTACCTTCCTTGAGATAAACATAATGTGGTCATAATGTGTTTACTTTCTTGGGTATTCTTTACTGTGTTTGATTAGTTATATTAGTTAAATATAAATATATTTATATATGGTTAGGAGTAGCCTGTTATTTTTCTTTTCCTGGTACCTATTTGTCTGAGGTTACTGTCAAAGGTTAGACTTACAAAATGATTTGGAGAACGTTACTTCCCTTCCTCTCCTTAGCAGTGTAGTGAGGCTATTGATTCCCTGACAGTTTGTAAGAACTTACTTGTAAAATGCTGCTCTGGGTATGTTTTCTTTGAAAGGAGACAGTAAACAACCGACTTAAAAAAGTGTTATTAGGAATACTCAGATTTTCTCTCTTCTTAAGTCAGTTTAATAATTCATATAATTCTGAGACTTTTCCTTTCCACTGTGTTTTATATTTAATTGTATTTTGTTTATAATATTTTCTTACCTTTGAATTTATTACTTTTCATTCCTTAATTTCTGCCTATTTTTTAAAAAACAATATTTTTAGAGATACTCAATTTATTAAAAATGGATTTTTACTTTATTAATCCTTTCTGTTGTATCTTTGTTTTCTGTTGCCATTTTTTTTAATCATCTACTTCTGGTTTCCATGATATTGTTTTCTTCTGCCAACTTTTAAATAAACCATTTTTCCTAAGTTAATTCCTTAACCTATTTTTGTCATGTGCAGGTATATGTATGTACTTTTCCTTTTAAGTTTCAATTTACTTTTTATCATCATTCTTCTCGTTTCAGATTTTAGAGGGAATGCTTTCAATTTTGCTCCATTTAAAATGATGTTGACTTTGATATAGCTTTTACAATGTTGGGGAATGAACATGAAGGGGTGCTGTATTTTGTCAAATATTTCTTTTGCATCTATTGAGTTGATCAGATATTTATATATTAGGAAACAGCAATATTTTATTTCTTCACTGAAAGATTGAGGATTCCTTTCGTTAACTAATTCTGTTTTTGGTTAAGATACTTAAAGAATTTGAAGTCAATAGAAAAAGTGATAAACCATAATACTTACGGAATTACTTTTTATCACCATATTTGGTTCTTGAATCCTTGCATTGACATATACAAACCATAAGTATTGCACATAATGCTGCTAATCCTGCCAAATGAGGCATTGCTTTCAGGAGATGATCAGAATTTTATGTTTATTTCATTATTCTCCATAACTTAGAGATTATACTATGCTATGAGTATTCTTTTAGGTTATATGCATTTAAATAAACATATTTAACTTAGCAAAGTGTAATCCATATTTTATATCTTCCCAACACTATAAGGATTTTAGAAAAATTTAATCTGATTACTTTAATTTTATTGCTTTCTGACTTAGTTGTCCTGAATTTTAGCTTTGTCTTGTTTATTTAACTCTAAAAGTAAAACACGTGTTATTGTTTTTCTACACAGGTTTACTCATATGTTTGCAAATTTCCTTTGTTTATCATTTCTTGAATCTTATATTCCCTTGAGGTTATTTTTTTTCCTGACATATATCCTTTAGAAAAGTCTTAGAGTCTTGTGATTTTTAAACTGTTCTGTTTGATCTGAAAAATCATCGCTTCACCCTTATTCAACCAGACAAGAAATTCTTGGTTGACTTTTCTCTCACAGTAATTTGAAAGATTTATTCAAAATATTGGTTTCAACTTTTGCAAGTAATGCATCATTCAATATAATTATTTCACATATCCATCTTTCCTTTTATTTACCACTTAAAAAATTATTTCTTGGTGAAACTTCACAGTTCCAAATACCAAGATTCATTTCTTTTTACTCACGGGATGTCCTGGACATCTTAAATGTATGACTCAGTGTCTTATTAGTTCTGAGAAATACAAAGTCATTTCTTCCTCAAAAAATGTTTCTCTCCATTTTGTCTTCTCTTTTGTGAATTTTGAATGTATAAATCTGTTTTAATGGCCAGGATTCTCTAGAGAAACAGAACCAGCATGATTTTATAAATATATAAAATATCCTGAGATTATATGTGTATCATTATAAAATGGAGATTTATTAGATTGGCTTATAAACCAAAAGCTATGTAGTCCCATAATAGCCATCTGCAGACTGGAGAACCAGAGCAACCAGTACCTGCTCACTCCAAGTGGCAAGAGGGATCAATGATGCAGCACCAGTCCAGGACTGAAGGCCTGGAGACTACCTGGAGAATCACTTGTCAAGAGACTATTTTGCAAGAGTGAAGGAGCTGGAGTCTGATGTGCTCAGGTGACCACAGCAACAATCAAGAATTGGCTCAGGAAGAATGGAGCTTGCCTACACACCTGTCCTGCTTCCTTATTCTTTCAAATTTTGTTCCATCTAGGTTCCCAATATATTGGACTATGCTGTCCACACTGAGGGTGGGTATTCACCTCAGTTTGCTGGCTCACATGCCAGTCATTCCTAGAAATACCCTCATTGACACACCCAGAAGCCTCTTAATCTTAAACATCTCTTAATCCAATCAAGTTGGCAATTCAGATTAACTGTCACATCTGTGTTGGACTTTTTCATCCTGTCCTCCAACCTGTTAGCTTCTTTTCCATTTGCCCTTACCTGATTCTCAGTGTTGTATTTAGGGTCATTTCTTCCATCTTCTTTTTAAGTGCACATTTGTTTTTTTTGACCAGATGTGCCTACTCTGTCGTGTGCCTACTCATTCATGGAGGTTCTAATTTCTATTATGAGCAACACTGTAGAAGTGTTATACCTTGCTTTTTCAAAACTTTGTGGTCATTCTTTAACAATTTCTTTTTTTTTAACTTTGACATGCTCAGTATTATCTTGTATTAAACACATTTAGAGAAACTAAATATTTGTGGAATTTGCAGGACAGACCCTATAGTTTGCATTTTGTGCTGTTTTCTTCCATATGTTTGATTTACCCCCCCCTCCATTCCCAGAGTTAAATTGTTCCTCCAAAGAGGATTTGTACTTGATGTCTTGTGCTACCTCTTTATAATACAGAGCATATTAGTGACTGTTGAGCCTCTCAGGTTGTATGATTTGTGCTCTCCCAATACATGATTGGGTTTCAGTATAGAAAGTGTTTAGGAAAAGTCCCTCCAACCCCATTCTCATCTAGAATAAAGACCAAGAAAACCTGGATATCCCACTGTTTCCCCTTATAGGAAATTCTGTTTTTCTAGCTCAGCTATCTGAGGCTTTCCAAGTTCCTCTCTGCAGGTCTTCTGTGTGACCTCCCATCTGCTGGACCCTGAGCTTTTCTTCTCTGTTTTCTGCTCACACAGTCTTCAGCAAACTAGGCCCTGGGTTACTGTGGAAGTACTGAAACTCCAGAGTGATTTCTGGTTTTAGTGCTGCTCACCTCTTTGTATTCATTCTTTCTTGTCATTTCTGCCCTCCAAAGAAATGTCTTCATTTTCCTGTTAGCTCAGCCCTGCATTAAAGTAATTTAAAAAATAATTTTTAGTTCTTCTATGCTGCTGAACCGTGTCTGTGAGTGTAAAACTAGTTTACTATGCCCCTGAAAGCCGAATGCACACATTTCACTGGAGAAATTTCTGTGATAAGCAATTTTTTTTGTTTCTCTGTATCTATGTATGCACATTTAATTTATTGCTATGTATGAATAAACATTTAATGGTATAATAATTTAATGCTGTGCATGGATATTATTAGTGGACTTTAACAATCAAAATTTTTAGCTTTACATAGAAAAAATACACTACAGATCACATTATTTGGCCATTATCACTCCTGAACACTTCCTTCCTCTCCCCACTCCTTCCACACCCTGGTTCCTTTCCTCTATTCTACTTATCTTTTGATTTTGATATTCTATTCATCTTTTGATATTGGAATTTGTTGTTACACACAACTAACATCCTTATGTACAACTATAATGCACCAATAAATGTGGAAAAAAGAAGGAGCAGTTAGCATAGGCTTACTGCTGTTTAGGACATTCACATTCAGGGTAATTTGGCAGTGCCCATGATTGTCTAGGAAACTTGACTTAGGATTTCTCAGAATTACAACTTTGCTTGCAGAGTGGCTATTTCCAGAGTTTGAACACAGCTCTTACTACATCTTTGATATAGGATTAAGCATTGCTTAACCTCCCTATCATTTTATTTATTAAATGGGCTAATGGAAATAATAAATGCATAAATACACCATTCTCATGTTATTGCTATGAGAAATAGGGGTGCTTTACCACTACATTCCCAGGCCCTTTGCACTCTTTATATTCATTTTGAGATAGGGTCTCAATAAGTTGTTGAGGCTGGCCTTGAATTTGAAATCCTCCTAACTCAGCATCCCTAGTTGCTTATATTACATGTGTGCACCACCACGCCTGGCTCCAGCAGTTGACTTTTGAAGGTCTTTCTCTCTGCCTCAAATGGGAATATACACTTGAAATAAAGTTCTCCAAAGTTGCTTAGCATTTATATAGCATATTGTCTATTACCATAAGCACTTATAGATTTCTGAACCTAGCTTAATGCTTTTTCTATTCTCTAAATAAGATGGATTTTGTGGCCCAACCTCACAGTGATTGCCACTATAAAAATCTGACATGCAACCACAAAAGCTCACTGAGGTTTATTTTGAGATACCTGAGACTCGGGAAGGAAAGGCAAGACATTGCTTTTTCTCAGGACTCCTGTAATTCTTCCTCTTTTTGACATTTGTACAATACATCCGGGTATTGTTTCTCTTATGCACTGTATTTCTCAATTTAGATGGTAAGTCTCCAGATAATGTAAATGTAGATACAGTTTTTCTTATGTTAATTTCTCAATATATATTAAGTTTTTGAGAATAATCTTATTAATCCATTCAACAAGTATTGAGCACCTAATAAACGATACCTACAATTTCTGGGCTCTGGGGTCTATATTCATGAACAAGAACTGTGAGGCTCTGCTGTCATGGAATTTACATTGGCTTAGAGGGAGACAGGAAAATGAGTAAATGAACAAGGATTGTAAATAGTGAGTGGATAGGGAAAGCTGAGAGAGATGGCATTTGAGCTTTGAATTAAACAAGATGAAGCATCTGAGGATATGAGAGGAATAATCCAGGCAGGGGGAAAGAAATTGGCATTTTGAAAACATGAAGAAGGCCAGTGTATCTGGAACACAATAAACAAGGGATAGAGTGGTACTACATAAAATGTGAGAAGACTATAATGACTACATAACTTGATATATGATTTCTATTAACCCAATTCCAGGTGGAGATGAACAGAACTTGCCATATTGACTTCTATTTCATTTTGTCTCTTCTCCCTGTGTCTAAGATATTGATGTCAGTGAACACCTCTTATTATTCCAGTCTTCCCCTCTCTTCAAAACTCCTTTGAGTACTAGTGACCAACAGAATGAATAATTAGTTATATATCAAAGAGGAAATGTATAAGGGTATAGGTGCTCTGGGTAGAGTTTTCCCTCTTTTATGGAGGATGGATTCTGCAAAGTGAGCTTTGCACATCGAAGGGCAGATCACAGCAAGATTCTGGCTTCTTGCAATAAACAGATTGCAAATCCACATAAATTACATGACCTCCCTTGGCTTAGCTTAATTTGAATTACTATTGTGTAATATGAGTTTCCTGAACTGTTAATCATGATTTATCAACAAGCTGATTGGGAAGCTATAAAACTACTATACTTGATTCGATGACACCTTAAACAATTGCAGTGATTACCACATCTCTTTACCCATGCATCATCAGGGGTTAAGAAAGAGACTTCTCATAATTGTTTGGAATATTCTCAAACCTTCTCATAAATAGATGTGAGGCCCTTGATTTTTTGGATCATAGGTCTCATGACATGAATCACTATTTTATGAAAATCACATTTTTTTTGCATGGAGGAAATAATTATTGAAGGAAATCAAGATCTGGAGGAAAATTATAGGCAAATATGAATTATTTTGTAGCATTGTCAGTCTTCTACTTTTATAAAATGGATGTGCCACTGTCTGAAAATTAGGAAGAAAAAAAGGGTTAATTTTCACCTGCAGAGTGATTGTCCAGGGGAGTCAAGGTGACACTCCTCAGGTTTGATTCTGAAATTTGGTACAAACTCTAGCTGGGAAGTTAGGCTACAAAGATCATCAGGGAAAGCAAATGTGACTAGAAACTGGTGGGGTTGATGCTTATCCTCAGCAAAGAAAACCTTGTGTAATGTCTGAGCACTTGAGATGGCTTGGACCAGACAGCTTAGGCATTATTTGATTTGGACCAAACAGGCCTGAGATGAAATGGCTTTTCATTCAACTTTGTTAAACAAGGGCATGCTGGGCCTTGCTTTCCTCTGAGTTTGCCAAGTAAAAGGATTGGCAACCGCAAAACACTGCAAGACATTTTTGCCACATCAGTCTCTCGATGGCAGCAGTTTGAGCTAATAGGCAGCTTTTCAACTCTGTGAGCTATACTGTTTGTTCAGAGTTTCCTTGCTTGTTGGGCACACAAAAAGGAATAGAAAAAGGGGCAAAGAGCCATCTCTTTACACAATGCAGCTAGGGACCTCTAGTGGATGATAGTAAGAATGCAGGTAATTTGAACAGGGAGTTGGGCAGATTATTTCTAACCTTCAGATACAAGAAGCAAGCTCCTGGGGATTGGGTATGAGTTTAGAGGGGCCTAAAGCTTACACAATTGAGAAGCACCTTTTAAAAAGAATGTAAATTATATTGTTTATATTAATCTTACAAAAGCATGGATAGATTTTCAGTTTATAAATCTAATTTGGACAAAACTTTAGTACTTTGAAGTGCAATACAAAATTCAGACTTAATTTTCAATTATTTCCTCCTTATTAGAAACTCATATATTTTAAAATCATTCTTAAAAATGAATATTCTTTTATTTGCTATCTGTATGTACTAAGTAGTGTATGACACATTAGTCTTTAACCTATAAAATCTTTCTTTAATTGGTTCTTTTTATTTACACGACAGTACAATTTATTTTGACATAATTATAAAAGCATGGAATATAATTTGTTCTTATTCAGTCCCCGGTACCCCCTTTTGCCCATCCTTGATCCTTCCTTCTATTCCCTTCTGTCTACCAATTGTTCTGCTACTTAAGTTATTTTTTTAAATTAGTATCTTGTGGATGTATTAGATGGTGAGATTCACTGTGGTATATTTATATACATACATAGGAATATTAGATAAGATTCATCCCACTTTCTTCCCGTATTCCATTCTTCTTCTCTTCCTTTGATTCCCCTAAAATCTTAAAATTTAGTAAACAATTTGAACAGTTTATTTTAGGGATATGCATGCTAAGTTATATTTATCACTTAACTATAGAAATATAATTTTTATAGTTAGAAATGTTCGAATTTGCAAATAGGCCTGAAAATCTGCAAAGTGGCAGACATAACCTGCCGAATAGAGGGGGAAAATGTTGATTCAGTCTTGAATACAAAAGCTTTCTCCTAAAACTGAGGTTTCAGAGGTTTCAGTTCATGACTAGCAGGCTTCAAGGCAGAAGCATCACTGTGAAAGGGTGTCACAGAAGAAAGCTGCTCACCTCAGGTAGCAGGGAGAGGCATAGGGTAGGGGGAAGGACTGGGGACAAGATAAACCCCATAAGGTACACACACTCCCTGTCATCTTCCTCCAAGAGGCCCCATCTCCTACAATTTCTACTACCTCCCAATAATGCCATCAATTTATTTATCCATTGATGGGCTAATCCACTAATGAGGTCAGAGTACTGGTGGTCCAATAATCATTTCCCAAGACCCCTACCTCTGAGCACTAGCCTTCAACATGTGAGATTTGGAAGAGATTCCAGATATAAACTATAATGTGCAGTCTACCAAAGCTGGGGTAGAGCTCAGTGGTAGAGCGCTCGCCTAGCACATGTGAGGCCCTGGGTTCGATCCTCAGCACCACATATAAATAAAGGTATTGCGTGCAACTACACCTAAAAAGTAAATAAATATTTTTTTTAAAAAAAAGAAGAATCACAAGCTAATGTATCCATGAAGAGCTTGTTACATTCTGAGACACAAGTCAAAAGAACTTACCAGGCATCTGGACTAATCCCTTCTGCCAAAGACATGTCAAGAGTTGTGTTCTACATAGGTTCTCTTCATATGTGAGGATGGCCAATTTAAAAAAAAAAAATTTAATTGAAATTCTTGATTTCCACTAACACAAAGGCAGATTATCTGGAGTGTTAGAACTATCAGACTATAAATGTGGATCAGTGTCTTTTATCAAAAAATGCAAATTTTATTTTTGTAAGTATTTCTGCTTACAGCCTAAGATAATAATAGCATTTTGGTTTGATAACATATCAGGTGCCAGCCTGTGCATTGTTGGGTACTTAAATTTCCCACGTATTATTTCCTTTTATTCTTATAATAATCCTTTGAGAACGGTAATACAGATGAGTAAACTAAAGACCATGAAGACAAGTAAATTGCCCAGGGCCATTTGACTAGCAAGTGCCAGATCAGGGCTCAAATCCAGGCAATCTGTCTTCCTGATATATTGCTGCCCTATCAAAAGGTCCTGAGTAAACCCACTGGTGATTGAGCATGTGACAAAGTTGTGCATTATAATAAAAAAGGAACATAGACACAATTATAAAACCCAGATATAAGAGGACAACATCAGAACTCATAGAGATATTGATATATTAGAACTCATAGAGAGATTGACATATTAGTGTACTTGACTCAGAGTCTTACAGTCTTCAAGAGTGGTATAATGAAAATTAAAAGAATAGAGCTGGATATACATTAAAAAAATTGAAAGCAAGTTGTCCATGAGATATTTGTATATCCATATTTATAGCAGTATTATTCATAATAACTAAGAGGGAAGCAACCCAAGTGTCCATTAGCACACAACTGGATAAAGAAAATGCATGTGTGTGTGTAAATGTGATACACACATACACATGCACACAGAATATTATGTAGCCTTAAAAAGGAAGAAAAATTTGACACATGCTGAGTGAAGCAAAGCAGTCACAGAAAGACAAAGACTACAGACTCCACTTACATGAAGTATCTACAGTAGTCAGACCCTTAGAGTTTTGATTTTGCATTCTGGAGATTAGTTGTACCATGATGTGAATGTGGTTAACACTACTGAGTTCTACACTTAAAACAGCTATGATGGTAAATGTTACATTATGAATATTTGGCATAATTTTTAAAAGCATAGGAATATGTGAGTCTAAGAAAGGAATTGTAGGTAAGAGAGAAGGGGTCAGAAGATGGAGCCTGAGAAAGAGTAAAAAGGTGGCCTGAAAGTGAGACTTAGTAGACTGGTCAATAATATGGGAAGCCACCATGTGGCCGTGCCCGAGTAGGAGGACAGACATCCTTACCAGGGGCAGCTGCTGATGTTGGTAGAACCTACACACACCCATCCCTTGGACAAATACACCTCACACTGACCTTAAAGTATCTGCTCACATCAACCACATGGGGAGTTTGATTATATTTCAGAAAGCTAGTAGATGAGTTATTTCACTTTGGGAGGGGATGACAGCAGGTGTGATAATATTCCTCAAGGAAGAAAAGTGACACAACCGATTTGAGTTCTCATGCTGATGAGCCTCAAATAAGAAAGAGCATGCTGTTAATTTTAACTTTGAATATCTATGCAGATGGTGGTAACAGATGTTTCCAAACAACAGGCTTCGAAAAAATCACAATTTGACTTGAAATTTCAAACATAAATATGTGCAGATTCTGTAGTGCTTGGGCATTTCCTCTTGTTTTGAAAAATAGCAGCACACTCTCAACCACTTATGATGAGTGAACCTCTGCTTAGTTACAATTTTCCATGTGGATGTTCCTTACCATTGCTCAGGATGTGCATGGACCCTCAGATGTGCCTTTCTTCTGTTTTTATTCTTATGACTTTAGTAAGAAACTTGATAAGATTGCCAGGAATCCAGCAAATTGTAAAACAATAAGAAGAGCATACCTCTCCAGATTAGGAAGAGTACAATTAAAGAGATGTATACAGCAATAAAAATGACAATAAAGATAGATTTGACTCTAATTCCCCACCAGCAGAGTTCATTCTACTGTAAAGTATTTACTAAATGCACATATGCACCAGAGCAACGGGGACAGAGCAATGGACAACATACTTTTCAGTGGGACTTTATTCCAGAAAATAAACAAAATAGATAAACAAATGGTTTGGATGAAAGGTATTCCAAGCTTGATCCAGTACGTGTCTCAGTTCTGGAATCTTTTTCACGGTCCCTTAAGATCTGTCACTGTTCCTGCTTATATTTGCCTCTGTCCCTTGTATCCTGAATTGCTGCCTCCTCCTTGGCTTCTTCCATGATATAGGCCAGCCTTGACAAGTCACACCGGTCTTCATCATATTGACACACCTCCCAACCTCACTTTTGGAGTCCTGATTGTGTCTGTCAGGGCATCTTCCTCCAGTGTGTTCACTGGGAAATATTGATGGAGAACATCATGTCAGGCACATTACCAAGTGCTGACAAGATCCTTGACTGCACAGAGCTTATCCTCTAGATAGGGAAAAACAACGACAATAAAACAAATTAAAAACCCCAAACAAGTCTATCCGAGAAGTGCTTTAAAGAAATGGAAAAAAAGAACACTTTATATATGGTGGTCAGAGAATTCTTCCTTGTGATGTGACATTTAAGTTAGATATGAAAAAAGAAAGGAAGCAATATTCCTATTTTTGCATTCATGAAGATATGTGTTTACTTGAGCCAAGACCCTTAGCTTGGGGGAGCAAAAAAGGCATGATGAAGAATCACACTGAAGCTTTTGTGGCATTGAGTTAGGGATGGACTATAGAATGAGCTGGATCTATTTCTTAAAGCAAAATAAATATTGAGGACTTAATCGATTATTATTATTTTTCCTCCACAAATTCCCTCAAGAGCCTTGGGATCATCTCCACCCATGCTAGATGCTAATACTTTTGACAAAGCATGAATCCAGGTTGTTCCCTGAATGATCTCCGTCTACCCTGAGTCCTGCCACCCAGACTCTTTCCTGCCTCAGAAATGGTTCTCTGAGCATGCTTCAGGGGGTCAAGAACTTTCAAGGGTTCCTACCTCTGTTCTTCTTATGATGTTTTTCAGTCCCCAATAGTCCTCCATGTCATATAGCACCCTCCATTAATTGCTTAGCACCCTTTTCAAAACTTTTCTATTAACACAGTGCTTAGTAAAGAAAAACAATTTGACTTTTTTTTCATTTTGATGAAGATTTTTTTTTCATTTTAATTGAAGATTCAGTTTCTTTCTTGCAAATATTTTTCAAAAGTGCCAGATGGAAAAATATTTAACTACACCCTCTATTGCCTTAGAGAAACTCAGTAAGCCAACACACCTTTGAGCTTTGTTGTATAACTATCCATATTTGGAGATTTTTATTTTTCATAGTATATTTTTTACCCAGTGGATATCATCCCAAACTGTTGATACTTTCACAGGAAGGGGTTGCCCTCTTTGCCTGTGTGCACATTTTGGACTTAGCAGCTGGGCCAAAGGAAATATTTGTAGCAAAAGCCACTCTGTTGAAGAAGCCAAGTTACTTCCTTTTATTTCCACTATGCGGTATTCTTCAACAATTTGGCTACAAGAAAATAATGAGCATAAATGATCCCTGGGTATTTTTATTGTATCTAAACAGGATAAGTTTTCTGGGAAGAGAACTTGAAAAATAAACAGGATCTTTACCAATCTGAAGACCAGAAAGTACTATTTTATTATTGTTTTAACTTGTATTTCTTTGATTACCATTATAATGGATTATTTATGTTTCTAAATCGCTGGTCATTGATATTTCCTTTGTGCATTGCCTCTTGTTTCTTACCTGTTTTTTTCTTTTGTGTTTTGACTTTTTTCAATGACAGGTAAGATTGCTATTTATTACCTATGGATATGTTAGGATACAAGCATATGTTTCCAGGTTATTTTTGGTCAAATATGTCCATCTATTTCATTTTTATCAAGTTGAGCCATATATAGTTGCTGCTTCTGTCCATCAAACATGGCAAAATCATCACTGTATTCCTCCTTAGAGTATTAAAAAAATTCTTCTAGCATGGTCTAGTTTCATCTAATTTGGCATATATTCATTTTGTTCTGATTTGGGTCTTCAGCATTCCCTAATACCTCTTAGTTTCCACTCTGACATCATCCCCTCTGTGACGCCTCCTGGACCACATTAGTTTGGCTATGTAGAAGCTCTGTGCTTCTGTGGGATACCCTACACATTTTCTGCTGTGGAATTTACCACGTCAATAGAAATCGTTGATTTCTCTACTTCCAGTCTGGGACCACGCTTTACTTCCAAGTCCTAGGATCTAGGTCAGTGGTTATTTTTCCTTTTACCCAAATTTAATTAATTGAGCAGGGGGCCCACAGAATACAGCAATTACTTATGTTTAATGTTATGTGATCAACATCCAAGCAGCATCCACAGTACCAGCACTAATAGAAATAATAAGAATACCAGAAGGAATTGTATGGGACTATATTGCATTGTTATCCTACACTCTGTAGAGTTAGGTCTCTTTACCTTTGTCTTCCTTCTCATTCATTTTTCTTTTTATGTTTTTTGTTTTGTTTTTGGTAAATATTCTTCTGACTTAAAATTCTAGTCTCTATGGGCTGGGATTTTGGCTCAGCGGTAGAGTGCTCGCATAGCACGGGCAAGGCCCTGGGTTCTATCCCCAACATCACATAAAAATAAATAAAGATATTGTGTCAAACTATAACTAAAAAAAAAAATATATAAAAAAAATAAAACAGATTACTACAGNTATATATATATATATATATATATTTATTCATTTATTTTTAAATCAAGTCTCTGACCTTGTCTTTACATCATCTTTTCCTGAAATCCATCTGTGGAGTGTGATGCTTAACTCTTTCAGGGGTAAGAGGATATTATAGACAGATCAAGTGTTTAACTTTTCATGTTATTTAATTAAAGGATAGATATTTGCTGAAAAAAATAGCATTGGAAGTGTCATATCATTTTGTTCAGACTGAACTCCAGGCGTTTTCTATTTGGCAAAATACTCTGCATTTTAACCTGATTGTGTTAGTCAGCTTTTCATCACTGTAACCAAAATACCCAACAAGAACAACATAGAGGAGGTAAAATTTATTTTGGCTCCTGATTTCAGAGGTCTCAGTCCATGGCTGGCTCATTCCATTCCTCCAGGCCTAAATTGAGACAGAACACCCTGGCATCAGGGCATGGTGGAGGAAAGCTGCTCAGCTCATGCCAGCCAGGAAGCATAAGGAGAGAGGTAGAGGATCCAGAGACAAGATAGAGTCCCCAAGGACATGCTCCAGGCACTGCTAATTACCTACATTGACCATCCAGTAGGCTACTCAAAGTTTTAATCTGTCAAATGGATTAATCCACTGATGGCTATGACTCTCATAATCTGATCACTTCACTTCTGAACATTTTGCATTGAATAACCCATGAGCTTTTGGAGGGACATTAAAGATCCAAACCAGAATATTGATCATGTGAACATATCATAGGTAATTACATTACATTTGCAGACTTCAGCATTTCCCACGTTGCAACATTTTTAAACTGTCGACATCTCTTAGCAAATATGTGTTTAAAATTACCAAATGCAATCCTTCTTTGATTTGTCCCACTAATTTTTCCCAAGCTTAAAATTGATTCCTGTTGAATATAATATCAAGAGGAAATGACTCATGGTAAACTGTTTTTAAAAAACAAATGAAAATAACAAAACAACTCTATAATTAGAGTTATGTAGGCTACAGATAAGAAAATTTAGTAAACCATATGCAGTTAAAAAAAAAGAGAAATGTTCATCTGGGTATAATTTGCCCCTAGGAAAAAATATCATTTAAATCTCATCTTTTTGTTTTTCCTGTGCAGGTTTTCATAAGTGTTCAGTATCCTGAATATCATGTTAATAAATCCCTTGCCTTTTTTCAAGTTTTAAAAAACACTTTTAGGGAATTCCTAAGTATTATGTTTTTTTATCTGTTTTTACAATTTGTGTAATGATATTATCACACTGCATGAGTTCTTGACTTGATACCATTCATCATTACATTCTTGAGACTTATTTATTTTGTTTATAATTCATCCTTTTTCATAATATAATATAATATGCCTTTATGGATATGTCACAACTTATTTCTTAATTTACTTATGAGATACATATATGGGTTTTCCAATTTTATTGCTATTGTAAGTAGGATAGTTGTAAATAGTCATATACCAGTATACATGGGAAAACTTTTTTTTAAAAGGATAAATACCTAGTAGTAAATCTCCCAATCCACAGGCTAACACATGTTTAACTTTCCTACATGATTTTCCAATCCTCCTTCATATACTCAGATTCAAGGCATGAAACTATTTTTTGCCCTGTATTCTTTGCAACACTTTTATTCTACATTTACATTTTTGCCTACTGAAATAAATTGTATCTCATCATGATTTTAATTTGTATTTCCCTGATTACTAAAAAAGCCAATATCTTTTTTATTGGTTCTTTTTAGTCATACATGATAGTAGAATTCATTTTGATATAATTGTACAAGCATGGAATATCTTATGCTAGTTAGGACCCCATTCTTATGGATGTACATGATGGTGGGGTTCACTATTGTGCATTCATATAAATACATAGGAAAATTACTTTGGATTCATCCCACTCTTTCCTTTTTCTGTTCCCCATCCCTTCTCTTCATTTTCCTTTGTCTAATTTACTGAATGTCTCTTTCCCTCTTCCCCCTAATATGCCTGCCAGTCATTTGTTTATTCACTTTTGAAAAATTCATGTTCATTTCTTTTTTGCCATTTTTCAACAGTGTTTGACTTTGTCTTGATAGAATTCTTTGTGTAGTATATAGTAATCTTTATATGTTGCTTTATCCAAACTTATAGCTTCTATTTTTATTCTATGGTGGTTTTTGAAGATATAAGTTCTTATTTTGTGTGTGTATGTGTAATTGCATTTACCATTATTTCCCTATTTAATTTGCTTATTTTTTGCCTTGTTTAAGAAATAATATTCTACTCACCCCAAATGTTTAAAAATTCTTTTTTCCTAAATTGATTTTAAAATTTTTGCTTTCACATTTGTATGCGTGATTAATCAGGGATTGATTTACATGCATAATGGAGCAAGGGATTTTTTTTTTCCATATGCATACCAAATTGCTCCAATACCACTTACTTTAAACAGTTCATCCTTTCTCCAGTGTTCTGAATTATAAACTGCTGCATGTATTATCCATCATTCTGTTTCTAGGATCATTCTGTATTAATATGGCTTTATAGTAAATTTTGAAATCTGGTAGTCAAGTCCCATGACATTATTTCTTTTCTTATTTTATGTAATTATTGGAACTTGGCAATTTCTTATACATTTTAGAATCAGTTTGCCAGGTTTCATGTATAATGCATATGCACATGTACACAGAGAGAGAGAGAGAAAGAGAAAGAGACAGAGAGAGAGAGAGAGAGAAAGCACGCGAGTGAGCGAGTGCTGGGAATTGTGCTCAGAATTCAATCTACAGATTAATTTGTGACCAAATAACATTATTGAACTACTGAATATTCCATTCTAGTTCTACAACTACTCTTTTGTGTTTTTCAATAAATGTTATAATTCTCACTGTAGAGCTCATGAACCCAATTTTTTGGTATTTTTTATGGTGGTATTTTTATACGTTTTCATTTTTAAAATTTCATTGATGGTGAATATAAATTCACATGAATTTTTTGTCCTTCATTTATTCCTAATTTTGCTTACAAATAGTCATAATAATTTATTGAAATATTCTTATTGTCTGTAAGCATAATCATATCATGTTAAATAGAAATTATTTTGATTTAGCCCCCCAAATCTTATACGTTTTTCTCTCACATTAGTTTATTTATGGAACTGAGGCAAAGATGAGCAGACGTGTTAATAGCAGGTATCTTTGCCTTTCTTTCAAACTCAATGGAAATGTTTTCAGTATTTCCACACTAAGAACCAGAAGGGCTTCCCTGTCTGGACTGGGCCCTAACATGGACACACCTAAGAAGTTAGGTAAAATCACTGAAGGTGAAAGGGGAGATGCCAACCTAACACTGTGCTTCTGCCATAAAGTATGCTAGGAGCTCAAAGCAAAAAATAATTTCCACTATGGAAAAATATAGTGATATGCGCCTTGTATACCTAGGTTTGTGTCTTGAAGTCTATGCCCTCTATGTGAGGAAATGACACCCTAGTACAGAAAGTACTGTCAGACTTTCATGTTAGTGTTTTCTGGTGCTCTCAGCAGACTGACTCTTTAAGAGTTTCTTGGTGAAATTCTCCCTATTTGAGTGCCAGGCAGTGGCTGACAGATTATCTAGCCTTTGCGGCATTTCCTGGAGGAAGGGAAGGTCGCCAGATACTTGTGGGACCCCTTACCTGACCTGTAAGTGTATGAAGGGCCTGGTGTGTTCTTCCATGACCACCTTACTAGCTGTGTCTGGTGGAAAGCAGGAGAATAGTCTTCTCAGCTGTGTCAATCTAAAGGGGATCCGATGTTTTGTGGTCTCATTCAGTAAAGCCATTCAGTTCCGTCACACATAAAAACAGAATTTTCATTACTAGGCCTGCATAGGGCAGGCTTTCTGTAGAGTAGATATACCTCTTTTTGAAATGTACTTAGAGACTTTAGAAGTCAAACCTAAGAAGTAATAAATTGAGGAACACCTCTGCCCAGGACACTAGTGCAGCTGAAGTGAGCTGAAATCCTGGAGCAGCCTGAAGCTTGGGTGACCTGAGGAAGGAGACAGTTAACACACTCACAGCCTGAGGAAGGAGTGAATGCACACTGTTCAGAACCACTGGCAACAAGAGAACTTGTGAACGATGGATGCTACCCCAAGGCGTGTTATCTATATAACAAGACACAACAGGTGGCATTTCCCATATCATAGACAGGAACTGGAATTGAGAGATACAGGGTGAGTCAAGGAAGACGGTCATGGCCAACTCTGTAGAATATAACTCAGAGGTTATGAAGCTACCAGTGAAGAGATCAAGGTTAACTTACAGGATACATGTCATGATGCTTGGGAGACATGTGAGAAAGACAGGATAACTTGGGCTAAGGCACGGACATTTGACATTATCTTAGAGATTCCTTATCTCCCCCAGCAGTTCCAAATCATCACAGGCATAATATTGCTAAATCAGCTCTTTGGGAAAGTAGATTAATAGTAAATATTCTAATAGGCAATAATAAATGTTGACAAGGATGTGGGGAAAAAGGTACACTCACTCATATGTTGCTGATGAGGCCGAAAATTGGAGCAACCATTATGGAAAGCAGTATGGAGATTCCCCAGAAAACTTGGAATGGGACCACTATTTGACCTAACTATCCCACTTCTCAGTTTATATCCAAAGGACATAAAATGAGTGTACTACAGTGATGTAGACTCATCAATATTTATAGCAGCTCAACTCACAATAGCTAAACTATGGAACCAACCTAGGTGCCCTTCAACAGATGAAAGGATAAAGAAAATGTGGTATATATACACAATGGAATATTACTCAGCCTTAAAGAAGAATGAAATTGTGGTACTTGCCAGTATATAAATAGAGCTAGAGAATATCATGCTAAGCAAAATAAGCCAATATCAAAAAACCAAAGGCCGAATAGTTTCTCTGATATATCGTATCAGAGAAATGCTAATTCACAATAAGAGGGTGGGGACTAGGGAAGAATAGATGTACTTGGGGTTAGATGGAGGGGAGGAGATATGGAGGAAGGAATATTAAAATGAACCAGACATTATTATCCTATGTGCATATATGATTACACGACAGGTGTGATTATGTACAACCAGAGAGTAAGAAGTTGTACTCTGTTTACATATGATATATCAAAATGCATTCTACGGTCATGTATAAGTAATTAGAACAAATACAATTTTAAAAAAAGTAAACATTCTAGAGTTCTCAGGACCAAAGAACACCTTCCTTTTGATGTTATAAACCCAAGGTGTGACCTTACTGACATTTTTAATGATAACCATAATGGAAAAATACAGACTGAAATTATACCTTATTGATGGCAACTCAGCCTGCTAATGCTATCTCCATCTTTCTGTGCCAAACAATAAAAAAGAACAGAAGATAGGAAAACAGAATTCATAGTGACTGATCAGATGACAGGGCTATCTTTTTCTTTCCCTCTAACATTGGCCTGTTTCTTGTCAATACCATGGTGTAGAAATCCGGGCTTTTCTGTGGTAGTTGAACTGTAACTGGAGGTGATTGTGTATCCACTGAAAAAGGGGAACACAGAAGTCAAATTTTGATTTGTCCTTTCAGTGTCAGACATCTGGTTATGTGAAATTGTTGTTATAGAATTAACATTCTATATTGTACATCCCTGCACATATTTATTTATTTATTTATTTTATTCTATTTTTTATACATTTATTTAATTTTTTAAAAAAATTTTTATGTGGTATTGAGGATCGAACCCAGGACCTCACATGTGCTAAGCAAGCGCTCCACCCCTGAGCCACAACTCCAGCCCCCCTGCACATATTTAAATCCCAGTTCCTGTTTCTCTTAACTATGATGATATATCTGAGTTCTCTTTATACAGGGCATAATTTTGAATAAATAATACAGTAGCGCAGTAAGTATATGATCACATAAAATAAGAAGCATAGTATTAGGATATGTAAATAATGTTTCCTATTTGTTTTTTCTGTCATGAATTACCTAATTTCATGGCATCTTAGTCTAAACTACAAGTAGGCATATGAGCCTTTACTAGTAGATATGGCTGAATTTAATCTTTTCATTATATATCATGGACTTCTGAGTCTGTTTCATTTTTGTGTCTTCCCGGGTCCCTAAATATATATTGAATGAATAAATAGTGAATAAATTTATAAATGAGCAAATTCATAAGTATATGAATATTATCATATCTGATATTTTTCTAGGAAAAGTGATTAGTTTATTTTGGCCTATTTGGAATTTGTTCAGTATATCAACAAATAGACTGCCACTTATTTATACCCTTGTGTTAATATATATATATATATACTTGAATCTTCTTAAGCATTTTTACCATTGCTTAGAATTAAGGTAAGTAAGCTGGGCATGATGGCACATGACGATAATACCAGTGGCTTGGGAAGCTGAGGCAGGAGGATCACAAGTTCAAAGCCAGCCTCAGCAAAAGTAAAGTGCTAAGCAACTCAGTGAGACCCTGTCTCTAAATAAAATACAAAAAATAGGGCTGGGGATGTGGCTCAGTGGTTGAGTGCCCCTAAGTTCAATTCCCAGGACCCCCCTGCAAAAAAAAAGAGTTAAGCTAAGTGAAATTATAATCACCTTTAAAACAGTGTCATTTTCTCTGCAAGGCCTTTCTTTCTTGATGTCTTGGTCATTGAAAAGAAAAAAAGATAGATGAGAAAAAAATATAATTCTTCTATACCCAGACAACTATTTGAATGTGATGCATTCACATTTCAATTTAAATTTACTACCTGCCAGGCTCAATTGCCAAGGAAATGTTCAAGCACAACTTTCATTTTTCTCAGAATTTTGAATCATAACATATTCCTTCTGTTACCCCAAATTATGTCTCAGCCTATCCAGCTGGCACAAGAAGGGCAGAATAAGTGGTACTGAATTGGCTCTTCCTAAGAGGTAGGAGGGATGGAGAATGAATAGAACGTTATCCTTTTTCTCTTCTCATCACACCCCTGTTCACCCCTTTCTTTCATGTCTTTTGATTCAAAGAGGCAGCTTCTGTTAACTGTTCATCAAGTGGAAAAGTGACTATTCTCTTTGTGTCTGGGGCTGCTGGGGATGATGCTGTCACCTCCCGTGGAGAATTCCACAGAGGTGTGTTTGCCAGTCTAGTCATTACCCAATCAGACCAGGCCCCACTGAGAGCCCCTTTGTGGTTCTTTCATATTTTGGCATACTTGCTCCAGCACCCCCGCCCTCACAATCTTTGCTCCTTGAGGGAGTTGTGTGTTCCTCACTTCAAAGGGCTTCTCAGAAACAGACTCCTCTCTTCTGATTGCTGCAGAACTGTTCTCTGTTTCCTCTTCTCACAGAGCTGATGAGCCAGTGCTAAGTTTGTATTCACAGTGGGGAAATTCAGATAATGTATAAAGTCAAAAAATTTGAGACCCTTTCCAGTATGACTCGCTGACTGCAGTAGCAAAATCTTACAACAAAAGCAGCCTTAATAATTTTAAATATAGGGAAATTATTTGTGTGTGTGAACTTTGGGTATGAGGGTAAGAAAAATACTCTTTCTTGTATCTATCAATCAAGACTCATTTTCTTACTAGCATTTGTTGAAAACTATGGGCTAGTATACTTCCTCAAGCCTCTTCTAACTCCCCACAGAATTTATCTGCATGGAAAATATGTCTGATATTATATTTAAGAGATCTTTTTTTTTTAAATTTTACTTGAACATTTTGTTTGGGATTTGACATATCGAATGTTTTGTATTTTTTTACAGGCATATGAATACTTACATATTTCCTAGAACAACATAATTGAAACATCATACTACACAGGAATGCATGGGGGTGGTATGTGAGGGTGTGTGGGGGTATAATGTTGCTTCATTGTTGAGAACAGTGATTAAAAGGCACTCTCTGCAGCTGTGACTTTTTACAGATGACAGGATCCAAGTCAGAGAGGCTGAAAGGGCTTTCTGGAATGAAGCCAAGAAAGAGCTCCGTTTTCCCCACTGAACTGTTGGAAGAAAACAGGTGAAAGTACATGCTGCGCAAATAGGAGACATGCGTGTTGTATGTGTGTAGATCTTTTAACTTCCTATTTTGGTCATGGAATTGAATATACAATACCTACTATAAGCTTGTAAAGTCTGAAACCATGTACCTATGTTGTACCTATGTTGAATCTTAAAAAAGAGGTGTATTTTACATAAAGAGAGAAAGTATTTGGATACAGGACAAGTTTCTCTTGCCTCACACTCTTCAAACAGCTTTGGATAACAGGTCAGCTGTAAATCTTTGAGACAGTTTGAAGATAACTAGAAAATTACCTGTTTTACATTTGAGTTATTTCTCTGTCTCATTAAAATAAATACTTCTTCATTGTTTGATTTTCTGATGATATCTCATCTACCTTCACTCTGATCTAATATTATGTCCAATTTTGATCTCATATTTCGTCCAATTTGTTCTTGTTTTGAACAATGGTCTTTTATATTTCTTGTACATTTCTACTAGATCTCCTGTACTCTAAAGTCTTCTCTAAACACAGGTTTTTATTAAAAAATATTCATCTTTTCTTCGGTTCAGAACATGAAGTTTTGATCAAAGGATAGTTGAGAGTCCTGGCTCCCAATCTCTGCTAGGTACAAAACTCTTCTTAATCTTGCATCAAGTGTGAAGCCACCATATTGATTGGGACAGAGAGCTAACTAACCAAACTCCTATGTTCTTTGGAAAAAATATGTAAAATAGAATTTTCAGAGCGTAGATTATTCTTGCAATGGGCCTTTATTGAGCATCTGCTCTAGATGATACAATCTGGGCATAAACCTTATTGAAACATACAAACTTGCTGCCTTCAAGAAGCTTATAATCCAGTGGAAGGAGATGGACAATAACTAAATACATAGTAAAATGAGGCTAACAGGCTATGCATAGTATGGGAAAGAAAATAAAATTATAATTTCATAATACATTACAGGTTCAGGTCTGGTTAGATTGGGCATCAGGGGACACCTATGTGAAATGGCATAATAGTTGTTATTGCCATGTAACAAATTATTTCCCTAACTTGAAGCTTGAAAAATGCCATTCTTTTTTCTGTTACATGTTTTTTGTTTTTTTTTCCCAGATGAGAATTCAGAAATGACTTACCTGGGTAGTTATATCTCAGGTTCTCTTAGGAGTTTGCCAGTATCCAAAGGCTGGTCTGGGCTGGAGAATCTGCTTCCATGATGATGTAGTGTAGTCTCATCACTGTTGGCACAGTCAACACATGGGTCTTTCCATTAGGGCTGCATGAGTGTCTTTTTGACATGTTGAATGGTTTCTCCCTAAACAAAATACCCAAGAGAGTAAGGCATAGCAGTATATCTTAAATCTTAGCCTTGGAGATTACATGATATCACTCTATCATATTCTATTGGTCACATAGATTGATGCTGATGCTGGGGAGAAGACAATTACAGGATGTGAATGCCAGGAGGTGAGGATCCTTAGGAGACACCTTGGATGCTGGCTACCATCAGAAGGGAGAGTGTTATGGTTTGGATGTGAGGTGTCCCCCAAGAGCTCACATGCGAGACAATGCAGGAGGATTCAGGGGGGAAATGATTGGGTTGTGAGCACCATAACCAAATCAGTGCATTAATCACCTGATGGGATCAATTGAGTGGTCACTGAAGGCAAGTGGGTGTGGCTGGAGGAGGTGGGGCATTGGGGCCATGGCTATGGGGTATGTATTTGTATCTGGCAAGTGGATCCTCTCTCTCTCTCTCTCTCTCTCTCTCTCTCTCTCTCTCTCTCTCTCCTTTCTGATCATCATGTGAGCCACTTTTCTCCACCGTACTCTTCCACCATGCTGTTCTGCCTCACCTTGAGCACCAAGGAATGGAGCCTGCTGTCTATGGATTGAGACCTCTGAACCCATGAGCTCCCAAATAAACTTTTCCTCCTCTACAGTTGTTCTGGTTGGGTCCTTTTGTCACAGTGGTGATAAAGCTGACTAAACCAGAGTTAAACTGAGGCCAGAGTGATTGCAAGGAACCTGCTAATGGAATACCTAGGGAGAAGGGCATTCCAGTAAAAAAAATAGCAGTTCCCAGTTCAGTGAGAAAAGGGATTACCCAGATCTAAAGGTAATATGTTTTGAGTGTGAAATGAAACTGTTGGAAGAGTTGAAGCTGTTCCAAGCAGTGTCATAAACTTCATGACCATGCATTGAGAACAAAAGTGCAATTCTAAGGAGAGGACTGAATTGGACCTGAAGAATAACAACACTCAAGAGAGTGCAATAGACTAGGATTGTTACCCTTCATGGTCATACTATGGAAACTCAGATAAAATGAGACATTTGCATAATTATTCTACTTGATGGATAGAATTAAAGTGGTTCAAGGAAGTAAGTGTGAAGCAATTTTCATCAGCCCTGATCTCCCATTCTGCCACCATAAAAGTGGTGGATCTGTTGAGCATCCTCAGGAACCAAAATCCAAAGGGAATCTCAGGCAAGAATATTCCTATGAGATCTTGTTTCAAGGGCCACTGTCTTTCCCATTGAAGCAGTGGGATGCTTCCCTGTTGTTTCTTAGAGCATCATTCACTCCAGTTTCTCCAGTTCTTTTTCATGCTCTTGGAAGGCAGGCTTTAATCCATTTTTTTAAAAATTCACACAAAAGAAGAGTTCTTTCTTCTTTCCATTCCATATCCGGCTCTCCCAGCTCACTGGCCAATGGAGAGTCTTGCTCTTTAAAAGGTGGTTTTAACCTCCAAAGTAAATGAAAAGTAAATTTTACTTCAAATGAGATTATTCTGCTCTGTTGCTCTGTGCAGGTGCTAAGATGCTGGCCACGGTTCACTGACTTACAGAAGGAATGTGTTCAGTTTTTCTCTTAAGCCGAACATACTCAACATGTTTCTGCCATGCCTCTAAAAATATTTCAGTGGTAATAGGCTGTAGCACACACACACAAAGGTTCACAATCTCTGATACTGACCACGTATGCAAAATAAGCCTTTTCTCCAGGTATAATAGTTTGATGCAACATCTCAATCTCCTCTGATTATTTATAGTTTTCTTTCTTAATTAAGGAGTACCTGTGCTTTTTAGGTCTTTAAATGCAATGTACCAACTCTTCAAATGTGAATCTACTAAATGTTGTTTATCTTTTATTCAAAATAGTTTTAGGCAAAGAATATGCCTCTATTATTGTAGAGTCCCATATTTTGGCTCACTCTCCACCCTTGCCTGCCCCCTCAATCTTATTTTCCTCTAAGTATACCACATCTTTTCCTGATTACACTGCTTTGTAAGTGTGGTTTGCTTTGCTTGAAATGTCCTCTAAACTTTCTTGTGAATTCATATTTCTCCTTCAAAGCTCAGCGACAATAATGCTTTCCCCAAGATTTTTTTCTGATCCCTATTCACAGATCTAGCACCTGTTCTCAAGAACTCACGCCAGGGTATTCAGGGATCCTTTAGAGCATTTAGTTCTAGAACCACAGTTGCTTAAATCTATCACTCAGTTCACCATCCCTGACATATTCTAGGTTCAATAAAGCTTATTTTCTGAACTAATAGCCTGAAAACATTTTAAATAATCAACTTGAAGGATTCAAAGTTTCCTAGCAAAATTTCTCCTATGTCATTTGCTCATCAGAATCCCATAACAGCTTTAAAGAATATGAACACTTCAGGGTGACTTACCTCAAGAGATCTTAAATGCACTGAGATGGAAAACAATCCCTGTCTTTTCTTAGGTACCCTAGAAGTTTCAGTAACTGTTGGGGATATGAGACTCGTTTTATATGATGATTGTTCACATCATTTGTCACACCCTGGGAATATTAGCAAAAAATCATGTAAGTCCATCTTCTGTCATGTCCATTTAGAGTATGTGACAGTGAACAGATATTTGCTTGTATCTATGGGCATTTTAAAAAAGAGTGAGTCTTGGCACTTGAAGTGAGAGGTATGGAATTTTTGATTCTCTGGGGGAGCAGCAGAGATTCTGGGTAGAGTCTGAGCA
This sequence comes from Marmota marmota marmota, assembly GCF_001458135.2. NCBI lineage: Eukaryota > Metazoa > Chordata > Mammalia > Rodentia > Sciuridae > Marmota > Marmota marmota. The sequence goes on along the minus strand of NW_025999998.1, from coordinate 13,356,057 downwards.
AAAGGCCTCCCTGACCTTCTGAATCTGTGTGGCCCTGGGGAGTGCCAGGAGAGAGATGGAATTGGAGCACTCAGGGAACTGACATCCATGAATTTATCCATGTGTTTATTCATTCCTTTGGCAGCCATCTACCAAGAACTCCCAGGGGCAGCCATTTGCTGGGTGTTGGAGCCACACTGACATATGAAACAGAAAGAGGTCTTGCCCCCATGGTGTTTCTAAGCAAAATGAGTAATTTAATTGCTACAGTTTTGATAAATGCTGTGTTTAATATTCCAGGGTGTTACAAAACAGTGGAGGTGGGCGTTAACTTCACTGAAGTCTTAGAAGTCTTTTCGAAGATGGTGACACTTAAGTTGAGCCCTGAAGGAGAGGGCAGTGGGGCAAAGGAGATGGGACATGGGGAGGAGAAGGCCAAGGGATTCCTGGCTTCCTTGCCACTCTCCATGAGTTTTCCATAGATGACTAATAGGGTTGGCTGTCTTGGTTTCTGTTTCCTTATTTTTGAGTTTGACTCCTAGAACATTAAAATTTACTTTTGTTATTTGGCATGACTTTTTTTTTTCTTTTTCTTATGTGTGTGTGTGTGTGTGTGTGTATTTGTGAGAGGAGACATGACATTGAAAGGATTAAAATTATGTTCATTAATAAAACAGTATCATGCTCAATGAAATTGGCCAGTCACAGACAAATACTGCATGATTCCATGAATGTGAGGTGTCTGAAGTCGTCAAATTCATAATCAGAGAGTGGAATGGTGATTACCAGGGTTTGGGGAGAGTGAGAACTGGGAAGTTACTAACAATTGACATAAAGTTTCATTTAAAATAAATTAAATAACTTCTAAAGATCTACTGTCCACTGTGCCTCTCATCTGCAATACTGTATTGTACACTTAACACGAGACCTCAACTCTCTTAAATTTTTAAGTGTTCTTACCACAAAAAATAGAATAAAATATAAAAATATGATAAAAACAAAGAACACCCTAAAAGTTTTCTTTATGCTTTTGGGCTTGTTTGGCCACTTACAGGAAGAGAAACAAGGACTCTTGGAAATAATTATGGGAGGAACAAAATCACAAAACAGATAGAACAAAATGCAAGTATAGTGATGGACGGTGTGTTCCAATTACTAAAAAAAAATGGATTGGTCCTTTCTTCCTGGAGCCTCAAGGTTCAGGGCACTGTCTTTTATCATTCCCTCCAAACATAAAAATTACTAGGTTAGTTCGTGTTCACCGCCTTCAATTCTTCTTTATTTTGACATCTTCAAATAAATTATTCTCTGGGTTTCAGTGCCCAGAATCAGATAACTGTGAGGGCTGGATAAAATGAAGGCAAGAGCCCCGGAAAGCCTTAGTTTGCTAATACTGTCTGTGTCTGTCGTGGTGTGTAAGGTGATGGGCTACGTATAAAAGTAGCCAGGAAATAGCCAAAACCCAAGATTCCAGTTTTGGTTGCAGTAGACTCTAACTTTGAGAGGTCTGTAGGCCTCAGCTGCTCATGACTGGAAGTTGTGATGGATACCAATTCCCTCTCTAGTCAGGGGACAGCATAACAAATTGGTTGACACTTACTCATAAGATGGGTTATCCATACTGAAAGGGAGGCTGGAATGGGACACACTTGTGACAGTGTTAGATTTCAATTGAGTGGGTCACTTGAATTTAAAATATGAGAGGAAAAAGAGGAACAGAGAGAGATTAAGGTGAGGTGACAGTGTGAGGAGGAACTACGACAATAATAAGTAGTCAAATAACTCATCCAATTGTACATTATAAAGGAAAATGTGAGCATGTGAGAGAGATGGCTGTCATCCACCTCAAGGGCCTTTACCCATGGTGCTCAGCACTCGCAGTGGACTCACCAGTAGCTCTAAACTGTAGCATATCATGGAATTGGTATCCATCACAACTCACCAGTAGCATATCATGGAGGACACAAAACAAGTAAAAGAAGCTTGAACAACTTTTGTAAAGTGATGTTTAAAAACCATCAATGGGATGCCAGGTATAGTGGCACATGCCTATATTCCCAGCGACACAGGAGGCTGAGGCAAGAGGATTGCAAGTTCAAGGCCAGCCTCAGCAACTTAGTGAGACCCTGTCTCAAAAAGGACTGGAGTTGCTCTGTGGTGGGGCATCCATAGGTTCAATCCCCAGTACCCAAAACAGAATCATCAACAACAAAAAGCCAATGGGCTAAAGGAAATAAAGTTAGAGAGACTGGAATCACGTGCCTTGAACTTTGGTGGTGTATAGAATGTAATGGGACAATAAAACAATAGCTATTTAGCACACATGTTCATTTTATGCATCCTAAAAAGTCACCATTTAAAGCAAAATTTTTATTACTTTATCATTCTACCTCTTGTCCAAATGATTTTCTCTTTTAAAGGATGTGAGAGAAAACAATCTTAACACACAACATAACGAATTTAAGCAACTATCAGAAAGACAGTGTATTCTAATAGTTGATCTGGCCACTATAGGAATCCAGTATTATGCTCAAAGAAAATTTAAAAATCATGAAATGATTCTGCTCTTTAACAAATGTATAACATATTTTGTGGATAATATATGAGAGGGAGTTTATTAACTTTTGCCATGAAAGTTCTAATTCATCTTTTCCCTTAATTCCTATTAAAATATTAAAGCAATTTAAGAGAATCAAGTGGGTGTTTCATACTTATAAATATATCTTCCCTTGCTATCATCCAAATTAAATGTATTTCTTTGTTAAAACACCTTGTGGTAGGATTTTAAACATGTTCTCTGTAGTATTAATGAGAAATGATACACCCACATGCAATCAGCACACTTCTAAAAATATGTTTTCTTAAATTTGACATTACACAGATTTTCAAACTACTCAGGATAGAGATAATCTGCTTTAGGATGTAGAGTATTGAAAATGAAATGCTTTTCATAAGGTGGGGAGAAAAGAAGGCAAGTGGTACGATGAATCGTTATGTAGCTTCGCAGGACGCCCAAGTTCATTTTTACTTAAACTCTGCTCAAGGGCCACATTGAGCGAGTTTCCCTAACCTTTCTACCCTTGGCTTCCTCACCCAAAGAGTGGGTGGGAGCAATGCCCACCTCATAGGGCTTTTGTAAGGGTCCAGTGAGAGTGTGTATGTGTGTGTGTGTGTGTGTGTGCATGTAAAGTTCACAAAATAGTGAGCATACCTGGTAGAGTCTCATCGATTACACAGAATCTATTATTTTCTTTTAAAAGGAAAATATTCCTATGCTGATGAAACTGAAATATTCACCACCTCCAACTTTATTGAGGTACAATTGACAAATAAATATTTTATCTATTTGAGTTTTCTCATCATTCCCTTTTTTAAAATACCTTTTTATTTTATTTATTTTTATACAGTGCTGAGGATTGAACCCAGCGCCTCACATGTGCTAGGTACACTCTCTACCACTGAGCTACAACCCCAGCCCTTGTCATTCCCTTTTGTTACCTGGTCATATCATATGGTAGAGAAGGTGGGGCAAGGTGCCATCTGCATGTGCAGGTGTAAATTCTTTCCAGCTTCTGAGAGGGGGCCCCCATTCCTTGTTTTTTTTTCTTAAAAATATACCTTTTTATTGATTTTTTTAAAAAAAATAAATGACAGGGGAATGCATTACAATTCATATTACACATATAGAGCACAATTTTTCATACCTCTGGTTGTATATAAAGTATGTTCACATCAATTTGTGTCTATATAAATGTACTTCATACATGTACTTTGGTTCCATTCCCAGTTTTCCAAGGAATCTCCATACTGCTTTTCATATGTCCATCATGTTCCACCATCATTGCTAACTCCCTGCCCTTCCCCTTATCCCCCTCTGCCCTATCTAGAGTTTGTCTATTCCTCCCGTGCTCCCCCTCTGTACCCCACTATGAGTCAGTCACCTTACACCAGAGAAAACATTCAGCATTTGTTTTTTTGAGACTGGCTTACTTCACTTAGCATTATATTATCCAACTCCATCCATTTACCTGCAAATGCTATGATTTTATTCTCTTTTATTGCTGAGTAATATTCCATTGTGTATATATGCCACATTTAAAAAAAATCATCTATTGAAGGCCATTTAGGTTGGTTCCACAGTTTAGCTATTGTGAATTGTGCTCCTATAAACATTGATGTGGCTGTGTCCCTGTAGTATGCTGTTTTTAAGTCCTTTCGGTATAGATTGAGGAGTGGGATAGCTGGGTCAAATGGTGGTTTCATTCCCAGTTTTCCAAGGAATCTCTATACTGCTTTCCATATTGGCTGCACCAATTTGCAGTCCCACCAGCAGTGTATGTGTGAGTGTGCCTTTTTCCCCACATCCTCGCAACAATTATTGTTGTTTGTCTTCATAATAGCTGCCATTCTGACTGGAGCGAGATGAAATCTTAGAGTAGGTTTGATTTGCCTTTCTCTAATTGCTAGAGATGATGCACACTCTTTCATTATTTTTTGATTGATTGTATATTGTCATCCAAGAAGTGTCTTCTTCCTCAGTTCTTTGCCCTTTGTCACTTTGTTTCCCCCTCTTCTTAAGAATCTTCACAAGTGAATAAAAGGTAAATCACACTAGTTTTGGAGTAGAATTGGGTGTAAGAATTGCCTGAAATGAGAACAGGTAAGAGATGTTGCATATTTGAGATCTGGGGTGAATGCACCATTGGTTGATCCTGTGGCCCTTGTGCGCATGCATGGGCTACACTTTCCCCATCTATGGGGAACAATCTAAGAGCTGCAGAGGCTGAAATGAGAGAGCGTTCCTTATACCTAAGGAATGTATCCTTGCAAACATATAAAGTTAACTTCCACCTCCATGGAGATCTGTGATAAAGGCCATGAGAATTGCTGCTCAAAGAATGATCTTCTGATAAATTATGCTATTATAGACTCTGAAGTCTTTGTAAGACTTCTATTTGGGGAAATTTCTTTCTCTTGGGTTTGGAAGCAAATTTCAAATAAAATAAACAGTCTCTGTATTATCTACTCCCTTTTGAAATTTAATCTTGAGATTATCTCAATACAAGGGAAAATATTCATATAAACTGGGTCACTAATATTTTTAAAATATTTTCTGAATGCAAGGAAACTTGGAGAAAAGTTAATTGTAGTTTATTTTATAAGTAAAATAAGATGAAGCTGTTAAAAATAATCATTACAAAAACACTTGTGCTATAATGTCTAGTGAAAAATTGGGATAATACTTTTTAATAGAAGAGAAAAAATACTTTAAAATAGTGGTAATCAGTGGGAATTGTGTAATTATTGATTTTAGTTTTTCTAAGATTCCTTAAACTATTTCAGTGTTTTCAAATGTAGTGTTAAAAGTAAAATCACAGATTTTAGTTATTCAACTACAGTTATTACTGTCACTAGGAAATTAAGGTTAAAACCTGTCATGAGTCCCCAAATAGTAAATAGTCTGATTTTTAAGAGGAAAACTTTCAGAATGCTGAGATCAGAGAAATTTTCTTGCTGCTTTTTTTGGGGGGAGGGTACTGGGGTTTGAACCCAGGGCCTTTGCACACACTAGGACAGCCTTCTACTACTGAGATAAATCCCCGGCCTTTTTAAAATTTTATTTTTGAAATGAAGTCTCACTAATTTGTGGAGGCTGACCTTGAACTCACAATCCTATTGCCCCAGCCTCCCGAGTAGTTGGGATTACAGGCATGCACCAGTATCCCTGGCTCTGAAAATTTATCTCTTTTTGTCTCAGCTTCCTTGTATTATGGAGAATATCTGAAAAATATTCCATGGATGTTGGGAAGATTAAGTAAGATAATGCATGTTAAATAAGTGACAATACCTAATGGTCAGCAATCACAGTTTTATAATTTTTAAAAATATCATAAAATTATTAATTTTATATATTAATATATTTTAAAGATTTAACATATTAACTAAAAGTAACATTATTTGGAGGGTGGAAATTCAAAATGAAAGATCCTCAAGGTAAATGCCAAATCATCATTATCCTATAAGTCGTTAATTTATTTTTGAACATGAAAATATAAAAGATGGTGGTGCAAACCTGTAATCCCAGCATCTTGGGAGGTTGAGGCAAGAGGATCAAAGCCAGCCTTAGCAACTTAGCAAGACCCTAAGCAAATAGGGGACACCCTGTCTCAAAAAATCAAAAGGCCTAGAATTATGTCAAAATAGATTCTACTGTCATGTGTAACTTAAAAGAACCAATAAAAAAATGTTTTTAAAAAGGGACCTGGAGATGTAGCTCAGTGGTAAAGTGTCCCTGGGTTCAATCCTTAGTACCAAAAAAAACAAAAAACAAAAAACAAAAAAAACAAGAGAGTGTAACTTTTAATACTCTACAAAATTAGGTGCTCAAGAGCTCAGGCACTGCGCCAGGCTACCTGGTTCCAGTACCAGGTTTGCTACCTGCTGCAATAACTTGGATACCCTACTTAACCTCAGTGTCTCTATCTATAAAGTGGGGTTAACAGCAGCACTGTCTTTATGCTGTTATTGTAAGAATTAAATGAGTCCACATGTGCAGGGAGCTGAGAGCATTGCCTTCTACATAAATGATTGCCATGTAATTTTCTAGAAAATTTGCCCGTGAAGTTTTATGCCTGTGAATTTTTGTCATTTCCATAATTTTAGCCTTTTATCTAATTTTGATTTGCTGAGCAACACCACTCAGAGGTAATAAAGTAAAATATAGTTCTTAGAAAATGTATGTTTTGATGCTTTTAGATGGTGAGAAATCTTTAAATTCTTGAGGTATAAATACTTACTGAGTGAGCACAGCAAATTGTCTTGCAGAGCAATTTAACACAAAATCCTCCCTCCCCCTGCTTTGTGTATCCGATAAAGAAAAGATTCGTTCATGGAATGTTAAGCAATCAGGACTCTAGGTGAGAATTAAAAAGAAAAAAAATTATCCCAATTATCAATTGTTGTATTAGTTAGCTTTTTGTCACTGTGACCAAAATACACAACTAGGACAAGAAGAGGGAAAGTTTATCTTGGCTCATGGTTTCGGAGATTCATTCTGTGCTTGGCTGACTCCATTGCTTTGGACCAAGGTGAGGCAGCACATCATGGTGAAAGGGTCTGGCAGAGCAAAGCTACTCAGGACATGGCCGCTGGAAAGCAGAGAGAGAACAGGCCACAGGTCAGGGAATATGAACCCTCCCAGGGCACACACACCTGCCTACAGTTACCACCCAGTCAGTCCATTCAAACTAGGATGAAATGATTCGATTACAGCTCTCACAAACTCATCATTTCATCCCCAAACATCCCTGTATTATCATGAGAACTTTGGGGGAACATCTTGTATTCAAATCATAATAGCTGTATTGGAGGGAACTGTCCTGTCACGTGATACTATCAAAAAGCCCAGTGGCACCATTCTTGTCTCAACTTCAAAAATCACGTATATGTGTTAAGTGAGACTTAATACAAAGATAAGTTCATCTGAGATTACTGGTTTCATGAAGGTATTTCCTACATAAATACACAATTTCTTATGACATAAATCGATACATTTTGTATGTCATAATTGTAAACATTTAAAGAAAATGTCTTAAATAGCTCAATTAGACCCATACTATTGCTATCATATTGAAAAACTGTTTTACACATAATTTTTTTTTTGATCATCACTATCACAGAGTTCTATTGCCAACCATCAAGTACTTGGTATAAAGATTTTTATGGTACCAGCACTCAAGTCTTTATCCCAATCTGCTGTTCCTTGTTTTCTTCTTCTGACAGATGACACCACCATCCACTGACCCAGAGTTGGTCTTGCACACTCTCTCCCTTACCCTGTCTCCACCTCCCACCCCGTCATTTACCATGTTCTCTCAGGTCTCTCCTCCAAATAGCTCCCATCAAAGGGCCCATCTCTTTTGGTTTCCTGTCAATCTTAGACTTTCATCATCTTCACCTGTACTATTTCAGCACTTTCTAAGGGATTTCCCCTCTAGGCCATCTGTGACATTAATTTAAAAGGATGACCTGAAAGCAATTCTAACATGCTAACCTAATTACATTACTTGGCATTTCCCAGAGTTCTCTGCAACACTCATCCTGTACAGTGTCAAAGTTGGTACATTTGGTCAAGGCTAGGCTCACAGGATTCTTCACTATAAGAATTTTCAGCATTTTTAGGACTTATACATTATGAATGTCTGAGAGGATATTATAATACCTAAATTTTCCTAAATTTTCCTTATTGTATTATTTTTGAAACAGCACAGAGAGGACCATTGTTCCGTGGAATATACTCTGTCCTATACTGTTTTTTTTGTCTCTCCAAACCCTTAAAATTCACATCAAGCTACAAGACAAGGCACAAATTCCTTAATGTGCCTGACCAGAGCCTGCATGGTCAGCTTCTGCTATCACCCTGGCCAGGTACGCTAGAGCTGCTTTGAAACACATGTTTAGTTTTGGCCCATCAAACTCTTTCTAGATCCCATTTTGTGCCTATTGTGATGGCTTCCATGCTCTCCCCTCTCTGCTTAAAGTACATTCCTGTCCACTTGATGAAGTCTGCTTCATTCCTCAAATCGGGTATAAATAGTACCTGACCACTCAAGCTGACGATTTCTTCTTCCTCTACACCCCTGGAATTTTTCTCTCTTGTACACTTCATCACACTTTATGAAAACCATCTGTGTATACTGGAGGGATTGATGGCCAGGGTTCTCCAATGCTGTGTGCCCTGCATTTGTGGCATAGTCATTGCTGAGTAAGAAAATTTAGGACTATAATGAATTCAGAGTCAAGTCTGTGTTTACTAACACAGGATGACTTCAGCCATGGAAGTAGTATCAGTAGGAACACATCTGAGTCAGGCAACTGTACTGCCTACTAAAAAAGATGTCCTCAAATCAAATTTAGGGCCTTTGAAGCTTTGAAAGTTACTTTTTACTATCTCTTTTTCACTCTTGTGGTCTCCATACCTCTAAATAACAGAAAAAAAGAGAAATGGCCTTCAGAGGGACTGAAATTCCTATTGAATATGTCACATCTCAGATCTTGGAAAGCGATCAAAGAAGCAGCAATAAATAGTTTTTTTCCCCCCTTTCGATTTCACCACTCACTCTTGGTTGGCTCCAGATCATTCATTTTTGAAAACAAGATAATGTGGCAACAGCTGTCTGTAAGAAGCAAGCCATGGAGTTGGCTTTTCTCCAAAAGAAAGGACATTAAGATAATGAATTTATTCAGAATAATAACCTTTTAGAGTTTTGACAATTAAAATGGGCATATAGAACCCGTAATTTTACGAATAAGAAAATGGATGGGTCACGGGATTTAGAAGACTCATCCAAAGTTAAAATAATCAGAGCTTCACATTTTGTAGGTTGCAAAGATGTGTTTTTATCCCTGTTTAAAATCGTGGTTCAAGAAAGACTCAAGTAGTAAGAGTAGACCTCAAGAGCAGGCAAAATAGTATTGGCAAGGTTTTGACTCTCTTTACCTTCCATTTGTGTATAGCATTAATTTTACACCAATTGGCATGTAATGTACTAGGTCATTTGAGCAGAGGTATGTGGAGAAGATGGATCTGTGAGTGAGGAAGGAAGGGTCGATGTGGGCAGAATGGGTGAGTGCTTGGCTAGACAACAGATGTTAAGATGAACTAGTACTGGGAGGGCTTCAAAGATGGATGTAAAGCATTCTCTTCGTTTACTCTGGTGTCTTAGTGAAGGAGACCCCAGGTATTGACTCATCACTCAGCATATTTTTAAAGTGAAAGACAATTCGCCAGAATAAAAACACAAGAAAAACGCTTTACCATTTATGGAAGCACCCAGTGGTTTAGATGGCTCCGACCTAAGGCAGTGGGAATGTGGAAATGAACATAGGTTGTTGCCATGGTAGGTTCTGGATACCTTTGCTTACAGCAGGTGGAGCCATGGATGGTGGCAGCTATAGGAAAAGACACAGTCCTCTTGTGGTTAAATGGGACTGGCCAAGGCTCTGTGGCTACAGAAATCATAGAATCTAAAGTTGGATGTGGTTTTGATAAAATGAGGGCTCTCTTGAAAGAAATGGGGCCTTCCATTTGGTAATTGAGGAACTCCAGTAGTGCTTCTCAGGGTGGAAAGTGAGAATAGAGGAGTCTATCTGGTCTCAGTTTTTGTTCCTGGCTCTCTTCTCTCCTTTCTCTTATTGCCTCTTCCCATTAGAGGGGTGTGTGTGTGTGTGTGTGTGTGTGTGTGTGTGTATCATTTGATCTCATCATGAACATATAAAGTTTTTACAGTCTATCTAAATATGTGAAGGACCAGATTGCTAACATGTTTAGCAGATTGTATTCAACCTTTAAAAAATAACTTTGGAGCAGGCTGGGGCTGTAGCTCAGGTGGTAGAGAGCTTGCCTTGCATGCACAAGGCCCTGGGTTCAATCCCCAGTATACCAAAAAAATAATAATAATTTTGGAGATCTTACTACTTTTGATAAAAACCATAGGAGTTCCTTTTTTAAATTAAATTTTGAAATGTCAAAAATTGCATTCATTTATCATGTACACTATGATGTTTTGAAATATGTGTACAATATGGAACAGCTAAGTCTAGCTAATTAATGTACACATTCCACTACCTATTTCCTTTTTGCTGTGAGAACACTTAAAATCTCTCTTAGCAATTTTCAGTTTTATAATGCATTGTTATTAAATATAGTTACCATGAATCTCCTGAATTTCTTCTTCATTACTGAAATTTTGTATTCTTTGATCAACATCTCTGCAACACACCTGACTCCCAGGACCCTTAGTAACCACCATTAGACTATGTTTACAAGTTTAATATTTTTAGATTCCATATATAAAAATAAGATCATGCAGTATATGTCATTCTGTACTTGACTTATTTCACTTAACATGATATATTCCTATCTAATCCATGTTTTCACAAGTCACTAACTTTTCTTCTTTTTAATGGCTGAGTAGTATTCCATTTGGCATATATTTCACATTTTCTTTATCCAGTCATGCTAATGAACATATAGGTTGTTTCCATATCTTGGCAATTGTGATTAATGCTACAATGAACTTGGAAGTTCAGGGGTCTTTAACAAACTGTTTTCACTTCCTTTGATATATACCCAGTACTGGGATTGCTGAATCATATTATAGTTCTATTTTAAATTTTAAGGCCTCTCCATACTGTTTTTCATAATGGCTGTGCAAAAGCCATTTTAGTAGGATAAATCTGGGTGTCACTGTTCCATTTTAACACACGTGAAGAGTAATTGAAACTTTAACGTCAAATATCCAACCTTAGCACTTTGACATTTTGGCTATCTAATGCTTTGTTAACCAAGTTAATTCATTAGAGGCTGAGATCAGCATGCAACGGCAGTGCAGATGCAGAAATGAAGGATTGTAACTGAAAGAGGCAACATGCGCATCAACTCTTGATCTTTCTGATTTTCTGAGTGCATGAAGATATCTCAGGAACACTTGCAGGTCAAAAAGCATCAACCCCATATTAATGAAGTCTATAGGAAACTATAGGGCAACATAAATGATGGTAAAACTTGTTTTTTTTTTCTCTGAGAGAAACAATAAAAGGTAGATAAATCTTATCCATATATATCTTTCCATCCATCCACCCATTCATCTACCCATCCATCCATCCAACTTCCAAACAAGAGTGTGCTGATCTTTTTGAAACAATACAAACCATGTTACTCCCATGATCAGGTTCCTTCTGTGGTTTCCCATTGCTTTTAAACTGAGCCAAACTCCTTTCCACGAGCGTTGGATGCTGCCATGAGCTGCCCCTCCTGTCTCTCTGACCCATCTTAAATCACTGTTCCCTTCCTCCAGCTAATCTGCCTTTTACTCCCAGCTTAGTACCTCTGCATATGCCCCTAAAATTCTGTTCCCTCTGCTCTGGCTCTTGCCCTTCCATCTGCTGGTGGTTTTTCATGTTTCAAATCAAAGTTTGAGTGTCACTTCCCTAGAGAAGCTCCCTATTACAACATTCATTTCACTTCAAAGCCCTCCTCGAGAGTAGGAATCCTTGTCTGTTTTCCTCACTAATGTACTCCTGAACAAGGTACAAGAATGGTGTATCCTCAGTACATAGATTTTAATAAATAAAAATACATTACTTCAAGCATTTATTACCTACAGTAGATCATAGGCTTCTTAAGGGCAAGGGGTATATATCTATTTTGGTCATCATTGAATAACCAATGCCTAGGTCAGTTCCCAGTTCAACAAATAACAAGAAATATTTTTTTAGACATTTATAATAGTAATCCATTTAATAGAAAATGAAGGGTTTTTTTATTAGAATGAAATAAACTTCAGGGATAGAAATTCATTATATATAATTTTATACCACAAAATTTCACTATGTTTATATTCATAAAAGAATTAAATAGGAAAAGCTGTGTGAAAAAAATTAAATAATATATTTCTTCCCCCCCCCCACCGCCCCATGTGAAGGGTTGAACCCAGGGCCTCATAATACTAAGCAAGCACTCTGAGCTACATCCCCAGCCCAAACAGTAAATTTCTTTAACTGTTAATTATATCATGTATAAATATGTTGTAGCCCAAATACAGAAACCTATTAAAATAATAGATGAAATTTAAGTGAGGAGAGCCACTTAGCATCATGCAAAATCAATTGATATTTATTTCCTTATTTATGTATTTATTTACTTTCAGTATAATATTTTTTAAGAAATCATATTATTTATAAGGTTTAATTCAGTTTTAAAAAATAGCAACCTGTGATCCTACTATTAGTCTGCCGTGAATGCAGGGAGGAAAAGTTAAAATTTGGTAAACTAATTAAAATGACCTAGATTCAAGGTTAAATACGAGTGTGAATATCTATTCAAGTTGGATTTATTGTAGGAAAAAATTCCCTAAAATTATTGAACTAGGTTTAAAAATACTTCCCATTTCTCATAAAATTGCAAGGATGTTCCATTATTAACATTTCATATGATTCTGTCACTAGTTTAAGTGATCTTATAAAATTTTTAAATGAGGTTTATTCTGTTAATGGCTATGGGGTACTATCAAGACTTAAATTATGGACCATTTGAAAGACCAATATTTACATTACAGTGTTAAGAGTATAAAATGTTTTCCAAAATTAGCCACCAGATGGCGATGTTTCAGGGAAAACTTTCCTGACTTGTGGAAGAATTCCTTCTTCAGCCACTTGGTGGCATGTCTCCATTGTTTTCAGGAATTCTTGACCAACTCCAGATTCCTTTTGTGTTCTCTGCCTGCATGGCTTTCTGTTCTGCACTTCCTCCCTTTCACAGAAGCTCCCACATGCAATTCCAATCCTGTATTGTGTTTCCTAAGAACAACATCTTCCGAACATTTCTTTGAAGGATATTCATTGTGAAAATTTTTCATTTTAATTGTAGAAACTACAAGTGGTAGCAGAATGATTTTTTTCTTCTGTATTTAAAGGAAACTGAAAATTTTATAGCATTCTTTAAAATTTATGAGAAAATTAAATGTATATATCTCAGTGAAAAAAAGAGTGTGTGGGGGTGATGTTTTAAAGCTTTCTAATCAGTTCATACAATAATATCAGGTTGCTACATTATATTATGATTCCACCCAGGGACCTTCAAACTGTATTCTTTGATCATTCTTTGTTTATGACAAGTTCTGATTTAAATATATACACACACACACACACACACACACTTAGGGTGAAATACAAAAACATGTCAAGCTCCATGTAATTTAGATTTTGGATTTCTAATACTTGCAGGTAAATGAATATTATAGAATATATATGTTTTTCTTAAAAGGCTGGTAGTTTTTCTTTTGTGCTTAGTTAGTCTCATTAACTTATTTGATTTGATCTAATAGAATTTTTAACTGAGACTTTATAAAACAAAGAGACGATCATGTTTTCAATGACAACTCTTTCATAGCATTTTAAAGATGCTTCCAACAAGTTTGGCTATCAACAGTCTGCAAATGAAATGAGCAAATTTTGCAAGGGCTATTTTTAAATCAGAATGGATATCCCACATGAAACATTGTTTTCATTGCCTACTGTTTAAAAGCAAATCATGGATTTCTTAAAGCTCATTAGAGATAATCTGCTTTGAATTAAATCTCTCTCCTCTTTTTCCTACATGAAAATGTTTATCTGTGTATCTTCAAGTGGCTTTTCCTTGTGCTTTGTGCAATAAGGCTCCCTTCTTTCAAATCGCCTGCTTCCAAATTACACAGAGCTTATATTTACGACCTTGAGAGCTCTTCCAAAATGTGATTGTTCAGAGAGGTTGACAACCATAGGTGGCCATGTAAGTGTGTAGCAATAATTGGACACTCACTAACAACACTTACAGCAGGGATCCATTGAAAGTGTCTTGGTTTGATGGGAAAATCAAATAGACAATAAGAGAAAGTTGTGATTAGCTGGGCTGGGGAAAGGGATTTTCTCTCTCCTGTGGACCCCTTAAATCAATTCAGATAGGATTTTCAGTGAGTGACCAAATGTAAAAACCAAGTAAGTTAAAATACAAGAAAAATATGTCCTCTTACCTAGAAAGAGGGCCTGGGGAATAATAGTCCAGGTTGGTTAATACAGAGTCTGAATGGTATCCTTTCTGACTTTGACTTCTACCACCCATCTGACTGTGTTGTCTTCTGGCTTGTGCCCTCATGGTGACTAGATGATTGTGTTTCCTGGGGTCATACTCAAATACTAGAAGGTCCAAAAGAAGGAGACACCACTTAGCTATGCTCCCTAAGATCTCAGTAGCCAGAGTTGGCTGCATATTCCTGTCTAACCCTAATCCATGGAAAAGCAATTTGATTTCCACCATTGCTTAGACTCTTCAATTTGCCACTGAGTCACATGGTTGTGGGGAGAATTTCCCAATTGAAAGCATTCAAGAAGGGTAAATGGGATTTGGGTCAACAACCAAAATTTCTGACCCTTACCTTTCAATTATTGAAGGTTTTGGAGAGCTTGAATGAATTCAGTAATTAGACAAGAGTGAGAATATGCAAAATCTGTAATTTTAATGTTCTTGGATCATGGACCCTTTGAAATCCATCAGCCTGTGAGATTTTACTATCAGCCTAGGGAAAGCTGATTTCTTTTTTATCCCCCTCAAATATATCACTGTTACACCTATGTTAAAGTCTTAATTCTAGCTAGTAGACTATTTATTATAAAATAAAGAGTTAAGCTTCTAGGATTTCTTGTTCTAGAGTTCATAGTTGTTTGGTCTCACATTTCTACAATAGAAGATGACCCTAGGCCATCGTCAGTGGCCAGGCATCAGAAAGGAATCTTTTCTTGCATTCCACTCTTTCCATCCTCACATGTATTTGTCAGCTTTCCATCACTGTGACAAAATACCTGAGATGATCACCTTAAAAAGCAAAAAGGTTTATTTTGGCTCACAATTTGAAGGTCAAGTTCATGATCATTTGGCCCTCTTGATTTAGGTCTGTGGTGAGGAAGTACATTATGGCAAAGAACATGTGACAAAGGTGGCTGCTCATGTTATAAAGGCTGGAAAGCAAAGAGAGGGTGGGGGGCAAAGGGCTGGGATCCCAATATCCCCTTCAAGGACATGCCCCCCAATGACCTAATTTACTTACACAAGACTCTACCTACTAAGGATTCCACCACCTCCCTATATCTCAAGAGACTGGGGACTAAACCTTCAGCACATGGGCCTTTGAAGGGCATTTAGGATTCAAACTATAGCACCATAGCAGCTGTTCCCTTACTCCGAGTTGATTACCTAGGATCACCGAGAATACAAAATTCAACTTCTAGGTGTTCCATCAAACGATCTTCCCATTATTCATCTCTGAGTCTCTCCATCTTCACTCCCATCTTTGGGGATGGGATTCTTCTTCTTCCCAATGCTAATTCCTCATTTAGTGTTTTGGATTCCTGGCTTTTTCTCCTGACTCCTTGAGACTTGTCATTCCAGTTCATCTCCAAGACAAGTAGGTTAGACAATTTGGGCTTGTCTCTGACCCTTTCCTTGACCCCACATATAATGAGCTGGCAACTCCTATTGATTCTTCTTGGAGTTCAGTAGACTGTTCCCCAAACATAGCTTTTCTATAGTCTGGCATTTGCAATAGAGTTTCTATTTTTCTATTTTTAAGCTTTATTAACTATTCCAAGAGGTAACCTTTTGGTATTCTATATTTGCTTTGCCATGCACTAGAATTACGTGGTGCACATAAAACCTGAATAGACTGAAATGGTAGTAACTAACTACCAAGTACAGAGAGAGCACTAATTAAAGTGTCTTACAACCAAATCTTCATGATATTAGGGTAGATAAATTAGAACTGTTTGAATTTACAGAGGCCAATTTTGAGATGGCAAAATAAATCCTGTTATTATTCAGGCCCTGAAAGTAGGTTGATGTAATTGTAAGCAAATGTCAGTTAATTTTGTGAAACCAGTTATTTGTATAAATGGCTATTAAATAAGGGCAATTCAATTCTGGGTGCTGTTGTGTAAAGCTGTTTGCTTTTCTTTTCCTTTTTCTCTGTTTAGTGAAAATCTCATTTTTTTTTTATTATGGCCAAGACTGAGGGGCTTTGTTTCCAGAAACAATGTTCTGAAATGTGTAAAGGGTCATCACCTTAAGTAATTTTATTTAGTTTTTATACAGTGGTCCATTGACTTCTCTCCTTTTCATTGATTGATTTCTTTCTTTCTTTTGTCCATTCACAAATCCAAAATGTGACCAGTCTTGTTTGAAGACTTGGCAAGTGTGTCTGATCTTTTCTAACTGTTTTCTAAAATATAAACACTCGGGGAAATTTTTGAAAATCATTTTTTAAAAAAAATCCAGCAGTCCCTGGGGTAGAACATTAAACATTCTTGGAAAACCTCGACAGTGTTAGGACTGTTGCATTGAACTACTTTTCCTCCAATTGTTAGTTCACATAAAAGGAATATTTGGTACACAAACAATCCAAATTACCCAGCAATGTATTTTCCAGACCTCCACCTAAGTTCCACTGTGTAATTTTTAAAGTTTTAAAGCATTATTTAAAACCCTAATCATACTTTAATCTCCTCTTTATCCATTGATTTTGGGTTCCAATTTACTAAGAAAATAAAAGCCAGTCTTCATTAGCTTGATCAAACATCCCTAACCTCTTCTCTCTTGCAAATCTCTCTCCTGTTCCTCCCCTATCTGGGGCAGCTGGGACGAATTCTTCCCATTATTAACTCCAAACCCCATGTATTCAATGTCTGTTCCCGTCTCCTGAGTCTTTTGGCCACCATCCTTCTAGTTACCCAGAATAGACACTTTTAAATGATAGTCAGCCTTTCCTGGAGCCCCTTTTCACGTGATTGGTCACTTCTATTCATTCAGCTGCTTTTACCTGTACTTTCTATTTCCACCGCTGTTGCCCTGGTTGAAGCCTACCTCATGTGCATGCCCTGCTTCCTGCTAATTTATTCTTATAATTTCTCTCAGCTGTGTTCTTAAAAAAATGGAATTATCTTAGTCGTTATCTCAATACTCCTTGCCTGTGATCTGGAGGATAAAAGTCAGGTGTCTTCACATTTCATTCATAGCTCTCCCTGGTCTAGAACAAAACTACTTTTCCAAACTCGTCTCCCAGAATGTTCCCTTTATTTTACCCACGTTGTCCTTAGTGATGCTCTGTACAGTATTGGCATTGTCATGACAGCTAGGCCTCTTTTCATATTGTTCTAGGAACCTAGTACGTCCTCCTCACCAAGATTAAAGTCCTGCTCATTTCTTAAGATCCATTTTGAATGCCATCTTGATTCTCATAAACCCCTTCGCCTAATCCACAAGTCAGAATTTAGAATACAGCACAAACATATGCTATACTACTAAGCTAAATTCCATGTGATACTATAAAATCACTTCACTCATCCTGCCTGTTATTGGATCCAGTGGTTCTCATTTGCATTTTCTCCATTAGTTGATACATCTTCCCACTTCCCTGCCCTAAGCACTTAGCGGAGTGCTATGCTCATGCCAGGAACTCAGTAACATTTGTGGAATAAAATTACCTGTTATTAAAATAGTATGGCTTGTAACTTTGATGTGATCTTTATAATTTTATAAAATTTATTATGAAAAGTAGAGTGCACAACTTTCTGGGTTTTAATGCACTGGTTCAACCCCAAATGGGACTTTTGCCATGTCTAGATATCGATTCCTTTACCCCTCAGAGCAGCATGACTGGAGTTGGAATGATATGGAATATTGCCAACAGACATGACAGATGTACAGAAAATACAAATAGACATTATCAAGTCCTGTGTTTACTGTGTTGCAAAAGTAGAAGCAGAGAGATTACTAAAGAGGCTTTCACATAAAGCCCAGGCAAGAAGTAATGCAGCAATGATGATAGCAATGGCTATAGTAGCTGAAGTGGTAGTAATTATAAAATAATTATAAAACATATAGCTATCTCTAAGGTGAAAATAAATACAGCATCAACTGTGAACTGTGACTGGTATGTTTCAGTCATTGGTGGCCAATCATTTTAGTCTATAGTTTTATAGATTCTTGGTTTTTTTTTCTTTTTTTAATTGTTATTCAAGTGAAAGCAATTTTAAAATACATTAAGCCACAAGTCTAATTGGTTGATGAATTTGCTAATCCCATGTTCTACTCTCTATTCCTATCTTCCTGTTATAATGACCTTCTGATTATTTCTGTGTTACATATGTATTTAACAAGGAAAATGAATTAAATTATGCTTTAATTTGAATAATTTCTTAAAGTGAACTGTTGTTTTGTCTCACTGAAAATTTTCAACTGGAAATATTGCACAAAGTGCATATGTTCATCTTGTAAATAACTAGGAAATAATCCACCTGCGCCATGACATTCTTAAATATATAGGCAAATATTAAAATTCTTTTGATGCCTAACATTAAAAGGAGTTAAAAAGACAAAAAAGTAATTATAAAAATAAGATCAATATCAGAAATAATAGCAATAATAGCAATAGCAACAAAGAGGCTTATCTTTCTATGCCCAATTCTGAACAGAGTACTAGAAAAACCAACATTCAGAGAGTCAACTTAGATTGCATTCTTGCATCAAAACCTAAATTCCTTCATTGCATTTCATTCTGTAAACAAAAGTCAAGTAAATAGGTCATACTCTGCATTTAACCTGGTAGTGATGGAGACTTTTCAGAGTGGTACTACAAGATTATACAGGCTGTTCAGGTGTGGGGAACTGGGCATTTCCTCAATTAACTGACCGTTTCATAGACCAGCCACGGAGAGCTGTAAGTCCTCCTGTGGGTCCAGTGAATCTTTTGCCATTGAAAAAAAACTTTGTGAAGTTAGAGACCTCAGCTGGAGGTGTCTCGGTTTCATCGTGGTTTCTTGCTGCTGACACAGTAACGCTTTGTGTGGAGTCCTGTACCTTATGCTACTGAGGGACAACAGAATCTTTTGCCTAAAACACTGCTTTCTACATCTGTCTGCTTAAAAAAAAATTTTTTTTTTAAGTTTTAAAGAGGAAGTGATTTCCCAAGTTGACACATATAAAAATGTGAGTGATGTTTTTGTCTTAAAACCTCCTTGCAAAAGCAATAATATACCTTAGTTATTCTGATTCTCTGTGCTCACTGGCACGATGAACATCACCACTGGATATCTGATGAAGTGAATGTCCTAAATAAAATCATGTGAGCTAGATGTTTCCTTGAATATTTAATATCAATATTAATTTGCATAAAGTCAAAATTGGTCCATTTCTTAAAGCTTTGATTTTAAAGTAAGTTTGTTTATATCATTCAGTATATTTCTATCTATCTTTCTCTCTCTCTTTTTTTTTTTTTGGCAAATGAGTTTAACTATTATGGCAAGTCCAATCAGTAAGCTTATGAAGCATTAATGCAGTAGATGATACAACTGCAATATAGTGCATTGCAATTATTATATGGATAAAGATTTCAATCCAGAGTTATTTTTTATTTGTTAAATCAAATGGGAGTTTTGTCTGGACATGATTAAGAAAAAGTCACTAGGACTATTAAGAAAGGAGCTACCAAGAGAAAGAGGAGAAAAAAGCTCTGGCAACTTTGCTCTTCTTACCCCTGGAGAAGATTTAAAATCTAAAGGTGTAAAACAAGAATCAGTGAGAATGTGGTTACCTGAGATTCAAGTTCTGTTTGAAGGCTGCTGCATTTGGATGAAGTAACGTAACGTGCTATTAACTTAAAACCCTACAAAAGAGTGATAATTCTGAGGTATTTTCTTCTATTTGCATTTCTCTTGGAAGGCAAGTAATCCAAATCATTAATAAAGCTTTATTTATATGTTTAGAAAGAAAGATAGTTTAAAAAGGACACATTGTTTATGAAAGGGCTAATGATCAACTAATAATATAAGGCATAATCTACACCATAGGAAATTCTCAACATAGGAAATGTGGTATCCTGGTAGGAGCCAAAAGAGTTTGATTAAAATTTTAGCCCTGGCATGACCTAGATACCACTCTATGAATTCTTTTTAGCAGACTAATCCTAAAATGGGAAGACTACAGACTCTTCTATTTTGTTTGAGTTTGTCTTTTACCCCAAAATGTTGACAGTTCTCTCTTCCTTTTCCCTGCCCCGATGATTTCCCTTATTGCTAAGACGTCTTTTGTAAAGTTTTCAACAAAAGACATTGTATTTTTCAAATTCCTATCTTTGTTTCAAAAAAAAAAAAAAGAGAAGGTATATTTGTTGTTTAAAAATATTCTAAGTGAAAATGATGTAGTTCCTACCCTCCAGGAACTAGTAATCTAGCCAATCTCTTCTCCTGATGTTCATTTCAGATTATAGCAATAATGAAAAATTTCCCCCGAAGAAAAAAATGATTCAGTGATGAGGTAGAAAAATTTTAAATTCATCAAATTCATTAAATATTATTTTAATAAGGAATCTGGCATAGGTGTAAAATGTGGTACATATAAGTCTGATCCAGTTCCATAGAGAAAAAGAATCTGCACGTTTATGTAATGATTTTTAAGATGCATGAAATTATCCCTCTGAGCTACATTTAGATGCTATAAACTTCTCTTCAGTTAATCCTTGACAAAAGAATGAAACCTTTCAAGCAAATAAATTCACATGTAGCAAATGTTGTGAAAAAATTCCACAGGCTGCCCTAACTAATTCCATTTTCTAAATACAATGAAACCCCTCTTTTTGAAAAAGACCTAAACAGGCAAAGCAATCTTTGAAAATTTCAGTCCATGAAACTCTATCATGGTGAAATAAATTAGTTTCAATGCACAATTTTTTTGTATTTAGTATTCTTAAGGTTTTGGAGTTGATCAAATGTGTGAAAGTATGATTTTCCCATCCCTTTTTAATTCAAAAAAAGGCCATCAAAAACTCATTTGAGGAATTCATAGTGTATTGCTATTCTAAACAATGAATTGTATATTGCATTTATTATTGTTGAATTATATTATTAGTTTGATTCAAAGGAAACAGGTAAATATTTCCTGTAACTTGTAACCCCTATTTTAACTCATGACCTTTGATGTAGAAAGGTGATTTAAAAAAAAATTTGCTGATAATTTTTGCATACCAAAAATTGTGGTGGGAAGGCTCTTCTTTTATGGGAAATGGGATCAATATCAATTAATTTAATTTGTGGAATTTCACCACAAAATAAATATTAAATATTCCATATTTGGATTATTAAGATGCTGTTATTCTTCTATTTTTCTTCCTGTCTCCTTTTCTTGAAGAAGAAAAATAGAAGATCCCCTTTACTCTAAAAGGCATTCTGATTTCTTGGTAACCTTCATGTGGTCTCACTGCTTAAAGTTCTACCAATTAGAGATGCATTGAGTTTATAAGGTCCCTTTAAAGTTAATGGACCCTGAAGAATAAAGATATCTAATGTGATATTGATAATATTTAATCACAGAAATTCTAGGAAAAGGGCGTCTTTACTCAGTAATTATGAATGAAGGAAAGAAAGTTTATTTTAGAGCACTGGGAATTTGAGACCAGAGACCAGGGAGATGAAGGAAAGAGATGATTAAATTTAACTGAGGACTTCACAAAATAAAGTAGGGGGACACCATAGCCTGGTTTAACTTTGAAATTCTTTCCTGAGGTTGAGTTGATAACTTATCTTGTACATTGTGAAATGCTTGGATGAGGGAGAGAAAGTTAAAATTTCACCTGAGTAAGAGAATGATATGTAGAATGGGAAACCAGACTTCATCCCTGAGAAATCAGGCATAATTTTTAACAGGTGTCATGATCTATGTGAGATGGAATCAAATTACATTTACTGAGGAGAAAATCAGTGTCCCTAATAATTTAATGCTACTACTTTATTCTTTTATAGAAATGCATTACAGTGTATTATGGAAATGCAGAAAAGGTGTTATTTTTACAAAACCTGTAAATTTCAGCAAACCCTTCTTTGCAATGACCATTTAGAGTTTAATAGGTGTAACCTACTCCATTCACATGAAAAATGAAGGAGAAAAACCTGCCAATCATTTTTTGGGAGTCTTCTATCTTTTGCTTGGAGAATTTATGTTTACATTGAAATTGGTGTCCAAACAACAAAAACACTAAAATCCCATTAGAAATGCCCACAATAGAAATAATCTTCTACACCACCTAATAAATGCATAAACTTTAGACTTTCTATTGCTATCCACATCCCTTATCTCATCTACCTTGTAAGTAAATGAAGCAGGCTTCTATAGCAGTGCACCTGGATAAGGAAATACTACTTAAAAGATGGGGGGGGGGATATTTCTAAATGTTATAATTGATGAAAATGTTGAAGTCATATTAACATGCTCTGAAACTATGTTCAGACTTATCTCCTCATTCACACAAAAGCAAAGAGCATTTGATTCAAGAGCATACTTAAAAGACTCTGAATAGATCAATGCTATGAATTGGGGAGACTTGAAATCACAGTCTAATTGTACCCATTTCTTGTGTGGCTCAGCACAAAATTATTTCAGCATATGCTCACCTTCATTTTAGCAGGTAACTCCGTTTACACAGAGGGTTGCATTTTTTTCCAGGTGGGCCAATAAATAGATGTATATCTTATTACCTCTTAGGACATGAAGTATTATAACTTAATTTATCCTCAGAGGATTCTCTGGAGGTTTAGGGAGCATAAATTGAGGAGGTATAAATAGTTAATAAAACTCAAAGTTTTTTTAAGTGAAATAGGATTGTTTAATTATATACAACCACTTTTTAAAAACAACTCCAGTTACTTCTTTTTATTTTCTACTGCAAGTCTGGAGGAGTGGCCCAGAAAGGTGGAGTGAGGAAGAGAAGAAAATGATTAGATTTTGGAATTGAAAGAAATGGTACAGACTGAACCATTATACCTCAGTTTATAGAAAAGGAAACTGATGTCCAGAGAATTTAAATAACTAACCACAATCCACACATGGGAACCTGATACTGGAAATCAGGTGCTCTAAATCTCAGCCAAGAGGCATTTCTACAATACACAGAAAATTTGAGGATGGGGACAGATAATTTGTCTCTGAAGGTGTTTTTGTAAGTTATGTTTATTAACTTATCTTATGGCATCTGTAGACCATAGAAAGTGGCTGATCCATCTAATAATTTTGTCACCACCATGTCAAATTATTTTCATGTAAAAATTCATGTACAACACAAAAGGAAGCATAATCCTAAGCCATATCATTTTTATTAGAGTAAATAATCATTTTCTGCCTTCATTGATTAGTTTTGGGGAAATGTACAAAAGTTTTATGACTTAAGAGGAAGTCCTTTGCAAGTCTATGAACTTGAATCTTTCAATATTGAGAATTTCTGGGAAACATATCCAGATTGGCACCCATTTGTGTGTTTGACTGTTAACATTGCAGATGTAATATCTGAGTCTGAGTCCCATATCTGAGGAAAACAAACACTTACTGGCAATTTCCAATGTAATTAAAGCAATTTACTGATAACAAACGTATTCTATTACTGATCAGAAACCCAGAAGATGTAAATCACAAAACAGGCACCGCCTTAATTTCTCCTCCTCTGTTCTGTCAGTCAGACTGCCCAAATTAACCTAATTGATACAGACATGGGTTCATTTATTCAACAAATAAATACTTAGTTTATGTACGATACACTATGACACTGGGTCAACATAATAAAAAGAATAAATGAAGCCTCCACGATGGTAAATCTCATAGTCTAATATGGGAGACCAATAATAAACCATTAAAAATATAATATGACAAGACATATTTGGGTGAAGGTTTGGGGAGTGGCTGGGATGGAGGAAGAATGTTTATATAAAATGGGGGTCTGGAAAGTTCTCTCTGAAGAGAGCCATTTCAGCAGAGTTTCAAATAAGCCAGTGAAGTTGACATGTAGTGTTGCAGCAGCGTAACTCCAGAGGCCAACACAGGTGGAGATCCTCCAGGGCCACCAGCAGGCTGAAGCAGAGGGAGAATAGGTGGAGTGACATGGAATTAAGTTGGAGTTATTAGCAGGGGCCAGGGCACATAAGGAGAGCCATAGGCCATGACAAGGAATTTGAAGGTAATCCTTACCTGCTCAGAACTTTCTCTCTGAAACCTGTGACACATATGTAGACAAACACAAAATAGTTATTTGTTCACTATTTGTGAAGGGCACATGTATTTCTGAGTAGGTAGTTTGAATATTTGATAACTCCAAGGACAATGGATGCCGGTTATGAAGAAGGTAGATAACAGGATGCTTTGGGCTGAACTGTGTCCCTTCCAAATTCATAGGCTGAGTTTCCGAAACTTCAGCACCTCAGAATTTGACTATATTGGAGATGAGGTCTTTAAAAAGATAAGTTAAAATGAGGACTTCGAGGTAGGCCCTAATTCGTTGTGACTGGTGTTCTTATAAGAAGGGATACAGATACACACAAAAGAAAGACCTCAGGGAGTCACAGGGAGAAGACAACCACCTGCCAGCCAAGAAGAGAGGCCTCAGAAGAAATGACCACTGTCAACTCTTGGATCTCAAGCTTCTGGCCTTTAGAATTGTGAGGGGGGAATTGTGTTGTTTAAGCCAGCCAGTCTGTGGTACTTTGTTAGGGCAGCCTGAGCAGACCCACACATAAGAGTCATCAGACTCTCAGCCACTGAGACTGAACGACCACAATGCCTGCCTCCAGGTATTCCCACCCCAGTGTGGTTCCCCACATACCAATGGAAAATAATGGTGACTTCCAAGGCTGGGTCAAAGTGATGCCGGGCTTCTCCCTTGCTTTCTCTTGGATCAGTCATTCTGGAAAAGGCCAACTGCTCTGTACAGAACACTTAAGCAGCCCCATAAAGAGGTTCAGATGGCAGGGAACCCAGACCCCCGATAACAGGCATGTGGGAGAGTAGCAGGCAGGAAGTCAGCTTGGCCAACACTGTAACTGCAGCCTCATTCCTAGGCTTAGACCCACCCAGCTGAGCTGCATCCCTATTCCCGACCTCTAGGTCTGGCTAAACATATATTGTTGCTGTAAATCACTCAGTCTGAGAGATATCTGTTCCCTACCGACTGATTAGTAATATAATAATTAAAAAAATGGCCTCATTAATATACTACATTTTTTCTTTGAGAATCTGAAAGTAGGTCAACAGGAGCTCATTCAGTCTGAATTAAAGGAAATGATTTTTAAACTTTGCTGCAGAGAAATCCTGAGCCTGGAATGACATTTCAAAGGTCTACCTGACTTTTTGGCTAGAGGGTCTTTGAAAAGTTGTTTTGTTTACAAATTCTAAAAGACTTTTTAATGCTAATAACAACCCATATGATTCATTTAGCTCTGATTTAAAACACATTTTTCTTGTGAACTTCCTCGCTTAATTTGGAAGATGGCAATTCTTTCTGCAGTTTTCTAGAATTTGCAGTTACTTTTCTAAAATTATCAAAGCTGTTCCCCATGGAATAATGCATACGATAATGGCTTTTATTTTTATGGCATAGATGATGCCTTTGCAAAATAGAACAAGATTTCTTCCCATCTTAAAATGTCTTTTAATTTTGCAAATAATACTTATATCAAGAATTGAGCAATTGAAGATATCTGCATATAATTAAAACTGCTATTGACTGGAAGATGAATATTTGGTACTGAAACTTTAATTATCAAATTGTTATGTGGAGACAAATGAATGTCTGTTGGCTTTAAGTGATTACAGCTTTTGCAAAATGAAAATGGGGCATAGAGTCTTTGACAGAACATGACTGTCATCCTTGTGAATTTTAAAGGGAGGATAAAAAGGGGGATGGGGAAAGGTTGATGGGAAAAATTACAGTTAGATAGGAGTAAGTCACATTGCACAGCCAAGTGACTACTGGTAATAATAATGTCCTGTATGTTTCAAAAAGCTGGATGAAAGGATTTTGAAAGTTTTCACTATAATGAAATGATGAATGCTTAAGGCTGATTTAAACATTACACAGTGTGTATCAAAATCTTATATGGTTCCCTATTAATATGTTCAATTTTCTTGTTTTTATGTATCAGTTAAAAAATTTAGAAATAGAATATAAGATGTATTTGATTTGTAAAGGACATTATCTCTTCTAGGTTCATTGGTTCAATTGCCCTATGCCAGTTTAAGTGAGGATGATGCAAATTGTTGAAGAGTTAGGTGGCACAATAAAATGAAGAGCCTGCATTGCCTTTTCCTGGCTACATGTGGATTTTCAGTTTGATCCTAGAAGGTGCTTGAGGTTTACAGCCTTTCCTGTGTGGAAATATAAGGTAGCAAATATAAGCCTAGTTACAGAAGGAACATGATGTATGCATTGTCCCAGGGCAATAGTGTGATAATGGGGAGGAGAGTGTTTGTTCATCATAGCAAAGGCATGGAAGGCAACACAAAGTTAAATGTAGAAAGGAGGAGGGTGCAGGTTTAGGATGGGTGCTTCCACATTGAATCTGCTTATAAATGCATTAGATCATGCATCAGAGAGGGGGCAGGGTAAGGGAAAGAAACATACAATGTTCTTGTAGTGAATGTTTCAGAGGCTGATGGTAAAGCTTTGATATAACCTGTACAATGGAATTGTATTAGCTTCAGTTTAGCTTCCAGTTCAACCATTTACTAATTAATAGTGTGTATGACTTTGGCAGGTTGTTAGGATGGTGCCACAGATACCTAGCTCAGACTGGACTAAAGTGCAATGGGTATAAATGGTGCTGGTGCCAGTCCATTGCTAGGTTGAAAGCTCAGATTCCCTCCAGTTGCTCTATCCTCTTTCTTTTTAGACTATGCCCCGTTGATATCAGCATTTATTGAATCTTGTTCTCTGAAGCTAGCCTCCATTTTTAACATACAGCTAGCAGGAATCTTTTGAGCCTCCAAAGAAACAAAATGTGTTAGGAGTTCTTTAAGTTCAGTTTCTTGAAATAACTAATACAAATGTAAAATTTGACTTTTAATTTTATTAAAAATTCATCATTTCATTTTTAATTTCATTATAATAAATATATGTATAAATATGTCTGTGTATAGACATACATATATATATATATATGTATACACACACACACATATTACCTTTTGATGTTGTAACAAATGACTACTAATTTAGAAGCTTAAGAAAAGCACAAACTCATTTTTTAAAATTCTGGAAGTCAAGAGTCCTAAAATGGAACAGGAAAGCTGCATTCCTTAGAAGGTTCTAAGGGAGAATCAGGGTGCTTTAATTTTGTAGCTATAAGAGGCCAGCTGTGTTTCTTGGTTGCAGCAATGTAACATCTTTCATCTCCCTCTTACCCTCTGCTTCTTCTATCACATCTCTTCCTCTGAATCTGACCCTTCTGTTGCCATCTTATAAAACTCAGGGATTACACTGGGTCACATAGATAATGCAGGATAATCTCCCCATCTCAGAACCTTAACTTAATCACATCTGTAAAGTATCTTTTGCCAGATAGGATGATATAAAGGCTGTGGGGAGATAATATGGACATTTTTGGAAGGGATATTTAGCCTGCCACAATATGTGCCTATGTAAATAGCTTGTTCTATTCCTTAATAGGACACAATTGTATTTCCTATGTTACTTCTGGAAATTATAACTGGGTGATACTGGTTAAATTGCAGCTCTGAAACCTAGTAAAAATTAAGAGTAGTAGCTATTTTTTTCTATGTTGTCTCAAATACTTTCCTGTGATATGAGCTATATAAAGTTTCCCATTTTTATTTTTATTTTTTCCCAATATTTGCAATTGACTTTATGGGTGTTCTACCACTGACCCATACCCCAAGCCCTTTTCGTTTTTAATTTTGATTCAGAGTCTCTCCCAGGCTGGACTTGAACCTACAATCCTCCTACCTCAGCCTCCCAAGTTGCTGAGAGTACAGGTGTGCACCACTGTGCCCAGCTGAATTTACCTTTTAAATGTGGAGGAAAGATAATCCAGAAGCCAAGAGAGGAATATATACTTAGAGGCTTGAGGCTTGGAAAGCTGCTGAATAGCATTTGTAATCCAGAAGCTTGACTTTAACCTCAGGTGGTCTTCATTTTATGTTCAAATTAGAATCTTCCTGCCTTGGAATCTATGCAGAACAGGATTCTAATTTAATGAAAAAAACATGAGCAATCTGTATCAAGTCCATTTTGCAAATGCAGAACTTGGGAGAGAAAGGGTTCTGCTGCAGAGTTGGCCTACAAGCAATTGTGTATTTGTATTGTTAAAATTGCTTGTCTCAGTTATTAGAAAGCATATGTGTGGGTGACTGGTCAGGAGCACTGAGAATATCTGTTTGCTCAATCTACCTCCCCATGAAAGAAACCACCAAATAAACAAAGGATTACTTCTTCAATTAACAGAATGATGTTTGCTATTTGTCACTGGGACTTTCTTTCACCTTCAGACTCTTGTCCTTATTACACTCCAAGCATCCTAGAAAGATTGAGCTGTTAAGATCACCGAAAGCCAGGTTTATTATATGTTTAGTCATTCACTCAGTCATTTATCCATTTTTGACTTATTGACAGTGTGCTGCTCAATTTCTTTTGTGAAAGAGCTAGGCCATTTACATAGACCAGACACATTGTGTCTTTTCAATGTCAGAATTTATTGAATAATAATAAACTCACAAGACACATCACTTTCATTGGTGTTAATTCGCCAAGTACTCCTGGTTCACTTGGCAGCCATGACCAGGGAAATCACACATTTTTAATCCATTTCAGTCTTGACTACTGATATGTATACTACTCAATCACACAACACAGTTTATAAATTGATATATGGGTTATAAAATGTCTATAAAAGGGTTCACAGTGGCCACAGGGTTTAAAGAGAGCAAAGGCAGTTGATAGAGATGCAAAGGAATCACTGTAGCTGGTCGGATAAGATTTGCAAACCTGTGGAAGAACTTGTTGGAGGCATGCAGCTGTTCAAGGTAAGGGTCCCAACAGTAGTTTTGATGTGGGCGTTGTCAACAGGGAGATCTAACTAAACTGAAGCCCTGGGGATAGAGTTGGGAGTTCTTACATGTTGACCTACTGAAGCAATCTCCAAATGATCTGATGAGATGATGGGTCAGTGGGTCAGGTGCCCCTTTATCTCAGGTACCACTATCTCAGGTGCCCCTCCTTTTAAGTGTTTCAGGTAAAGGGATTTCATCATCAGATGGTCTGCTATGCTTTGTAAGCTCACAGGCCTGGTTTTTATGATATGGGTTTGATCCACCCGTGCATCCATATGCTTCTGATTTAATTTGATAAGTCCATAAGTGATCATTTTTTTATTAGCACAATTAATTTATTAGTTTGTGCCTTATGATTGCACTATGCAGCTTCGGTTATTCTTTTAAATTCTATACGTCCAACATCTGTTGGTTATCTATTTTCTCAGACAAATTTCCAAATCATTCTGTCTTAGCAATTCTACTCAAAATGAAGTAGCTCAGGGAAAACTGTTGCTTTATAAAATGGAGCAACTCGGGGCAGGGCACAGCACTCCCCACAGTTTCAGCTTCAACTAATATACTGTAAGCACATTCAGAGAGCCACGCAGCCTGGTAGGTATATTGATCACATATGAAGATGAAGTAACATAATTCTTTTCTTTCAAATATAGGAATTATTCCACATATAAGTGGTAGGGAAACTGACACTTAATGTTATTAAACTTCAAGCAGTTTGGTGTACATACTTGCTCAATGAATGTCTGAGCAGTTTCATCTTCTGGGACTATTATTCCCCTTCATCTGTCTCCCTCAAGCATGTTCTAACTTACCTGGGTTTTACTTCCTGGTTTGTCTCACATCGGCTCTAACTTTACTTCCTGCCTGATGGGCTCCCACAGGTAATCTGCCTGAATTTAATGTGTTGACATGGCCAAGGTCTGATCTCCTGGCCACTGCTGTCCTCATGTTATGGCCACAGGTGGACATCTGGACAGACCCTGTGTCACGCCACCCACAGGCCAAATGTGAATATCAAGCACTGCAGTTGACATGGAAATACAAGGCAGAGAAACGTAGTTTTGAGTACACATCCAGTTTTATACCCAAGACCAAAGTTCACATTTTTCTGCCCAAACTGCATTGTTTCCCATGAAGGTCCTAAATGTCTGAAGGCATAAGTTGAAATCTCAGAACAGGGTAGTAAATAAGAAAATTTCAGATGGCCCTTGAGGTAGTTAATAAATTAAAGGATATTGAGTGCAAATGGAGTGGGATTAGCTTTTCTTCCCTAACACCTATTTAGGTCAATTGGTAAAATGAGCCCCCTTTGCATCAGGCTTTTCAAAATTAAAAAGCATTATTTATTCATATTGAATATAGTGGACAAAGAAGGAAGTAATGATATCTACAAAGTAATCTAATATCCCAAAGGCAGAGTTTTCATAGTATCTCATAGTCTAGATATTGTCTTTGCAGAGAGTGGCTGGTGTCACATATGAGATTAATGGTTCTTCCTAAACTGTGGTTAACTCTTTTGAGTCTAGCTATTAAAAAAACCAATACTGGGAAAGCTTTTAAACAGGGCACTTTACATATACATTTATCACACAGTTGACCAGGCAGAAACACGATGAGTAATAAATAAATAAATAAAATGAAAATGAATTCTAAAACAATGGGGATATTAATTTCTTTCTCACTAGTGAAAACAGTCTGTTTTTAAACTATTAATTTTTGGTGAGAGGATCCAGGAAAGAATACACACCATTTTAAGCTTCATAAAAGTCAATCCCAGGGATTTTAGTTTTGAATACATACAAAGTTTTATACCCATTATCAGATAGTCTCTAGATCCTTGGAGCCCACTCTTAGTTATATTTTATGACCCCTGAGTTGTATCATTCTTCTACATCTTCTGTTGACCTTTTTCTGTAATATCTACTCAGCAATCTGATTTTCCCAAATTCACCCATATATCCCTAGTTCCCAGTTCCAATATGAATGTTATGCTCAGTATATTAGTATCTATGTTATGCTCAGTATATTAGTATTTAAGTCTCAGTTTCTTAAACTCTAGAAAGATATCTGATATACTATATTTGTGCCAAGAACCACAGTGACACAGAAAGTGGAAAAGGTGTACATTTTTTAGTTCTCCTGTGTTAGCAGGAAATGAAAATGGTGTTTTTTCCTGAATTCAGGAAAATTTTATTGGTTTCTTGCATGCCAGTCACTTTTTTAAAAAATCAATGGTCTAGATATTTTATGACTGACTAGACTAGCTGATGCTATCTCTTAAGAATTCAACACATATGCTTAAATAGCAAACCGTATCACTGAGACCTCCTACAGCTGACTATTAAGAATATCAGGAATATGTACATTTGAGAGATTAGTGAATACATTGATGCATGCTATTTTGTGTCAAATCTAATATTATTTGCAAGTCCTAAAATTTTGGGAAAGTACATGATAGCAAAAAAGAACCATGAGAAAGCCTTCCAACTTGCCTTAAATCTTTTAATAAAGCTTGGTTACTCCAGATAGATTCCCTGCACAGAAATGAAAATGCAAACTTTTCTCAGTGGGAAACTGAGCACAATCATAATATAGTCATAATATCACCAGTCAATATATTTCTTACCCTTTCAGGCTTGGTTAAATGATCATTCACAGTGAAAAGTTTTCTTGACTGACAGGTAATTAACCAGCCATCTTTTTGTGCTTCTGTATAATTCTGAATAGATAGAGAATTCATTGGAATATGAGTCAGCCTTTCTCAGTAGATTGTAAACTTGGTCTTATCATCTGTGTATCCTTAGCTCTAAGCACAGTCATTTGTGCATATTAGGGATTCAATAAATG
Source organism: Marmota marmota marmota (assembly GCF_001458135.2). Classification (NCBI taxonomy): domain Eukaryota; kingdom Metazoa; phylum Chordata; class Mammalia; order Rodentia; family Sciuridae; genus Marmota; species Marmota marmota. Next base: position 13,323,767 of record NW_025999998.1, on the reverse strand, counting down.
TATTTAGGTTGAATGAGTGAATGGATAAATGCCCATGTCCATAGAAGGACCAAAGGACTGGAGATGTAGCTCAGTGATAGGATGGTTGCCTAGCATGCTCAAGGCCCTGGGTTTGATCCCCAGAACTACAAAAAAAAGTCTCTATATTAGTTAGCTTTTCATTGCTGGGATGAAAATACCTGACAAGAATGACTTGGAGGTAGAAAATTTTATTTTGGATTTATGGTTTCAGAGGTTCAGTTCATGGTAGTCTGTTTCCATTGTTCTGGGCCCAAGATAAGGCACACATCATGGTGGAAATGCATAGGAGAGGAAAGATGCTTAGTTCATGACTGCTGAGAAGTAAGAGAAAAGCCAGGAGCAAGAAACAAAATACAATCTGTAAGGCCACACCACCGGTGACCCAACTATTCCTGCCATGCCTTGCCTACAGTTACCACCCAGTAAGCCAATCAAATTACTAATTCTTCAAATGGATTAATCCGCTATTTAGGTTACAGCTCTCATTTGTGAACATTCCTGCATTTTCTAACATGAACTTTTGGGAGGATACCTCATATCTAAACCATAATTATGGTCATATCAGATAACCAAATGAAGGGCTGAAATTTTTGTGATAAAAAAGTTAGGTTCATTCCAGGCAATATTCTTTGGCAAATTTTGTAGATCACAAGAGAATAAGCAGTAAATTTGGACTTAGGGACCTGGGAGCTAGATTTCCTAAGTTCAAATCCTGTCACTATTGTTTACTACTTGTATGAAATTTGGCTTGTTATTTAATTATACTGTGCTTCAACTTAGTCTGTTTGATCCATTTGGTTTCAAAAATGGACAAACCTAAAGCATTATGTAGATTCAGTTATCATTATTATTAAATAAGTCAATGTAGGTACAGCACCTGACATATTATGTGCCAGTGTGTTACTGTTGTTTTTGAATCTCTGTGTATTTGGAATAGAGAAGATTTAATGGGTAGAGCTGAATTTCAGTCCAGACTTGAAACTGTTTCATTAGACCTTTATGCGTCAACATTTTTCTATTTTTCCTTAACCTGGTATTTAATTAAATGATTTTAATCAATCAATATATTTTTATTGTGCACATTATAAGGATGATGCTGCACAAAATAACATGTACATAAATTCTGGCTTTATAAAGTAGTGATTAAGGTGGCTGAGTGAAAGCTGGTCATGCTTAGTCCTTTAATCAGTCATAGAAGATAAACACCAAATGTTCCTCAATTCCTAGCCTTCCTCTTCTCCCTCCTGCCCCCCCATACACTTTTAATACCTGCAAAATTGGAACAAGGTGACTGTTCCATGGTGTGTCTTTGCTAAACGTGAGCATGAACTCCATGACACTATCCATAGTCCACAGAAGAAAGGGAGAGTATTTTAAGTAATGTCCACTGAACATGTCTGCACAAAGCCAATTTACAAGTCACTGCTGTGGCATCTTAATTGGGTATTTTCATGAAGATTTTCTTGAGGGGGGGACAGAATGAAAGTATTTGTTCTTCCCATGAAAGTATTTGGTGATATGAGCAAATTAGTGCATAATTTGATGCTACAAACATGAAGTGAGCACCTAGTATATGCCCTATGCTATTAAGTTACAGTAAGGTAGACACCTTTACCTTTTTTCCCCCCAAGAAATTTACCAGAAAGAGGATCTAACTAAATACAAGGATGCTAGGTAGTGAACTGAGTTAATGCATGAGTACCCCCTCTTTAGCTCTTTACTTTATGTTCATCTTGAATGAATAATTAATATAGTAACTGCCTTTTTTTTTTCCCAGTATGGACACATGTACTGATATATGAACATAGAGGCCCATAGTAAATTGAGAACATTCTACCAAAGACAATAGCTATACATTACTACTTTATGTAGATTAAAGTATAATAATTGTATTAGCTCTTTAGGCAAGTGCAGTATGAAAATGATTTACAATCTTTGGTTCTTTTTCCTCTCACAAACAACTAGGCAAATAATTTGAGAAAGAAATAGAAATATCCCTGAATCCATTTTATCTGTTGATAGGTATCTATGAGATCAACTCATACTAATCAATGCACAAGTTAGTAGAAGAATAATTATCATTCCTGTTAGTTAGAAACCAATTTACAATTTAATCATTTGGACTTATTCTCCCACTTTTAATATATTCACATCTTTTCATAAACAGCAAAAAATATTTATAGGTCCCCTTAGTTGGGAGCAAAATTCTGTCAATAAATTCAAACTTGGTTGCAATCGGGGTGTGGGTTTTTACTTAAGCCACTAGGCACTTAGCTTTCACAACACACATGTACTAGACCTTTGGTTCCAGGCTATTAGTTACTGATCTATCTTTAGCTGTGACATGTCCCTTTACCCTCCTGTACTGTGAGGCTACTAGGGGAAGACATTCCCCTGTGTTGTGTAATGGTTCTGACTGTGGAAATGTATTCAAGACAGTGAGTTTTCTCTGGTTGTGGAGAGCGGTGACAGTGAATGGGAGGGCAGTGTCTGAGATTGGGGGGTGACTTCATGGCTGTGATACCCTTGGTGCCTGGGAAAGTTTCTGTGCAAAGGTTCAGGATCCCTAGCTGTGGTAATGCCCTCCCTGAGGAGACTTTGTGCTAGAATGGTATCAGCCTCCATCTTGATCTCAGACACTCAGCTCCTGGGAATAAAGGAACTCTCTTGCTAAACAATGTTTCACCAAGCTCTGCTGCTCCTGAACCTGTCCACGTAACAGTAACTTTAGAAAATGGACTTTTTGAGAGCTACATAAAACTTCTAAAATTGCACATTGCAACTATAGTATGTACCTGAGGAATAAGCTACATAATGTTGCTAACTTTGTAACCTGCCTAATGACACATGAACAATAATGCACTAATAATGCCAATGACTTTGATGTAACCTATTGGTATAAATAAAGCCAGCAGCTAGGAGGAGCAGCCATTTTTGCCTCTGCACCTTGCTTCTGTCTCCTTTTGATTTCTTTATAATGTTGTGTATAACTTTGAGGGTCTCCCTGCAACTTTGTAGTAGGAAATTACTTTTTCTGTTCTGCACTGATATGCTGGTTCATGCTGACATTAAAAACAAAAAAACAAAATCTATAGAATACTCTTGAAAACAGTAAATGAGCAAGCACTTTATCTAATTAAAATCACAAAGAAAGAAAATCACTGCCTCCCCAAAATGGAACTGAGTTCTTTATTTCATTCTCTTTCATTTCATCCTTAAGTGAACCTACCTTCTAAATTTGCTGGTTTCTTAATACTTGTCTTACTTGAATTCCCAAGGATGTCAAAAAATGAATTCTTTGGTAGTGATCCAAGAATGCGTTTAGTTAAGACAAGTTCAAAGCAAATTGAATTAAATTCTAGTTGCTTCTGGAAGAAATCTCTTAAGCTACAAAATAAGAGGACTTTAGGAAGTTGTGAAATCCCATGGATTCTAAAATTAGACTTGGGATGTTGAGCAACTGTGGATTACAAAGCAGAGCTCCCAAGTCTAACTAATTTTTCAGTCTACAAAATAGGCTCCTGGAATGCCTCTTAAAATCTGACACATGGCCCTGAAATATTGTTCTTTGTCTTTACTCTTGCCTTATTTGCATACTTTAAAATGAGTCTCCTCTAACATCTTCTCCATATGTAAGCCAAATCCAATGCCTTATTAAGGTACATTGAGGAGTACATTTTAGAAAACAAGGCTGGCAGTAGTGTTCTGAGATATTAATTAACAAATTTATGAACCATAACTTTTTGTCAAGCATTTGTGCTAAGCACAAGTAAGGCATTGTCCCCTGTCCTAACAGCCTTTACAGTTTTGAGCTGTATTTTTTTTTTCTTGCAGAGGATGGACAAGTATCTGCTGCAAAATTAAAAAAATAAAAAGCTATCAGCAACAAAAAGAATTATGATTATAATGAAGAGGACTCTAGGTATAAAATAATAGGAGAATTCACCTGGGAAAGTGGAAATATTTAAGGAAAGCACAAGAAAACACAGGCAATTTCATTGGATCTGGAAAGATCAGTTTCCAGGTGAACAAGATGGGGAAGTAAGTTTCAGGCAGAGGAATCAATAGAAGGAGGGAGATGGAATTATGAAGTATGGGAATATTCAGGGATTATTAGCCCCTGTGGCCAGAACACAAGGTGTATGGGAGCAAAGGATGATATCCATGAAGAAGATTTAGTAGTGTAGCATGGTCAATAGTTTAGTCTGTGTCCTGGCAATGGTAGGGAGCCATCAGAGATTGAAAAGGGAAGTGACATAATACGATAAAAATCTGAGAATGGTGAATGGAGTCACCATAAAAAAATGAATGGATAATTTGATATCTATAGTGAGAGGGTTTAGTGCAGCTGGTGGACATTTGAGATGGTTGTCTTCTCTGGTTCTTGCTGCCGTCAACATTTGCAACTTTTTGTGTGAAAGTGCTTTTTTGTTACTCTGATACCCAAGAGTGGAAATGCTAGGTTGTAAAATAAACATTAACTTTTAAAGAAATATCTAAATTATTTTCTTATTCTTAACATTGCAGGTGAAGGGGGGTGCATGGACATTGTGATGTAGCAGATATGTTGTTAAGATCTGGATTCCATTCCTCCTATTCAAACAAAGAATAATTAATAATTAAAGAATAAAATATTTCTATTCTCTTAGACTCTTCTTTCTGGGAATGCTGGAAGATTGCCTTAGACATTGTTTATAAAAGTCAAATGAGTGGGAGGCAATTTTTTCCAACAAGGATTAGTACATAATTACTCATTTCCACATGTTTTAGAAAATTATGAGTTTTGAGAGAATGGTTAAGAGAAAGCATCTCATAACCTCAAGTAAAATGACTTTACTTTGAACTGTGGAGGCAGAAAATGAAGCATTTGAAGAAAAGATAAAATAAATCACAACCCAAGAAGCTTTGGGCTTATACTTTCTAAGTAAATATAAATCTTCATCAAGCTTTTCTCTGCCAAACAGGTTCTATTATGTGTTTGTTGTGCCAGAAAGAAATAGGTAGACTATGCTTGACTTTCAAAAAGTGAATGGATTGATCATTCCTTTATACAAGAAGTATTTTGGACCAAAAGAATATATGTGGGCCATGCCTTAGTCTTTTGGTGGAAATTTGAAGTTGGAAATCTTTGTGGTATCTGTTGAAAGCCCTGCTATATCCTTGTATCCCATAGAACGGATGCTTCCATCTCAGTTATTTTTCTTGAAAGAATAAAGTTTTTAAAAAAGACAAGGGCTGGGGATGTGGCTCAAGCGGTAACACGCTGGTCTGGCATGCGCGGGGCGCTGGGTTCGACCCTCAGCACCACATAAAAATAAAATAAAGATGTTGTATCCACCGAAAACTAAAAAATAAATATTAAAAAATTCTCTCTCTCTCTCTTTAAACAGATTTTTTTAAATATTTATTTTTTAGTTGTAGTCGGAAACAATACCTTTATTTCACTTATTTTTTCTTATGTGGTGCTGAGAATCTAACCCAGGGTCTCGCACGTGTGAGGTGAGTGCTCTACCACTGAGCCACAACCCCAGCCCATCTCTCTCTCTCTTTAAGAAAAAAAAAAAAGACAAAACAGAGTAGTAGGACAATTAGTAATATCATTCTGAGTCTATAACATATTTTTGAAACTTATTTATTCTGAGCCTGAACATGAGAAACCAAAGATGGAATTAAAACCAAATATCTAGTTCAATGATTGACAAGGCTCAAGGGCAAAATCCAGCCTGATGACTATTTTTGTACATCTCACAAGCAAACACTGGTGTTTTGCATTTTTAATGATTGAGAAAGATCAAAAGGAGAATAACTTGAGACACATGAAAATTATTTGAAATTTAAATGTCAGTATTCTCCCAGAAACTTTCATGGGAACGTGGTCACTTATTTCTGTACATATTGTCTAAGGCTGCATTTGCGCTATGATACCATTGTGAAGCAGCCACAACAGAGATTGTATGGCCTGCAAGACCTAAAATATGTTCTAGCTGGTCCTTCAGACAAAACATTTGCAGGTGCCTGTTCATAAAACTCATTGTGGTCTTACTTATCTGATTAAAAAATGCATTATTATTTGTTTTTGGTTATGAAATCTTGGCTTATTTTTGTCTTTACTATTAACTTTGTTCTCCACCTCCTGGAATGTATGCCTGTAAACTTCACATTTTATTCTAGTTATGAATTGTTACAATACATGCATACATGCTAAAGCTGAATGTGATCATTCATAGCACATTATAAAGTCTCAATAAGGAAAAAACTTTAAAATAGTTTTGCCCCCAGCCATTTTCCTCTCAGAAAATGCTTTTGTTAATAATTATCACTAACCTCATGTACATTCACATTTTTGTATTTATACTGAAAGCGTCTTTCTTCTAAATGGAGCATTTATTGGGGAATGCTGGTCTCAAGTCACGGACCTCCTAATTGGACTCAGCAATCAAGTACACTTGGGAAGCAATGCAGCCTGCTCTCCATCCATAACACACATCTATATCTTAAAGGTTCTGAGAATCCTTATGGTAAAGACTTTGCTTGAAATTATTGGATTCAGTGTTTTCCCTTGGAGACATTTTTTCATCATATAATACGTATCAATAATAAACTCGGGGAAACACAAAAGCACACTGATTCTTCGTATCTTTTTTATCAAGAGAACGAAATTAGAAACTCAATGTTACAGAGACCCTCAATGAAAAAACAAATGATATAATGTCTGTCCAGGCCTCAGCTTGTGGGAAGGGAGCCTGAGGCCCCTTTCTCTGGCATACCAGCTAAGCTCTCCTAGCCCAACCTCTTGGTAGAATCCATTGTAATTAAGGTCCTATAATTTATATAAGTGAGATTATAAAATGAACTTTCAAGGTACACTCTGCATAAAAGGTGCTAAGTGTTGATTTGTGTCTCCCCCAATTACAATCAGGTTGCTTGAAGTCCTAACCCCCAGCACTTAAGAATGTGACCTTATTTAGAAATAGTATCATTGTGGTTGTGATTAAAGATGATGTCACACCAGAGTAAGATGGGCCTTTATTCCAAGATAACTGGTATTCTTAGGAAAAGGGTAAACTTGGACACAGAGATACTCACAGGAAGAATACCAAGAAGATGAAAGCAGAGATTATGGTGAGTCTTGTACAAGTTAGGGAGTGCCAAAGACGGCCAGTCACCCTCCAGATACCAGGAGAGGCCTTGGACAGATTCTCCCTTACAGCCTTCAGATGGAACCAACTCCGTCAACACCTTGATCACAAACTTCCAGCCTCCAGAACTGTGAGAAACTAACCATCTGATTTGAAGCCACCCAGTTTGTGGCATTATGCTATAGCAGCCCTAGCAAAGTAATACTTAGGGGATGTGAAACTTTGTATTGGCATTATGGTTTTCAATACAGACCCCATGGAGAAAGATACTGCCATATCTGTAAGAAAGGACCATGATTATATAGAGAAGAGTAGCAAACTGAAGGAAAATGGGGTTTGAAACAGTTGTACCTGTTAGAAATAGAAAAAAAGTAAAGGACCAGTGAAACTTCTTGATACTATTTAGAAAGAGCTAAAACTTAGGGATAAGGGACAATGACAGTGAGATTCCTTCAGAGCTTTGGGAAACTGGGATCAGATTGAGTTTACTGCATTTTTTTTACCTATGTGGTTCTCCATCATGAACAGAAGCAGCACTTAAAAGATCTGCCACAGAATTGTTTCATGCCCCAAATTCATACACTCAGGTGCTAACCGCCTTGTGTCTCCACTTGGAGGTAAGGCCTGTGGGGAAATGATAATGGGCAAATGGGGCCAAAAGGGTGAAGTTCTAACCTTGGATGATGCGCTAGTAAGAAGAGGAAGGGACAAGTGTGTGTACTCTACCATGCAAAGATACAGCAAATGGATGGTCATCTACAAGCTAGGAAGAGAGTTTTCACAAGAAATGGAATTGACTGGTACTTTGAGCTTAGGCTTTCTAGCTTCCAGAGCTGTAAGAAGTAGATTTCTGTTGCATAAGCCATCCAGTCTGTGATGTTTTGTTATAGCAACCAGAACTGACTGAGACAAGATCTATGTGCTAACTATATGTAAAAAAGCAATAATATCCGAATCTTGGGCAATTATATTCTACTCTTGAATCAGCTTGATACAGATGAGATTACCCCCTTACAGAAGAAAACAGTAGACCAAAACCCTAGGGTCTTTCAGAAGTAAGGAAAGGTACCAGGGGAAGTCAGCCTAGGAATGCACTGAGGGATTTATTGTTGGGATTCCTAAAAATCTAGGGTTGGCAGACAGGTTTTGTAACACAACCAGGAAATATTTTAGACTTTGTATCACAATTTCTGAATTCTGCTGTTATAACTCAAAAGCAGCCATAGACAAATGTAAATAAGTGAGCATGGCTATATTCTAGTAAAATTTTATTGATGAATATTAATGTTTAAATTTCATACAATTTCTATGTGCCATAAAATATTCTTCCTTAGAAGTTTTTTTTTTCAACTATTAAATAATGTAAAACCATTCTTAGGTCATGGGTCAGACATAAGAGGCAGCAGGCTGGATGTGGCCTGTGGGCAGTAGTTTACTGGCTCTGCTATAGGTAGTTCCCTCACCTCTTGTAGGAGGCACCCTTTACCTTTGCCTCAAATTTTGCCAAGCCCACTGGTCTTATTTGTGCAATAATAACACTTAGCAGATATCATGGAGAAAACAAGATGGGCTCTAATACCTGCTATTGTTTTGTTTGAGATTACATTTGAAAAAAATATTCACTTCCTGTTTTGGCCTAATTGATCTGATATTTGTGTTAAGAAGGAAATAAAAAGCCCCTCCCTTGCTTTCTCAAATCTCCTTTTCTCAGTTATAGGTTAAAACTCACAAAATTCATTTTTTGGCATCAGTTTCCTCATCAGGGAGTTAAGTTTAAATATCATTTTGCTTATGGAAATGCACATTTGTGTCCTAATATTTGCATAGAAATTGCAAGTTTATTTCTTACAAAGCAAACAGTTGGTTTTAACAGTTACAAAGCAGAATGGAAATGTGCATTATTTGCTAATTGTCCTTCCCCATTCTGATATCAGCCAGAACTCAACTTCTAGCTGTGGCTATGAATAATTAAAAGGACTGAGGTTTCATGATTTACATTGGGTCTGGATGGGCTAAAACTTCTGTCTTCACTCACATTCTTCACTAGCCAATAGCTTCATGGGCTTCTCTTCAAGTCTTGAAATTTGAACAACTGGAGATATATCCAGTTTACAAGGATTTCCAAGATCTGTAATAAAACTTTAAAATAATGTGAAAATTACAGAGGGTTGCACTGATGTTTACATGTCCTTGATCACCTGAATTATTACTTTGGAAAATGAAACAAAAAAAGGAGGTGTTATAGTGTATAAATTAGCAGATATTATAAAAAGAAGATTATTTTGGCCAGTCTTATGTTAGTACATACTTTTAATGAGATAACTTAGGAAAACTTCATATTATTTTCTTTTTCTGAGTACTGATAACATTAACACAAATATAATAATTTATTTTGATTGACTGCAAAGACCGAAGTAAGTTCCTTTCTTTCTTAGAAACTGCTCTCAGTTTGTCATATTTCATTAATCAAACCAAAGTAGGCATCTGTAAAGCAATATGAACAATAGTTTTTCCTTGATATCTGAGGGAGATGGGTTCCAGGACCCATGGGTGCTGAAGTCCTTTATATAAAATTAAGGAGTATTTGTATCTAAATTTTGCAATTCTCCTGTGTACTTTAAATAGTTTCTAGATTATTTATAATACCTGATATAATGAAATGCTATGTAAATAATTATTATGCTATATTGTTATAAATTAAACCTAGTATGATAAAATGGTTTGTAAAAAATTGTTATACTGTGTTTAGGGAATAATTATAGAAAAAGATAACTATATACACACGTTCAATTCAATGCAATTATTTTCAAATATTTGCAATCTGTGGCTAAATTTGTGGATATGCAGACATAGGAGGTCCCCTGTGTTTATTCCTAACACCTATTCTCCCCCACAAATATTGATCTTCCACTACAGAAATAATTTCCACTGATTTCCTAGATTTGTGGTAAAGGATTCAAGTCAAGTTCTGATGTTTTCTCAACGTTTCAAAAGCTCCAGTCCCAAAATTTTAAAAAAAAAAAATTTTTGCTTTTTTTTCTTTTTCTTTTTTAAAAAATTTATTTATTTTTATTAGTTACACATGACAGTACAATGATCTTGACATATCAGACATTTGAATCAAATGGGGTATAACTTCTCATTTTTCTGAGTGTACAGGTTGCAGAATCACATTGGTCATAAAATCAGTATATACCCACAGCAATAATAATGTCTATTTTATTCTGCTGTCCTTCCATTCCCCTCTTCCCCTCCCCTCTCCTCCCATCACTTCTCTCTACCCAATCTAATGTGACACACTTCTTTTTTTTTTCATCTCACATCGTCATATATGTATTCTGTATAACGATGAGGGTCTCCTTCCATCTTCCGTGCAATTCCCCTTCTCCCTCCCCTTTCCTCCCACCTCTCTTCCCTATTTAGTGGTAATCCTCTTCTCATGCTCTTCCTCCCTATTCCATTTTGAGTCACCCCCTTATATCAGAGAAGACATTCTGCATTTGTCCTGCTCTTCCCAACTTGTGTGTGCCCCCTTCCTGTAATGTGAGACACCTTATCCCATGGGTCAAGTGTGGGACCAAGAAAGGAGGGTTTTGGGAATGTGGAAAAACTTAAAGAATGTATTGATGTAATTTTGGAGCAGTTTAAGAAAAAATAAATAAAATGACATTAACATGTATTTGGGAACTGGTGAAAATAGAAAAGCTTGAAATATCTCCACTCTTTACTCTTTCATATTGATTTTTAGAAGGGGCAATGAAGATCTGTTAAAAATTATTAAATAGACCAACTGTTTAATATATTCAAAAATACTTTAAAGTTCATTTTCATTTTGAATAATATCTGATTCACAGAATTTCTGTTAATAGCCTATCCATTACTGTATAGAAAATTTATAGTACTAGAATTAACCAGATAATGTATAATATCTATCAGAAGATCTATTCAGGATATCTCAATTATTTCTTTAGCTCTTGTGCCAAAAGTCATTTTAGGAAAAAATGGCCAATTTGACTTAATGGATTATCTATCAAAGAATCTCAATATATTCTTTAATTTTGGCTTGTGTTCTTAGCTATCATCTTGTTATAATGTGATAACATTTAAATGGTCACATCTTTGATAGTGTTGGAGTGAAAAATTTAAATACGGCTAAGGATTGTGGTACAAAATCCATTTAATGAAAAAATTATTTTTAACCCTAAATACACTTTCTCATTAAAAAAATAATAAAGTGAGATTCATCCTAGGAATTAGGCCTATAATTGTTAGAAGCATGTTAGATATTTTTATAGGGTCATAATCCTTTTATTAAAGAAAAAAAGGGGGAGCCAGGCATGGTGACACAGGCCTATAATCCCAACAGCTTGGGAGACTGAGGCAGGAGGATCACAAGTTCAAAGCCAGCCTTAGTAATTCAGCAAGGTCCTTCTCAACTCAGCAAGACTCTGTCTCTAAACAAAATATAAAAAAGGGCTGGGATGTGGCTCAGTGGTTAAGTGCCCCTGAGTTCATTCCCTGGTACAAAAAAAAAGAAAGAAAGAAAGAAAGAAAAAGAAAAAAAGGAATTTTTGTAGAAAATTTCAAGTTTCTCATTCCTAGTCACTTTTTAGATGCACAGCTGTGTGGTAAAGACCTGAATCTGAAATACCAGCTCTTGTCTACAGCCATACCCTGAACACGCCCAATCTCGTCTGAAATATCAGCTCCTTATTTCCTACTCTAAGCTGTTCTTCAGTGTCCTTGCTTTGCTTCTGCATGCAACTCAACTGCTGTCAAAGGGGCTTTCCCAGTGTGCTGTATGAGCCAGCCTTTGCATGGTAATGCAGTCCTTGGGGTGAGATGGAAAAAACTTTGGGTGCATTAGGAATCAATTTTCTTCTGCAAAGCATTTTGTAAATCTGTGTATTTTCTTCACTCTGTATGCTGTCTCTCTACCCCTGTTCTCTAATATCCCTCATCTTTAAACTCTATTTTCCCTTCAGATTCTGAGGAGTGTTCTTAGAATAGGAGCCAAGGCTTCCTGTGCTTATTTTCTTCCCCTGAGGTGACTCTTTCACACTTTGATTTGTATTGAGATCGAGGTGTACAAACATAGGGATTTTTGTCATTTCTCATGGAAACTACCGGTAGACAGTTTAATTTGTCTATTCTGATGACAGTCTAAGGTGAAAGACATTTATTATTTCCTGTGAATGAATCACATTTACCACTACAGGAAATGTAAATTTGGGAAGGGTGAGTAATTACTTTTTGAGCTGATATTGTTCCGACTGCATAGTGTATAGTTCAAGATGTATCAACATATGTTACTTGGAAAGAACATAATTAGTATAGCTTTTATTTTTCTGTCCTCAAACAACTCAATGTGTTTTAACGCTTTGCACAGTATTGCATATCATTTTATTTGAATGGTGTTTGGCTAACAAGCTTGCACAGATGCCTTTCCATCTCCTTTACTCTCCCTGCCAGCTTCATTACTCCCCAGTCAGTCTCTACCCTATTAGGTGAGAAGCAAACCTAGGCATGGACCCTCATGAAACCCAAGCAAGTTCAGAGGAGAACATGCAAAATTCAATTTGGGTTGAATAAGTAGCTATTTTAAAGCACAGAGTAAAAATAGAAATCAGTACTTAATTTTGTATAATTTTCCTCATTTTACATTCAAATCTTTTAAATGGTATTATTAGCAATTATATTGATATCTATGGCACTGAATTTGAAGATAAGAGAAGGAGGAGGAGGAAGAAGAAGGTAGGAAGGATCATAATAAGTATTTGTATGAAATTCCTAATAGTGTGCCAGGCATTAGCCAAAGTGCTAGACACATTAACTGATCTAATCCACATAGTAGCCCTTAGAGGTAGATAGAACTCCGATCACTACTCTACAGATAAGGAAACAGACACAGAGAGGTCAAGTAACATGGCCAAAGACACACAGACATTTGGTAGCAGAGCTGGGATTTTAATATTAACCATCCCTCTCCAGGTTGATTCTTCCTTTCTAGTATTATTCAGGGATACCCATTGGGCGTTCAAGACATATTTTTGACTGAATAAACAAATAATCCAATAAAAGTTTAAAGTAGACAGGAATGTATGTCTGCCGTGTTTTAGTATAACTAAATACAATGGATTTGACCATAATTTACTTGTTGAGAAAGGGGAACAAGAGTGTTATTGAATGTTCATTATTAACAAGATACAGTACTCCTGTGAAGGGGGAAATTTGGAGAGTTTTAGATAAGGGAGAATGAAGCACAGAGAGGTTAGAAAGTGTAACCAAGGCGACATTAAAAGTGGTGAAGACAGCCTTCTAAACAGATCTGTCCTTCTCCAGGGCTTCTCTGTTTTTCTGGAACAAGATCTTCCTCAGTGTGTGTTAGTTGATACAAACCAGAGAAGCAGATCCAGTTACCTGTGTACACTGGCCAAACCAGATGCTTCTGGGACCAACCTGCAGGCCACCAATTAGCAACCAGGCTTTAAATAATTAATGCTGTTTTCATAAAGTCAGTGCAGTGGGCATACGATGGTATTGTTGGCCAACTTAGGGGCTTCCTTTTTACAAAAATAAATGAATTATTCAATATGTATAATGTTCTTTTTCAGAGAACTTTTAAAAAATATTTGCTATGCACCAGTTACCATCTTAAGCAATTTATACCATTTTTTCTCCTTTAGTCTTCCCCAAACTTATATGAAGTAAGCTGTACCAGTAGATTTATCTTACTGAGAAAGATACAAAGGGTAAAGGGCATTGCAAATGACAAAATTGGCATTCAAACCTAGGAAGTTTGGCTCCATCATCTGGGCTCCTAAAAAAAAATCAGACTTCACTAAAATTTTACAACCAACAATACTGAAGTGTATTTGCTTCATAGCAAACAGTGTTGTACAGTAGCACATCCATGTGTAGATGGTCAGACTCCTTTTCATACCTTAACTTTCTTTGGAAATAAATAAAAGCTCCACAAGCATTGCTAAATAGCTAAATATAGCAGGAATTTAACTGTCTGGTGTCAATTAGGTAACTAAATATTGGAAGCTGATTGGGGTGGAAATAGGAGAGAGGGGACAGTAGCAGGACAGGGAAGAAGGAGGGAATGTGGCAAAATACACATGCTATGTTAGCAGAAAACGTGCAGTATAAAACTCCATCTAGATTATTAAGGCTGAAATGCAAATATTGAATATGCACATGAACAAGGACCAGAGGTGGCAAAAATAAAAAGAAAAATGCATTTGGGGATGAGGGTATCGATGATGTTTCTGGCTTTGTTATTTTAATACTCTACAAAATAAAGTATTAAAACAGTAAAATGAAGAATTAATATCTAGAAGTCAGGAAATCATAAGTATGCTAAAAATAAAGCAAATAAGTTCAATACATTAATTTGTGTGTGTATGTTTATTACAATATTCTTTCAGATAATAGTGCCTGTTCTACATTTCTTCTTCTTTTTTTTTTTTGAAATATTTCAAATTGTTTACTCATCAAATATACTCATAAAATAACATAGTTGATATAACAAAGGAATTTAGAGCTGACAATGTGAGATCTTTCTAAAGAACACCATGCACAAAAGTTAAAATGTGTTAAAAAATTAATAGAAGCCCACTGGACATTTTCCCTCTGCCTTTTCCAGGTGCCTTCATAATTTTGTATTGCTTCTTTACAGTTAACACAATGAAACCAGAGACATGATGTCCATGTTTCTTTGTGTGATGTATATGCCATGATCCTTAATTAGCCACCTACTTAAAAGTTTGTTGAGCACAAATATTCGTGGTGATTTTTGTTGCCTAAATTTTGTTACATCTGATCCCTTCCTCAAGTCTAGCTGAGTTCTTAGAGCTACAGATCAATCATTCCGAATTTAAAAATCTGAAACTTGGAATTGGAAATGCTCCAAAATCCAAAATTTTTTGATCATCAATATAACATTACAGTAATAGATACCACATCTGGTCCCTTGCGGTTGCAGTCAAAACTCAGGTGCACTGAAAATGTATAAAACGATGTTCAGGCTCTGAGACTAACATGTTTCTGAAATATAAATAATTTTATGTTTAGATTGGGTCTCATCCCCAAGATATCTCATTATGTATATGCAAATACTCCAACCCAAAAGAAATCTAAAATACTTCTGGTCTTAAGCAATTTAGATAAGGGATTTTCAACCTGCAATTGGAATTTTTTCCCAAATTATTTCCACATACTGCCAACTGTAGGGTATGCGTTTAATACTGTACTCAAAGCAGTTGTACATGGATAAAAATACTTTCTAATGCATGTGTTAAGGAGAAGCTTGCTGCTGTGGCAGATAAACCTAGTGATTTCACACAGTAAGAGTTTCTCTCTTATGCGAGAGTTCTGTGAGAATGTCCCAGTTGGATGGTTCTCCCCCATGCAGAAATTCAGAGACCCGGGCCTTATCTACCTTGTGGGTTCACTACCACTAGTTTATGATGCCCAGGCTAACCTTGGGGACCATGTTCACTCCAGTTGATCAGATCATCTGTGGGAGTTTTCATGGACCAACTAGATTGTAAAATGGAATGCATCCTTTTGTCAAATTCTATTGGCTGGGATTCAGCAGCAAGACCTAACTTAGAGGCTGGGAAACACATACCAGCCATGTACTAAGGAAGAAGAGGAAGTAGGATTCATGGAGCCTACAGCCTCTGTGACAGTTGACTCTTTTAGAGTCTATAGATGATCTATTTCACTATTTCTCCCACACATGAATAATTTCACCTTTTCATAAATCATAAACTGTTAAAAATAGTCAACAAAGGAATACATATTTCAGTGGTCTGTAATTGTGAATAGTACTTCCTAATTTAGTAGGAATGAAGGAAAATAGGTTAGAAGGGAAGCCTGATTCAAGCTACCCACAATGGTAACAAATTACAAAACTCCAGACAATGTCATCCCTCTCCACAATATGAAATACTTCAATGTCACCCACACCTGTAAAATTATTTTTATTAAAAAATTTGTATGTATGTGGGTATATTTATTTATATTAACTTTATATCCAAATTTGATGGCTTGGCTATACACTGAACACTCATTAGTGGATATTTTAATGAATGCTGAAATTGTGAGAATTGCATGACTTCTAATGATAAGGCAACTGAGCTCCAATAAGAGCAAGAGACTTTTCAATATCAAACCACTCATTAGTAGCACTTTTTCCATAATCCAAACTGACCTTCTACATTTTAGATCTCTAGCAAAAATGACTACAATGTCATTCACCAACTGAGGGAACACAAGAGAATAAAAAGTTTTGGAAATAAAATGGATTTTGTGTTTTGTGATGTGAGATATTGTGTGGACAGATTTAATAGATGATTTAAATTTCAGTTTTGGAAATGAATATAAAGGTGAGAATTGGAGATATAAACAAGATATGTAGCCTAATAGCATCTCCTGAATTCAACTGGAGGGAAATAGATATTTCAAGAAGCACTGAGAAAGAGGAAGGTGAGAGATGAGAGGGAGTTTTGGAAAATTTGGATCCATTAAAGAGCTGGGTTTGAGAGTGTGGGTGGGTAGGAGGGAGTGTAGTCATGAGAATGAGAAAGAGGACAGGGAGCTACATCCGATTTTAAGTGGAGCCCAAGAAGGGCCCTAGTGACCTATTGCAGGTATTTTCAGGAGAATGCAGGAAGTGGAAAACTTTAAGATGGATTCATAGAGCAGGGAGGGAACAAAAGTGATGGCCGCATGGAAAATGAAAGATGATTGCACATCACCAGAATGACAAAGGCTTGAAGGAAGCACTTCTGGAGTAGATTCATGAGGAAGTCCAAAATAATTTTCTCTCACCTTTGGCAAGGTGTCTCTAGTACCATAAATAGTTTTAAAATAGTGCTCATTATCTCCTTAAAGATACTTTACAGCTCAAGTTAAATACACAGAATTCATTTTTTCTCAACTGTATTAAGGTATAATTAAAAAATAAAAATTGTACAAAGTGTCAAAAAAAGTGTCTTGAAATAGATGGTAAAATCAATTGAGCTAATTAAACTCTGATAAGAATATCTATGGGAAAAAAAAACAAACTTCATGACAGGTTTTGGCAATAAATTTTTGTTTTTAGGTATGACCAAAAAAGCACAGCCAATAAAAGTGAAAATAAGCACGGGGAACTATATCAACCTAAAATGTTTCTACAAAGGAACCAACCACAACATGAAAAGGCAGCTGTGGAATAGGAGAAGATATTTACCAACAATATACCCACTAAAGTGTTAATATCAAATATAGGGAAATAGCAAAATAAGGTAAATATCAAATATAAGGAAATAGCAAAATTAAATACCCAATTTAAGATAGGAGGGGAAAATGACTGTTTTAATGTACACTCATGTTTATTAATGGTAATTATTCACAATAGCCAAGATATGGAATCAATATGTAAATAAAATATGGATGATTTAAATTTCAGTTTTGGAAATGAATATAAAGGTGAGAGTTGGAGATATAAACAAGATGTATAGCCTAATAGCATCTCCTGAATGCTGCTGGTGACTGGTGACTGGAATTCACCCTTCAGTGTTTTGATCCTTGGTGATGTGGTAGGTTAAAAAAAAATCACTGTTCTATATATGTATATGTATATGATATGGAAACAGACAAGGATATATGAAGATACATAGATCCATCCGTGTGTATGTGTATATGTATATATAATGGAATACTAGATAGCCTTAAAAAGATCTCAATAGGCTAAGTGAAATAATCTAGCCACAGAAAGACAAATACTATATGATCTTGTCTCTGGACTCTAAAACAGTTGAATTCAAAGAGGTGAAGACTAGCATGAGGATTATCAGAGTTTGAGGGAGGGAAGTGAATGAGAAAAGGGGAAATGTTGATCAGAGTATACAAAATTTCACTTAGTAGAGAAAGCTTTAGTACTCTATGCACAGAATAGTGACTATCATAAATCATAGTGTGTGATATATTTTAAAAATTGCTAAAATAAATTTTAAATATGAAGTGATTGAGTATGTGAGATGATGGAATTATTAGTCTGATTTAATTTCTACACTATAAACATGTATGAGAACACCGTGTTGTACTTCCCCATATAGCAAATACAATTATTATTTGTTGATTAACAACAAAAGTAAATAAAAAGTTATGGCACAATTTTGTGACATTGTTTGAAAGAATTTCCACTCTTTCATAAGCATTCTTAGGCACGGCCCTTAAATTGCTTTCAGAGAGCAAAGCTTCATGCCTTCTCCCGGCTCACCCTCGGCCATCTAGAATTGGAAGAGAATATCAGCTATGCTGTGTGAAGGCCAGCACCCTTGATACCCTCTGGACTTCTGGGTCCATAATCCGTGCTTTGCTATTTTTACATCAAGATTTAAGACTCTGCTTTTCTTAAGCTCAGAAATAAAGGTTATTGTTGTACATGAGATACTTTTGACTTTTCTTTCTGTATTCTAAGACTAAAAAGGCAGAGTAAGAAAGTACCACATCTGTTAGAAGGGTACATTCATTTCTGTGGGGGTCGTGAAGTGCCAGAGTCACCTCCTCAGCAGTTCTGTAGGAAGGGAAAGGTAATTTAACTCACAAACATGACATTATCCGGAAGCAGAGGCTGCCGGTGACTGGTGACTGGAATTCACACTTCAAGTGTTTTGATCCTTGGTGATGTGGTAGGTTAAAAAAAAAAAAATCACTGTTCTATTGTTTCTTAAGGAAATATAAACAGATTAAAGTCAAAATTATTTCCTCCACAGCAAAAGAGACAGTGTTTACATTTGGGAAAGTGCTGCTCTAAATGGGCAAATTGCAACATTCAAAAATAGTTTTCATCTCGTAGCCTTTCAGGTGAGTATAGTACAGCCTGGCACAGAAAATGCCGAATCAGCTATCCCTGAGCTCCAGGCATGAAAACTATGGGAACAGAAATAAATGAGAAAGGACAACAAATACATAAGCATTGAAAGGCAGTGGAGCATTAATTGTAAATGTATAGTAGAGACCAGGAGTTAAGGAGAGATGGGAGTGGGTTGAAGAAGTTGGTCAGTCATGGGAAGCACTGTAGGAGGAGGTGACCTTAAAGGAGAGTTGAGGGAAGGCTGGGTGAGCTTTGTCAATACAGCCAGAAAGCAAGCAAGCAAGCAAAATCACAGACTCCTGACCCATTCAGCAAGCTTCTATGGAGGGTCTGCTCTGTATGCAGCACCATGATGGCCACTAAGGATACGAACAAGTTGAAGTTGGAAATCACAGCATGTCCAATGCAGCTGTGGGTTTAAGAAGGCTTGGAACCATTATTCATATTCTGGCTACATTATTTTTTAGGTGTGTGGCTTTAGGAAAATTATACTATCATTTTAGTCTACAGGTTTTCTCATCTCTGAGTATAAGGCAAAAAATGTCCTTGGCAGGGCTGTTGTACAGGGTCTATGGAATAAAAATATGCAAACAAAATAGCAAAGGCTCAGAAAATGGATACTGCTTTTCTGGATTAGAGCTTACATCTAGTGGAAGAGAAGGAACTTTGATCAGGTGCTTGGTTAGAAGCAACCTATGAATGGTTGGAGGAAGATGGAGACAGTCTACAGGTTTCAGGGAGTCCTGAACAGGTTTCAGGGGTTTCTGTCCAGGCTAATGTCATGATCACAGTGTTTATTTAACAGGTGGATTGTATGAGAGGACAAGTAAGTCACCTTGGTGGCTACTAAAGCTTGGCATTCTGGGATAATTCATTTTGTGTATCTGTATCTACATAGATATGGAGAAGCCATTTCAAAAAGAAATGTGTGTTGTGAACCTGAGCAATTTCTGACATGATTCCCAGAAATTTATCAAGTATCTGTACAAAATTGAATACTCCCTCCCCCCCCCCTGCCCGCTGCTCATTATCTTGCTTGTCCATCTTATAGAAAGACCTCAGATACCTGGAAGACTTCTGTTTTCAGATACTTCATAAATTAAGTAAAATTCTTACATGTGAACAAAAGATTATTGTCTTGGAGCTAATTGCTACCAAGTCTTTGTGGCAAAAGTTTTAATATTGGACATTCAAGGGGAAACTTTTGATTGTTGATAATATAAAAAGGTTTAGTATCCACTCAGCAATTATTAATTGAAATCTTATTATTTAGATAGGTATATGTATAAGTTCTTTTGGGCAGGGTGGACTGACCTGCTCTGTTTAGCATGTTGGATAACTTGTAGATCCCAGTGCAAATAGGAATTCCATTACCATTTCTACCGTGGCTCCAGTGAGCTACTGTGAACAATGACATGGCCCTGTTGCTGCTCATTCCTTGTGTACTATAAACTGTAGACACAATGGATCCTATAGACTTTTAATTCAAAAGTCAAGACAAACAAAGCATTTGGTTTCCTCTTTCACATCTGCTCATCTTTGATGACCACTGGGGAAATCAGTTTGTAAGTTGAAATGTATAAAAATGACACCAAAATCAATCTAGAGAATAAAATAAATCTGCTGATTTTTCAAAGTCTTTCTAGTTACTGTGGGCTACAGATGAATTTTTATGGGACAGGTAAAGGGACTATGTGACTATTGATATGTAAAATCCTATAGATAAAAGATTTTAAAACACATGATACATAAATGTTCTCAAGAGATATATAATCTCAAATGAGGAGGAGAGATACTCAAGATACATTTTGCAAAAGCTGACTTGAGACAGTGTTGTAGAAGAAAGGGAGGGATAAGGGCAAAGGGTTTGAAAAGACAGTTGATTTGGACTTATGAGGATAAGCAGGAGTTTAATAAATGAGTGGTGGTTGGGAGAGGAAAAAGTTGTTCTAGGCAGGAAGGACAGCTTGGCCACTGACACAAAGATGTGAAAAAGTAGTAGCCATTAGGAAACCCTGAAGACCCTGGAGGGTGGAGTTTGGGAGTGGAAGAATTAGGATTAAAACATAAAAGCTAAAATTGTTCTAGAATGCAAATAATCTTTTTATTTTATTATTTTTTAGAGCTAAGGAATGTGTACATCCAATAAGTGAGCAATACAGATAGCAACTTTGAGGATACATGGATATTCATGTGGATATCCATCCACTAAATATTAGTGCCCAGTGCTTTAGCATGTAGATAATTTTTTTTTAATTCTACAAATTCATGTAGACCAAAATCAAATTCCTGTTCTTGGCTGATTAATGTGGCAAAGAAAACTGATTTTCATAAAAACTGATCTACCTTGTTTCTCCACTGAAAAATCAGCTTTTCTTCTCTTTCCAGGGAATAAGATAAAATTTGAGAAAACAGTGAGCTTTTATTTCCCACTTTCCAAGATGTTTTCCTTTCATTACACCTAGCTTATTCTGGAAATAGGACAGGGGAAGGAGGTGGATTTCACTATTCGTCACATGAGAGGCATATGTTAGCCTTGCTTTTCTCCAAATGTACCACGCATATTGCTGAAGGAACAGCCCACCACCCAGTGTCCAAAACAAAAAGCTGATCATATTGCTGATTAAGCAAAGGCAAACTGTACTTCTGAAGTCGAGTGAGCAAAGTCAATGGATGATCCTGTTTGAATTTTGAGACATCTGAAGGTAGAAGGACATTTAGAATTGAGAATATTTAGGGACTGGCTGACCTTTGTCTCCCAATTCTGAACACCAGAGAGAGATTTTTGCTGTTGGCCATCTTTCAGAAACATCTTTATTGAAGTGATGTTGACACGATTGATTTAAAACGAGTTTTGGGGATTGTATATATTCAAGGCTCAGGGATGATAGTAGGTTCTTTCCTTCTTGAATTTGTGGAATTCAAAATTGTTCTCCAGAACATATGAGCCAAAAAAAAAATCAAAAAGTATAGTAATATAAAAATATCAATGTTCTACATTTCTTCATACCAGAAAATATGAAAATTTCATGTACATTATTTTACTTAATCCTTATTTGTAACTCAGAGATCAAGAGATAGGGATTATTTATCTCCATTGTACAGAAGAGTGGTACAAAACTTAGAGTTGTAGAATAACTTGCTCATGGTCACAAACCTGATTCATACACTAGTGGGGAGGCAGGAAGATTCCAAGGTGATTTGTGATTTTGGATATAGCCTGGGGTTTGGGAGACACATGGACTTTCTCACCAATACCTGGATGCTCTTAGACCCTGTCCCCCAGGATTCTTCAAACTCTATAATTTGATATTTATATGATGCAACACTGTAATCATACAAACAGAACTAAACTATGAAACAAGAAGAGAGAAATATAAAATTGCTAGCATACCGTGATCAGCTTGTGGATAGCAACTCTCTAAATGGGCACTGTTGTTGTTGTCTCTATAATGTTTTCAGTTTTTTTTTAAAGCCCCCTTTCCCTGCTCTGATTGGAAAAGATCTGGATATTTGATGATACCTGGTATTGGCATGTAAATGAGGGAACATACACTCTAGATCCATCCATCCATAAATCTTTCCTCTGTCTCAAAATGAAGAGAGATGATCTGTTCAGAGACAAGGGTGTTGTAGAATAATATGGATGGTATGTTTTCTTTCATGCTGTGCAAAGTGTGTGCCTGCATATGATCATATATTCTCAGACCGTGTCAGAAGATATGACACTCCAGCTTTAGATAATAGAAGGATGCCTTTTAAACTTTGGCTAATGCTCTTCTATATTGTTTGTATTTTTTATTTTACAAAGAATGTTTTTCACTGATAAAAATCAATTTGGGGTTTTAAATATAATCACTTGATTGAGATACAATTTTATCCTGAAGACGATTCTGTGTTTTCTAGTTCATTCAGTCTTCCTTCTTCCGTTTCCCCAGAACCTTCTCTCTTTTTTCGGTACTAGGGATTGAACACAGGAGCACTTAACCACTGAGACACACCCCCAGGCCTTGTTTTTATATTTTATTTAGAGACAGAGTCTCATTGAGTTGCTTAGGGACTCACTAAATTGTTGAGACTGGCTTTGAAACTGTGATCCTCCTGCCTCAGCCTCCCAAGCTGCTGTGGGAGTACAGGATTGCATCACAGTGCCTAGCTTCCTCAGAATCTTCTTGATGGACTGAATGTGCAGATGCTAGGCACATTCTTCCTCCATCCCCTTCATGCCCTCTTCCAGTCTGTGGGCTTTTGCTTAGAATGTTGAGTATCTACAAGGATGCCTCGGAATAACAGAGGGCAGACTTCTGTTGGTACTGTGAGTAGGCACTGCCTAGATGGAAGAGAAAACAAACCTATGTGTTGAGAGAGAACTCAGTGGGAACCAACTGCTTAGAAACAAAGATTGTGATGCCAACATGTAACCTCTTAACTATAGGTTGATCAACTAGAAATAAAGGGAGCTCATTCCTAATTAGAAATGAGGACTTATGTTGGAAATGAGGAACTGAATTTGTTAGGATTTTACAAAAATGTATGATATTTTAATAAGAAATATATTAAAGCAGAATTTATAAAAGTTATTAGAAATACAGTGGGAGCTAATTTTATTTTGTCCCTTAAGAATAATGACTTAGAAATAATGGGATATATGTTGAACTCATGTTTATCTGATCTACAGAAAATATTTACCAGGCATATAGTACTGTTATAAAGATATTCAAAAGTTTATTTAATCTGCTCTATAGAGCTCCTATTAAAAATTTACTGACCTAATTGTTGGTATGCAAACATTCAATTATAAATCAGACCCATCTGCTAATTAAAGTTGTCTCAAAGTTATTTATTCCCACATAATAAAATTATCTTTCAGAAGTTTTTAACTAATAGGGGAAAATATGAGATACTGTTTAAAATCCAATGGAATTCTCAGATTTACTCACAGATGAGTTGGCAGTAATGAGAGAGACTTTTTCTAGCTCATGTTCATTGACAAAGCATCAATATAGGTAAGAAGAACAGAAAGGTTTGTAGACATTCAAATCATTATTTTTAAAGGACAAAATATGAAAATTAGCAGCTCCCACTATATTTCTAACAATTTTTGTAAATTCTGCATTTCTTATTTTTCTAATTAAGAACATCACACACTTTTGTAGAATCCTAACAGATTTCATTCCTCATCTTGGTCTGGGCTTCACTGCATATTGCCAAGATTCATTTATGTTTTTCCTCAGAGGCAGCTCATCTCTGGACATTAATCAGTTTCCTTCATGGAGGCTAATTTACAAACTAAATGTCCTTAGAGACAGGACATTAAGGTAGATATAGCACTTGCAATTAAAAAGCACATGTCATAAGAGCAGAGCAGGCATAAAATTAGAAGGAAATGGAGGGTTGGCTATCCTTTATAAAATGATTACTTAGATTTTTCTAATTTTTTAGTTTGCAAATAGTTTGAACACAATGAATAGTTAATCTCTAAAATTTCTTAAATATTTTACATCCTAGATTATGTATTATATTAAAAGAATGATTTTCTTATTTGCTGACTTATACTCCCACCCCAAAAGATATGTTGAAGGCATAACACCTTATAGTGTGACATTATTTGGAAATAGGGTAATTGCAAATATATTTAGCTAATATAAGGTTACCCTGGAGTTAGCAAGGTCCTCATCTAATATGATTGGCATCTTTGTAAGAGGACAGCTCTGTGAAAAGAGACACACAGGTGGAACACCATGCAATGTTGAAGGCCAAAATTACAGTCACACAGCTGCAAGCCCAGAGGCACCAAAGATTGCCAGCAAGCCACTAGAAGTTTTGGAGAAGAAAGAAAGGACTTCCCCACAGGTTTCAAAGGGAGCAAGGCCTTGCAGATAACACCTTCATTTTGGAATTTTAGCCTCAAGGCTACTATGAAGACAATAAATTTCTGAAGTTTTAAGGCACCCAGTTTGTGGTACTTTGTTAAAGTAGACCCAGGAAATGAATATTCAATAAATATGAGATTATGATGTTTTCTGTATGAACAATACCCATTCTCTGCAAGCTGTTCCATTTAGAGTAATCACTGAGTTCAAGCATGAGTTGCCTTGTCTCTTTGAGCCTGTTTTCTGATCCACAAAATATTTAGACTTCAATTTGATGGCAGTGTTGTATGGTAAGACCACACATTACGTACACAGCGCAGGACTTGACACACAATACATACATAATAAATAAATGTGAGGTCTCTCGCATTACCTCTCAGTGAATTGAGCAGGACAGCAGATTGCTCAAGGAGAAGCTTTGTCCAAAGTCTATTCTAATTAGTCTCTGAGTACATGAAGCCAGGTCCAGGTCAGTAACTGGGCTTATTTTCCACCTCACTCAAACAGCCCAACAGGAAACAAAGAAACTCACCCTACTGCCAAAGTAAGCTTTGGGGGTTTCTGGGTTGTTTTTTCTTTTTTTTGTCATTTCTGTTTTATTTCGGTTTTTGTCCATTCTGCATGAAAATACTGCATAGATATTTGTGGAATTTCTACAAGTTACTATCTTGAATTTAGGTTCAGGGCTGGGATTGTGCCTTTCAATAGTAGGAATCAGGAATGAAAGAGGTGGATATGAGGTGCCTGTGGTTATATCTTAGTATTATATTAAGGATTTCTCTGAATTGATTTTTTCCCTTAACATCTCTTCTTTCCTTTCATGCATCAGTTGAACACTGGATTTTATTGCTTTAGAGTTTGTAGTTTCCCCCACAGCACCTTTTGTACCTCAAAAGTTCCCTCTAGGCCACATGAGAGCCCAATCTTTGAAAAAATACTTGTTTCTCTAAGAATGTTCCTAATTTGCCCATGAATGTACTTTCATGTCTGCTTGTTGTAGAAGGCAGACAAATCATAGGCAGCATGCATCTTGCCACTGCTATTTTGAATGTTTGTACACACAACACAATGTGTGGTGTGTTGTGTTTTGACAACTTGTTTCTCTTTCCCACCCTCCTTTTTTTATAAGAGTGAAACAAACCTCCTCATCAATTACAAATACGACCTGGGTACAAATTCTTCTATAGTAAACAGTACTGTAGTTACGTTGGGTGAGGTCTTGTCAAGCCCTTGCCTAAGAGCAGGTTTTAATGGGTCAGAGACTAAAGTAAATATAGGGAGAAGGCTTGGGCAACAAGACAAAAGAAAAGCAAAGACTGAGACTGCTCAGAACAAGGTTTTGCCTCCTTCATAATGTTGCCCAAGGCTGCTTCTAGACAAAATCTACTCAGCAAGAATGTTGTCCAGCTGCTCTGTGCAGACATGGAATCTGTCCAAATAGTATTATTGCAGAGAGCAGTGATGAGAGTAATCAAGGACTAGCAGATATTGAGAGAGACCTGGGTTACTTCCATCTGTAAGGCTTTAACAATACTGAAGATGGTTGGTACAGAGGGAGGGAAGCAGACAAAACCATGCCTGTAATTCCAGTGGCTAGGGAGGCTGAGGCAGGAGGTTTAGGAGTTCAAAGCCAGCCTCAGTAACAATGAGGGATGAGCAACTCAGTGAGACCCATACTCTAAATAAAATACAAAATGGGGCTGGGGATGTGGCTTAGTGGTTGAGTACCCTTGAGTTCAATTCTCAGTATCCAACCCCTGTCCAAAAAAAAAAAAAAATTGTAGTAAGATTTACATGTTTACATTCTACTTCTTTTTCATAGAGAAACAATTTAACACTTTCTTCTTCTAGCCAGAGTTCTGTCTATTATGGAGCTAGGATGGAACCCAAGGCCTCCTGCATGCCAGGCAATTGCTCTATTGCTGAACTATACCCCAAGCCCTAAGCCTGAAGTCTAGATTTGCAGCCATTTCTAAGAATGAGCATTGGGCAAATGGGCACTCTTGGAGCACCTCATCCCTGGCATTGACTAATATCTTAGTTATGCTTTGATCCACTTCCATGTGGCGTGTCACTAACAGTGAGACCTCTTCATGGGATATATTCCTTACTTCTTCTCTGATAATAATACATTGGTGACAAGTGGAAGAGAACCCCCAAAAGCTATGTCTTGAGGACTATACTGAAAGCTGGCTGCCTGTCCAGACTTACAGCTGGGCTGATGGTGGGACTTGACATTTCCTAGCAAGGATGTGGCAAAGCTGAAGTACCCTTGGTCACTGTTTGTCCAGTGGGTGCTTAAGGAACCACTGTTGAGTTCCTTGGCATATGAGTGAGGCCTAAAAATGCTAACTATGCTTTCTTTTCTACTCTTTTGTCTTTATTCCTACTGAGGAGATTTCCTGGTGCTTTTTATTTAAAATGACCCTGTAGGTTAAACTGGGATATACATACCTGTTCAATAACTAAGGGCAACGAGAAAGTTATACCACCCCTGTCATTCATGTTATTAGTGTGTTCAGATAGCAGTGTTATTAGCTGCAATGTTCGAAACTCAAGAAGGGAAGGTTTTTCTAAGCTGTGTGTATTTGAATGTGAAAGTGATCCAAATAAATTATCTTTAATATTTATTACAAATTAGCATGACATTAATAAGCAAAGCTTAGAAAAGAATAGGCGGCTCTATAACATCAAAAATCATGAAATGCAACTGTGCTCATGGTGGTTCTCAGGAGAAGGAGCCAATAATTGCAGTAAGACAGGAAATTAAAGAGCGGAAGAGAAAAGCATTTTCAAAGGGAATGGTTGGCTAGAGGGAGAAATGCCTCCAGCATTGCTTCCAAGAGAAAGATCTGATTCAAGTGAGAGCTTTTCTTTCCTGTTCTTTGACTTTCTGTATGCTTAGAGAACCTAGCAGGGGTTGAACAGGTGGTAGTGGAAGCCAGTCCCACAGTGTGTGCATGGTCCTGACCTTGTACCGTTCATGACCTTCACTATTGTAATACTGCACACATCAGCTCTGCATCCCAAACATTTATTTGATTTGAAGTCCTTCCTAAGTGGTAGATAATGGATAAACTCACAAAGTACATTTTTCAGTGTACCAGAATTCCTTACTCTTTACTACCTTGTCCAGTATGTTCTATCTACCCCCACGTTACTTAATGTCTCTTTTTTATACAGTTTGAGAAATGAGTTAAATCATTCTATTGCATTTTTTTTCTCCACCAGTGAACATTTTTTTCTAGCATAAATAAACCATTTTACTATTTTATGTTTTATTATGTTAAATTTGATCAAATAAAAAATCAAAATTGCAGAAAATGTATTTTAGGACAAATTGGTTTTTATCTTTTTTTTTTTATAAATACTTATGAAATTAACACCATTTTCTTCGGTAGTGCCTGCCTGTAAGTTAAATGGAATAAAATAAAAATTCTTCTGCTTATCCATGTAGACTAACATAAGAACTTAAAGAAACTTAAGTTCCTCTTGTAGACATAGAACCCTGGAGGGCTGCTCTTCCTTCTGAAGTTATCATTTGAGTAGGGAGTTTCAATGGGATGGAACATAGAAATGTGGCTAATGAATCAACAGTATTTGTGTCTTGCGTGTGCACACACATATATACATACATACTCACTCACTCATACCCCAAACATTGTTCTATATCTTATGCTGTGCTATGACTTGAACTTAAGAAACTTCTCTGAAATGTTAGTGGCAAATATATATTCAGTAAAAGATAATGGAACAATTATTAAACACACACTTCAAGAATTTTTATATTCTGTTTGCATCAGACTAAGTGTCCTTCTAAAAAATAAGTAAGACATTTGAGTAATACATGCAATCAGAGTTTGGGACATGAATCCTGTAGAAACCTTGATTTCCTTCATTTGATGTGTCTGAGGAGACTTGCTAGGCATGCAGAATCCTTGACCCTCCTGGTGATTCTGATCCAGCATTTTTGGAGTGGTCTAGAAAGTTGTATTACCAGACACATCAAGTGGTTAAGATGAAGTCTATCCAGGGAACACAGAGGGATCATCTGATGCTGAGTGGGGAGAGGATCACCTGGTCCAGACATTGGAACAAAAATTTGACCTCAGCATTATTCCCAACTAATTCCATTAGAGTCCCATGTGGGGCGTGTTTGTAGGAACAGCAGTGGATGACCCTCTGTGGCTAAAGAACAGTGGTGAATTTGACATCATTTTAATAAGTTTCCAAAAGAAAAACTCAACTGTAGAAATGCAATACTATACAATAATGATACCTCAAAGGGAACAAAAACAAGGTAGTTGTCGTGTAAAATACTTCATATAGTCTTCCACATAGTGTCTGATGATAAAATGTTTACTAAATGCCATGCATTTTCCTCATTTATAATCATCAGCTATTGTTTTCCATAAATTTCTTATTTGCTGCTTTATGTTGAGTAGAGTAAGTTGACCTAACAGCTTAAGCTGTGATCTTACCATTTTGTGGTTCGAAGAAGTGTTCTTCTAATCAAAAGAAAAACAGCAGTTTCCTACTCCATTATTCTTTTTAAAAACCAAACAATCATTTCGATGAAAACAGAAATTGGAGTTTAGAAAAAAGACACATACTTTTCCATATAGGGTTCAAAGTTCTAGGGTGCTGTGGTAGTACAAGATCAGTTTTCATTCAACTTAAAAGAGAACTGGGATGATCTGAAGGGTGAGTGATGGGATAATACCTTTGTTCTCAGGAAGAGCACAGAATTCCCTTACTTTATAAAGTGGGGGTGTTAAAAAGACACAGTTATGTTAATTTTAATGGGAATGACTCTGACTTCTGAAGTATCTGGGTCCTCCAATAAGGGCGGTCTTGTCATCCCCCTGTGACTAAATTAACAAGAAGAAAATAAACACTCTAGAGCTTTCATGAACTGTTTGCTTTTATTCTGGCAACTTAATTCTCACAGAACTGAAAAGCTGAACCTTTAAATGGAATTTTATTCTGTAATTAGAAGATCAAATATGCCAGACTTTGGGAAAAGGTCAGGACCCTGTTTTCAAAAACTGTCAACCTTTTATTTACTCTGCCTACATAATTTTATCATTCAGAAGTTTCAACTAAGGTCAGAAAATTTCACATCTTATTTATACAAAAGAGAAACCCTTTGTGATGCATCCAGTCTTTATTTAACTTGATAAAAATAATATTAAAGAAAATTTCTCTGGCAACACAGAAAGATACCTTGCTTATCCTCACAGCTACTCACTACAGATTCTATGGGAACTGTATCCACCATGCCTCCTTCCCTGATATCCAGAAGGACACATTTTCAGAAATTAATTTGACCTTGGAGTGTCTATTATGGATTCCTGTCAAGGACTGAAGTATTGGAACTCATGTTTCTTTCAAGTACAGAACTTACAATGTATAGTCTTCTTTCTGAAAATGGGATCAGGCATGACCCATGCTTTAGGACATCATGACAAGGTTAAATTCCTTTTTAGATGAACTGATTTTGAAATACATTGGGAAGGATATTCTTTTCTAAGAAAGATAGATGATCAGACTCTCTTACTGTACTGTGTAGTGTTGAACCTTTTATGTTCTGTTGAGATCGAGATGATTTCCAACATGGTGGTTCAACTAAGCAATTTCCTCCTGTGGTGAACTCAAGCATCCCAGGCCCATGAATGCCATATGGTGATGGTAGGTCCTGCTGCTATTATTAGGTAAGCCACTAAAATTTATCTCCTATTTTGGGAGGCAGATTTGATTAGAGAAGTCTCATTATGATTTTAAAATTTTGTTTAGAAGACTATTTATAGAAAAATATTCCCCAAATGGAAATTTCCCTGAGAGAGAAAAAGGGAAGAAGAGTAGGTTATGTTTCATTGGTATGATAAGTGAAGGCTTCTAGACTAGAACAAGTCAAAGAAGTCTCCAGCTAGGTCTACATCCTGCCTCTTCAGATAAAGCATGGAGTCTGTAGTTTCCTGATTGCCTGGCCTCATTCAACACCAGTTTTGTTTTACAGTTTCAGTTATTACTAGCTTTTTTTAAAAAAAAAACTAGATATTTGCTCAGATGGTCCAAATTTCCCAGAAGATAACAAACCTTCCATTTTATTATACATAGTATGCATTTGGATTTGGTTCCTAATAAAGCAATGTCAGGCATGGATTCTAAGAGCAGGAGGGAGGATACTGAAACCTTGGAGGTGGGGGAGGTGTTGCTCTTTGCAGACAACAGCAAGGCTGCTAGGGACTCTTACTCACTTTCAAGATCATGATTGGATTACTTCAGAGGGGTTTTGCCTCTCTTTGGCTTTTAACCATAGGTTAGTTCTCCAAATTCTCTCAGACCCAGTCTGACCCTGGGGGCCAGTCCCTCACATGGGAAGCTGCAATGCACATTTAGTTGGTCCAGTGCATTTTGCACCAAACTCCTCTATTTCAATTAACTTCCCTTTTTTCTCCCCAAAGGCTTGTCAATTCCTTGAAGGCAGGGAGACACCTGGAGTGTAAGGACCAAGGAAATTCGTGGTTTAGTATCTTGTGAAAATTCCTTTTTAATGGACTTTATTCGAACGCATGAAACTTTGACTTATTAAAGATTTAAACCATCCTCTAAAGTGTTAAAAATGTTTTAAAATAAAAGTTAATTCTGAGAATCTTGATTCTATGGTGCTGGAGTGTCACTAGGGAATGACGCACGTTAATTACCTTGACTTCGCAGTATAAACTCCTCCAATGTAAGTAGAGCGTACCTATCTGTCAGTGGAGGAGGCAGGATTTTCCACAGCAGATTGGAATAACAAGAATACAGAGTTTATGATTATGAAATAGATGTGGCTGCTATAACATCGTGCCTTTGTTTACTTAAAAAATATTCTTAGGAAATGAATCTTACAAAATTGCAATTTTCCCCTTGAGTGTATTATTCTTCTTCTCTGAAATTGCCTGAACTTTCATGATTATATGTTTTTTTTTTTTAAATAACAGCTTCTAACTACCAATGTCATACATATCATATCCTAAAAGAAATAGTCCTAGATATTTCCATCATCTTTTCAAATTAATTATTTGCAAACATCATATGACATCATAGATTTGTTTAAATTTAAAAGTCTTTGATATGGACAAGTCTAAAAATCTCATCTGATACGGATTTCACTGGGTAATGATGAGTGATGAGTAATTCGAACCCAAAACTAAATTCCCGGAGATCCTATAGAAGGGAGAGAAACTACATTTTGTTTTCATTTCCCCATTCATTTTAAATGTCTTAAGTGTATGATTTACTGATTTCATAAGTTTTTATATGAAACTACTATAAAAACTATATTCTCGTTATGTTTATACTGTCTAAAACAAAACAATTGATGTACTCACTCTCTATAACATGTTTCATTCTGATGTGTTTTAAGTTGGGAAATATACATAATATATGAGTAGGAACTTCTTCCTGAAGTGTGCTCTTATCAACTTGAATACAGGGGTACGCTTTAGGTCATACCTCACACATTGCTATACTGCCATTGTGAGGGTTTATGCATTTATTATATACCTTTTCTGCTAGTACAATTGTGTGATAAAAATCTTATCTGGAAGAAAATAAGTTCCAAGGCCTAACACTCTGAATAATGTTTATACTTGTACTTGGTTTAAGATTATATCTCATCTTAATATAAAACATCTTCTGTTAGCAAAAGAAAGTTCACTGGACACATTTGTTTCTTTTCTTTTTTCCTTTACTCTTCCCATTGTGATACAAAAATACAGTTTCCTTACAGCCTAGGGAAGGTAAGTTAAGAAAAACAGCCAGTGAAAACTTCATAAAAAAGTCCATGGAAGAGAGTCCCATGTGGCATTCCCACAGAACAAGGAGCTAAGCCATGATGCATTAGTGCCAAAGCCAAGGGAAACCAGCTAAAAATCTGAGAACCAAACGAAATCTTGGGCCTGGTTGGGTATGTTTTATAATATTCAGAATATTAGTTGGGTCTTCCTAAAGTTGAAGATTTGTGAAACAGACCAGGTTGACTTAATGAATAAAAGACATTCTCTTTATATGTGTGAAAATTTCAATATTGAATGTATCAGACAAATATTTTCCATTTATGGCATATAATCATTGATTGCACACCTGCTGACATTTCTGCTCTGGGTTCTGTTTTTAATGCCTAGTCTACTCATACACCTTACCCTTTGGTGATTTCCATTTCCATGTTGGAAACTGATTCAACTCCTCTTGTCACTTGTTGATCCTTCCTTGATGGCACAGCCAGACACATACCAGTCCTGATCTTTGGGTAGGACTTGGCTTTGGAGCTCTCTCCCCAGGCCTCTTTCTTCCCCTCTAATGCTGTCCTGGCTGCCTGCCATCCCTGAAGCCGTCATCCCTTCTGCACATCTTCACATCGGAGTGCTGGCAGCCTTCTAGCATATCTTGTGTTTGTCTGCCTTTGGCTTTCAGTCTTCATGATATTAGAGATTTATTTTTCACACCCACAGTTCCCTGACCCTTGACCTGTCTTTCAGTCTCCCTTATGCACTGATAACCCTTGGGACTGTCTCAGCTCGGGCTCTCTCCTCTTCTGTTCATCATCTTCTAGACTTGATGGGAGGGAAGCATAGATTAGACAGCCTGAGCCTATGACAGATTCACACAAATTTAGTCTGGCTGTTGATGAAGCTTCACAAGCCATCTGCTTCCCTTTGGTGTAACCCTAAGCTCACTTTCACAGAGGTCACTTGAGACCTGCTTTTTCATCTCTAACTCTCAGTCCTTTCTTCCCCCACTTCCAAATTTATTGCAAAGATTGCTGCAGTCTGGTGGGTCAATTTCACCTCCATCTATTCTTCCTTTCCTCTCAATGCTCCTGTCCCTATACCTCATGCCTCCAAGGGATTCTGTCTGCCTACCATTTTCTTATTAGTGCTTGAAGACCCTTCATCTCTCATTTCTTTCCAATGGCCTTGAACCCCTTCTTCTTCTTTTAACAGGATTGACTCTCACTAGCTGAAAACAAAACCATGAAACAGCTTTTGTTTTCAGCTAGTGAGAGTTAATTGCTGGCCTTGGTTGGTGCTCTCCTACAGAGCTCCACCTTGTGTGTTGAGCTACAGGTGTGTGTGACTCCCATCTTCACATCAGCATCTTCTTCTGTCTTTGGACTCTGGCTTCCAATGATGATGAGCCCATGCTTCTGTTCCGTCTCTCCTCCACCTACCTCCCAGCTCATTTTTACCCCCAGAGTCTAAATACAAATGTTTTAAAAGTGTGTACTTGATTGGTTTCACTCCTGGTTCTTTGCTTCGAATTCCTGAGGCCCCAACCATTAACTATATTTGCAGGATGCCCCAAAATAAGCCTCCCTGCAGATCTCTCTTCAAGATTACATCGCCATTTTCAAAGGCCTGCTGGGCATTTCAACATAATTTTCCTATCATTTCTTTCATTTTAGCTTGCCTACAATATAATCAAGTATCTTTCTCAGGACCTTTCCCCTTTAATATTCTTTCCCTGAGTGATTTTTCATTTCCAAATTTATTTTAATTTTTCAGAGAAAAATAGAAGTACTAGAAAAAACAAATTCCTTTGGCTTGCTACTAAGATAGTCACATACAGTGTCAGCTATCACTTCAGATTTTCGAATACTTTCCTTAGAAACTACACTGTACTGCAGGCTTGTCTTTGAGTGGTGTGAATTTGGGATGACTGCATGTTCAGCAATTTACAAGGCAAAGCAATGCCCAGATCTTGTCAATTATCTGCTCATCAAATCCATTGTTTTTATTACACGTAAAAGCTCACAAGTAAGAAGAGCTATTTCCAGAACTAAATTGGTTTTTCTAGGTAATAAATCTAGAAACAAATTAAAAGTTGACTCAAAAGAGTCCTGTGGCTATTTCAATATCCTTCTTACCTTAGATGAATGTAGAAAAAAACCCACAATATTTGGACTGTTCTTCATGTGCTCACCTCAAAAAATCTCCTTTACTGACATGTAGTGATCTGCTTCCCTCTGTGCCCTGCCCCCATGAAATATTCCATAAGGACCGTTTGTATCTCCATTAATATACAGCCATAGATCTTTCTTCTGCCAAATGCAAGGGTAGCACTTACAAACTATGTTTTCAGGTACTACAATCTTCTGAAGTGTAAGTCATTTCTTCACCAACACTAAATCTGTTTGCCATTTACAATCTTTGTTTCTCTCATCGTTCTTCCTATTTATTAAGAAAAATTAATGATAATACCCTATTAAGGAGATGGGTGTTTGGAATGGGAGAGTCCTTTGTTAATTGAGCGAGGAAGTTTGGAGACTCTGGGGCAAATTTTGTTATGCACAGAAAATGGGACGGACTGGAGACATGGAAAATTTAGATTAAGTTAACAATAACTGAGAATGGGGAAGGCAGGGTGAAGGGTCTAGAGAAAAAGTAACATATATTAACTGGGTACTATGGAGTGTGCTGTGCAGATAAAGATACAATTTTCTTCCAATTAGGCTGCAGAATGTTCAGGAAAATCTCCTTTGCTCACCAGTGGTGCTCAAGGTCAAATAGATTCTGGGATATGGAAAGAATTCTCCTCACTAGTGGCATTTGTAAAGGCTGAATGCATGGTGGCAGATGCACATGGTGGTGTTACAATGCTCCAGTCATAAAACAGCGTTGTAATTGTTTTCCATTTTCTACTCCTAGTCATCATTGATGTCTTTTCATGACACAGGATAGACAGTCAAGGCACAAGGAAAATGCAATTACATACCCGGCACTTAGTGACTTGATTGCTGACCCATAGTCAGTCCATGGCAAAGATTTGTTTTATTATTGGCAAAAACAAAATATGGTGTTGAATGGAACCTCTTTGTAAAATCCATACCCGAGTGATGATGTCTCTAAAGATTTAGCCTTATCCACACTATCACTCACCCTGACTCTCAGGACCAACAGTCTAGGCTCCCCAGTCAATTCCATCTCCTGATCCAAGATATCTTGGATATTTGGGTTTTCAGATCCTCTGAGTCTTATCTACTTCTGACATCCTCTGTTCTCTGTCCTTTTATATTTTCATTCTCTGCTGAACCCTTGTCCACTGGCCAGTATCACCTCATCCTCCTGATTCATTAACTTCATTAAACAATATCAGAATCTTTTCAAAACCCTGCCATTTCCAGCTTCTCCTCTTCAGCTTCTTTCTCCTTATTTCCCATGCTGTGTATCTCACCCTTCTCTTTCCCACTTGCCACTAGAATTAGAAATTAGAAAGTAACTAGTAGAGGTTGAATTTGGATTTTTATATCTCTGTGTATTTTCCACTCCTGCCTTCCTTCCTGATTGGGGGGTGGAACTATAGATTTATAACATCAGTAAAGAATTAAATGGTTGTCTAATTGAAACAAACAAAGGTTTAGAGCACTTGCATCATGTGCAAAAGTAGATTTTGGTGGTGGTGGTGGGGGGAATTCTTTCCAGATACAGTTTTCAATTGGCTTTCCTGGTCCCTATCCTTGATCTGTATGCACAGCCCATTTGGCACCTCATTTGTCTGTTGCAGATAAATAGCATTCACTTAGAAAAATCTCCCCTTCAAAATCTGCATTGTCTCATCTAAGATAGAATCAGTTTTGTGGTCCTGTTTCCAACCACTGTTGAACCTAAAAAACACACTTTGCAAATTGGAAGCCTGAAGGTAACTTCTGACTTACAGATATGTTTTGTTTGGAACAACACTGCTTGGAAAAAAAATATTTTTAGTCAAAATGTGGAAAATTATAAGATTACATACTCACACATAAGTCAATATCAGATGATCCACTTCACAAGGTGCAAAAATCATTTGGGGTTTAGAAGCAAAAACTTTATTTATGTAGGTGTCCAGTCCTTAGTGGGCCATAGTCCTCACTACTCCCTGTGTGGATACCTGATGCAACTGCCATTCATCTCTTCTCTTCAACTGTATTCTCATATCGTAGGAAATATTTTCTCATGTCCATGACTGTGTTAATTGTGGGAAAATGAATGATAGCTGAAGAGAGCAGCTTTTTTCCAGCACAGACTGGAAACTAGTTTATTTGTGTCAGTAAAGTATATTCTTACACATGAAATGCAAAAAAAAAAAAAAAAAAAAAAAAATGTCTGGATCTTTACCCAGACATCTTCACTCATTTAAATTGCTTCCTTGTTCTTGTAAGCATTTAAGTTTGTGGGCCTTGAAAAAAATTCAAAGAATAATGTTACTATTAAAATTACACTAACACCCCCAGGAAGGAACCATTGCCAGTAAACAGTGTAACCCATGTAGGAAGATTGTGGAGGCCTGAAGAAGCTGTCAGTGCTGCTGTGGGGCCAATCATGACCACTCTAAACCTCCACTCAGTACACTGCTGTCTCGTCCTTTCCACCCAAGGGGACATGGAGACTGGATCCACAGGGGACAGATGGTACAGGATCTGTCCTGATTTACTCTCTGGTGCTAGGAAGTACAAAAGAGTGAAAACTAGTCCTCAAAGGAAGGCAGCAGAGAAGTTATCTATTAAAAAAGTCATTGCAATGTGTGTGCCACTTTGAAATAGAAGTGACTGGTGGCTTCAAAGCAGTGTAAACAATGCCACTAAATATGATAAGATGATGGCTGATAGTTTTAATTTGATTTGCTTTTCCCATTGCAGGGAAAAACATTTTTGGCAGGCCATTTTTATATTCTCTGTGAGGTGATAATAATAGTTCTTCCTCTAAATGAGGTGTGTCATAATATACCTATTTTCAGCTTGAGCAAAAACAATTCTTTAGCAGTTTATTTGTCATAGAATATTATACAGATATTGGGAAGAAAATTATGTGCCTCATAAAAATTATAGTTTAACTTCCTCAGTCCATCCATATCCTGCCTTCTGCTCATCCCTTCTACTTCCTCTTTTGTACATTACAGCAACTAGGATGCTGTTAGATTTTGAACAGTATATTCTGTCATAATTCCATTCATAACTGGTTTATTAAGATAGACTGGGTAAACCTCATAAAGCTTAGCAGGAAAAAAAAAACAACCATAAAATAAATAAATAAATAAAGCTGTAAGCCACTTGTGCCATTAGGGGGTTTTAATTGGAACCTTAGCCCTGAGCCTTTGGTTCTCAGAACTCTGGAGGCTGCTAATTAGGTTCTAAATTAACATCTGTGTGGAGGAGACTGTTAACTTTAGGAGCATGTTATCACTATGGGGCAGAGTGATGTTTATAAAGAATTCAGAATGAAACTTGTTATGGGAGAAAGAAATGGAGTTTATTTGTTGGGAAGGGCATGACGTTTGATAGTTTTGCTGGTTTTATGGATGAAGCAAGTATTGTTCTGACAAATTCACTCTTGCATTCTTAATGTCTTGTAGTGCACACTTTTGGAATATCAGGAGAAAATAGCAGTGAATTTTACGTGAAAGACAATAATGTCTATTTCATCGTATCATATTCACTGGTCTTAAAAATATGACAGGAGGGAAATGAATGAGCAAATCATCTAGGGAGCACTGGAAAAAATGTTTTGGAATACTGTGGATGTAATTTTACTGGTTTTTAAACCAACTGGAGCAAGTGGTCATTTAAAAGATAACATCTAAACGTTTCATTTGATTCAAATTTTGAATTCTGTCATTAATTAAATACAACAGCTTATTTTCTGTGGACCAACTACATTTTAAGTACTATCTCCACTGATGTTTTCTCTCTCTGTGATCCACTGGGTATCTAAAGCAAATGGAACCTTGGGAAACTGCTGTTATGGAGGAAAAAAATGAAAGAAAGAAAACTGGGCACCAAACACACACCATAAATTTTCACAAACTGTTAAATCCTGTCTCTTCAATACACATTTCTGTAAACCATTGCGAATAGTTAAAAGGAGCAAGTCTCTTTGGAGAAATGGCCGGTGAATTAACTTTTAGAAAACTGGTTTTAAATGAAGTGGTTATCCAGCCAGCTGGGAACACAAGATATATCAACATTGGTTGTCCTGACTCCCGCCTCTCCTCTTGCACAGCTCCTCCTGACGATGCCAGCGACTATCTTACCATCTCTGTTCTTGAGCTGATTCTAAACACAACCTTCACACAGGCTACTTAGCATCTGTCATTTGACAGCAAGAGTCTCAACTGAAGCTGCTGGATGTTGGATTCTCCACTGAAATTTTCTCTGACCATAGGGACCACTGACCTCCAAATGGTCAAATCTAGTGGCTATACTTTTATCTTTATATTTCCTGATAATTATCTTCTTTTCCCCCTTGTGACTATTCTCTGCAGCTTACACTTTATTTCTATGTTTTCTAGAATCTCTGGGCTCTCTAGCTGTTCATTCTGTCACCTTTATGTATCTTCCTTCACCTGCTCATTCCCTTTAATGGGATGTTTCTCCAGGACCCAGTCTTTGTTCTCCTGGCCATCTTACTTTACATTTTTTAACGTGTTTACATATGACCATGGCTTCAACTAATGTTCCCGCACTGAAAATCCCAAATTTATCTCTTGTATCTACTGAACCCTAGCACATGTCCAAATGTCTACTTGTTATCTTAGTTTGAGTATCTCACAAGTATTTAACCCCATCATCCTTTTCTGAATTTTCTTTTCTGATGCTGCCTATCTTGGTCCACGGCACCATCATTCACCACTGGGTACACCATGCTGTGCCTCTTCCATCTGTTATCCTTTAGTATCCATTTAGCCATCAAATCCTGCCATTTCCATCTCTTGAATCAATAATCAGCTTCCACATCTTCCCCTCTCCCTCTTTCCTCCTTCCTTTCCTCTTCTCCCTCCCTTTCCCTTCCTCTTCCCCCTGTACCTCCTCCTCCATCCCCTCTCCCTCCCCTCTCTCTTACAATATATTTTTC
Organism: Marmota marmota marmota; assembly: GCF_001458135.2. NCBI lineage: Eukaryota > Metazoa > Chordata > Mammalia > Rodentia > Sciuridae > Marmota > Marmota marmota. The sequence continues at coordinate 13,283,983 of NW_025999998.1, read as the reverse complement.
CTGCCCTAGCACAGATCTGCATTTGCTTTCACACAAAACACCACAACTGCTGCTGAGTGCTATGTTCTGTTTCATCTGCACTCCTTCCAATCTGTCCTTCACATTGTGGCTTCTGAGGGAGTTTCTATGGTGCAATTCTAATTATGTCACCTTTGGGGGTAAAAGTTGTCCCTAGATGTTTATTCTCTTCAGAACAGAGTGATCTCTTTAATATAAATATGAGGCCCTTGTAAAGTGGCCCCTGCTTGGCACTCTTAATATTTATTCTTTCACTCTGTGACCTGTATCCATCACTATGGGCCATTTGCAGATTAATGCTCCCAAGCCTCTGCACCTGTTCTGTGAGATCCACATAAAGCCTTACCTTCGGTAGGAAATCTCTGCCTCCCCAGGCTGACGAGGCCCTTCCCTTTTGTACTCCTACAGCGTCTTGTGCACACACATCTTATCATACCCTTCTGAAATAATTTGTTTGCTTTTTTTGTCTCATATACTGAAGTCTAAATTCTATCCAGTTTATCTCCCTAGAACTTAGCCCAGCACATGATAGGTTATCAATGAAACTTTGTGGAATGAATGACTAATGGGTCAGTGAATGAATGAATAGCATAATAAATGAGAAAATTAAGATACTAGCAGAATGTTTCATTTCTGAAATTTCATTCCATTTCTGTAATTTATAGTTTTAAGTCTGCATATTTTGAGAAGAGTTGAATTCATATTAAATACATATTTGAATTAATACTCTATGAATGAAGCATAGCCATTGTTTTGAAAAAGAATATAAAAAAACACCTAGTACAAAAAACTGTGGTCTTAGTGGACTCTAAGCAACTTAGTGAGATCCTGTCTCAAAAAAATAAAATAAATAGGGCTGAGTATGTGTCTCAGTGGTTAAATGTCCCTGGGTTCCATCCCTGGTACCAAACCAAACCAAACAAAATAAAACAAAACACACACAAAAATAACAACAAAAACCTGTGGTCTACATGAGCAAATCTATAGTGTTGTTTTCATCTTTGTTTATTGTCATATCCTGTTGGTTGTTGTGACTGTCAATTGTTGTCATATGGTAGATAAGGAACCTGCAGTTTACCAGAAATCAGAAGACTTGTATTTTTTATTCTAATTCCTATGCTGTACTTCTGTTTAATGAGATTGTTTTTTTAAAGGTCTTCTGGAATCTGCAGAAGCTCAATAATACAAATATACTAAACTTTTAGGTATTTCAGTCGTCTCTCTACAAAGTTTTAAATGATCAAGAGTCCATTTTTAAATAATTTTCCAGTGTTTTCGTCAGCATTTTTGCTGCTGTGACTTAAAGACCCAACTAGCACAATTGTAAAGGAGGAAAAGTTTCAGAGGTCTCAATACATAGACTCAGCAGCCTCTGTTCCTCAGGGTTCGAGATAATGTAGAGCATCATGGTGGAAGACTGTGACGGAGGGAAGCAGTTCGCACAATTATCAGGAAGGAGAGAGAGAGAGAGAGAGAGAGAGACTCCATTCACCAGATACAAATATATATCTCAAAGCCGCCTCCAATGCCCCATCTCCTCCAGCCACACCCTACCTGCCTCCAGTTCCCACTCAGATAATCCCATCAGGTGATTGATTCACTGATTGGATTAAGGTTCTCATTCCTCCTCCAAACCTTTCTGCATTGTCTCACACATGAGCTTTTGGGGAACACCTCACATACACTCCACAACATCCTGTAATGTAGCATCATTCTTAAAGTCTAAGCTTTTTCTAAAATAACCTCTGTATAGTTTGAGTCATCAGAGATTCCTCTATTTGCCTCTTCCTTATCATGGTACCAGGTGCTCAGCAGGTTCTCAGTAACTATTTTGAATCTGTTCTTGAAGCTATTTGTCTTTTTAGTTATGTCACATGTAGAAAAGTTTAAATCCACCAACGTCCCTAATATAGTCTTTGCAAAGGTATATTAAAGGACATAACATAGAACAAGAGATTAAGTGTGTATTATTAATCTTCTTGTAATTATGGACACAATCTCAGACTTGAGAGTCTGACATAGGTCCTCTTTGAAGGGAAATGCACATACTCATACACTCACAAATATTGAATGCAAGTTCAAGAGGTCATGGATCCTTGAAAACTTTCATTGACCTTTTATGGTCCATTCAGCTCAGGTGAGTCCTGGAGTCAGGTTTGATTATCACTGCAGTGAAAGGTGTTCTGTTGGGATGTTTAGGCCAAATTAGAAGTAAATGTGAGATAGAGAAGGGTGTGGATTCTGTAAAAACAGTTGAGATTTCCTCCTAAAGAAGCATTTTACCCTGTGGTGACTAAGTTGAAGGGTAGTTACAAAAACCAAGACTAACAAATCAGAAAGTGAATTTTTTATTTGTTTCGTAGAAAGGCTTGATATAATTCTGTAAAAGTTTCAAGAAAAATATTGAGATTTCTGTGAAATGGCATTAAGTGGGAAATCAATCAGCAAATTGATGTACACTGAATTGGGAGAAGTGAAGTACCATTGGCTACAAAGCATAAGGTTTACTTATGTCTAATATTTTATCTACTAACAGCACAAAACCACAAAGAGATGGCCAGTTCAATCTCTTAAGTATAATTGGATACCTAAAAAGTGCCTGACGCCGTTTAAGCTCTAGGAGGAAAATAAGCATTTAAAGACTATATCTTCTTGAGAAAGAGACACAAAAGCAATTTTGGTAATGCTATTACTAAGGTCCAATTATATTGGGAAAAAAGAAAGATTTGATCCTGAATACTGGAATCTGAGGCCTCTAGAGGGCAGAGAACTTTGAAGACAGGTTGGGTTTTAACAAGTAGAAATAAGGTACAGAGAGTTTTAGATAAAACTATCCTGTGATCAAAAAATATGGAGTTTGGCTGGGGGTGTAGCTCATTAGGAGGGAACTTGCCTAGTATGTGCAAGGTCCTGAGTGCAATCCCTAGCACTGCAAACAACAACAACAACAACAAATGGGAATTAGAGAAAGCAAGGAGTGTTCTTGAGTTGGGGCAGAGATGTATGATGTGAGGTAAGGAAAAATATTAATTTGTTCTGCAGTCAACATTCAACAAAAGAAAATAAAGCAGGTAAGGGGGATTGTGAAAGCCTTGCAGGATGCAAACTTTTAAACTGGATGGGCCAAGTATAATTCATTGGGAAGGTGATGTTAAAGGGAAGAGGGAAGAAACCTTTCAGGGATCTTAAGGGAGAATGTTTCAGGAAAGGAGTCACAAGGCTAGATTGTGCCTGGTGTGCCCGAGGAGTGATATGGAGGCCAGTATCACTTGAGTCAAGGGCACAGGAGAGGAGCGAAACATACAAAGAGGTAAAGTGGTATGAGGCATCAAGCGTGCTGGTTAGTCTAACATCTGGTGGAAGTTTAAGAATTTTCCCTCTTCCAGTACTCAGAATTGGCTCGCAGAATATTCAGTGGGTACACAGTTTTGTTATCTCATAGAAAATGTGGAGTAAATGTTCTGCCATAGCTTTCCCCTGGAAGGGATGTGGTGATTCATCTATTTGTATGCCAGCAAATGGAATCAACATAGTCTCTCTTATTATTTCAAATTTTATTCAGCCTCATAAATCTCTGAAATGGAGATGATTTTAATAGACTTCAAAAATAAAGGAAGCAATATTTCAGGTCGTTAAAAGTTTCTCTCTATTGAAACTTAGCCATATTGCCATAAAATCAACAGGTATGAGTTATTTCTAACTGTAGTGAGTTTTTACCCCAGGAAATTCAAAGGAAATTTGTTAGAAAGAAGGCAGTTATATAGTAACTTTTTTGAAAAGATGGGAAGATAAAAGGCTATGTTTATAGGTTTTATGCTTATTAGAGTTTTTTAAACATATGTGTATTTTATGGGTCAAACATTGAAATATGTGTGCTTGATACAACATGCTGATATTATAGATTCCTCTTCTAATTCACACAGATAGTATATCCAGGCCTTAGTTTATCACATGATTCTATCTATATCAGGGGTATATAAAAACATGTTTGTGTGTGTCTGAGAATATTGATGTCTTTCTATGGTCTGTTCTGTCCAATACTGTTTTCACTACACTCTCTCCCTTATCCTTATAACAAATAGTCCCATGATCTGCTATCTGCATGTTGGAGACATAGGAAACCCAAAGACAGCTTAACAACCAAGGAAAGTCTTGGTAATGTATATTCTAGTCTTGGTCTAAGGCCTGAGAATGAGGGTTAAGAGTACTAGAAGATCACTGTTGCAACTTAAGGCAGGGAGAAAATTCAACTTTCCTCCTCCTCTTTGTTCTATTCAGACCCTCAGCAGATCAAATGAGGGTCCTCTGCTTTACTAAACCCACAAATCTAGCACCTCATAGACATGCCCCAGGCTTCCCTTGGACCAATCAAGTAGACATAAAATTACCCATCATAGCCTCCATAAAAGGGAAATATCCATTCTAGTTTTAGAGAAGAGTTATCTCAACCCAACAATGGTTAATTAATTTTGCCCAAGTTACACTGCTTATAGACCATGAAACTATAATATTCAAGTCATGTTTCTCAGACTCCAAATCCTTTGTAATTTCCACTTAATTGAGTGCTTGTCTTCCTTTTAACTGTCTTTGAACAATATAAAACTAGAGTCCAGTAGAAGAAATAAATTATGCATGGGTTAATAGGTACTGGTATCATCTTTCCTGGATGTGACACCCTAGAATAATTTAGATAATATGGGTTTAAAAGTCCTGGATTCACATCCAAGCTTTGCCCCTCATTATGGTGTAACTTTGTTCAAGTTATTTTATAATCTTGAGTTTTTATTTCCTGATCTATGCAATGAGGATAATCATATCTACAGTGCAGAATTGTTGAGAGAATTAAATAAGGGCATATTTTGGACCACATAAGACTTCAGTTTTTGTCAGTTGAATATTTCTACAGTCAAAGAATGTTTCTATATCAAGAATTAATAATCTAAGTTATGTCACAACTTTAAGATTGCATGTACCATGTCTCACTGCATTATGTTCTAATTAGGCTTTCAATAAGAAAAGTTCATTACCAGTCTTGCATGGTAAGTTGTGCTAACCTCATTTAACCCAGTCAAGTGTTCTGTGGTGCCAAATGCAGACATTTTTTTGACAATCTGTCCTCTTAGTTTTTGCATAATTTAATTATTTCCGTTTCAACAATCTGTCTGTGTGCTCTTCAGCTTGTATCTCCTCTTACTAAACTACTTGATTCCTCCTACCTACCACAGAAAAACTAAAAATAGCATATCTTTAACCTAATTTCTTTTATTGCTTAGCATCCATCTGTAGTCAAATGGTGTCAGTTAAAAAGCTAGGCCATCAAAACTCCTCAGTTTTGTTTCCTCTTAATACTTAAAAGCACTAATCATGTACCAATGCATTTGTGGCTCATAGTATGGCTAATAACTGAACTTTGATCAGAGTTTTGGTACATATATGTATACACACAAACATATGAATAATCACATATGTATGAATAGGCAGAATGGCTTTGCTTTGATTTATTTAATTTATATCACCTGTATAGCGTAATAAAAATTTTTAGATTTCCATTGGCTTAATCTCATCCTTCTCTTTCTGTAAAAGAGATTAAGAGTTGAACAAACAATACTAACTGTACGTTTAGGTGGCTATAGTATAAGAAATTAGAAACTAACATCTTCAAATTAATGGTTTTGGTAAAACTTTTCAAAATGAAAAGTAATACTATGAAGATTGAATTTAAGCAGTATGGACACATAGCAACTTGCTTCTGATTCTTTTTAAGTTGCAAGACTTTGACATTTATTTAGCAGAAATTTTCTTTGCTTTCAGAACTGTAACATTTGTTAGTTCAGAACACCAAAGTGTTCCATCAGCACTGTGTAGGTGTTATGCTTTTTTGTTGATAAAGTACTGGTATTCATTTCCTACCAATGTTTAGAAAATAAATGTAGAGTCTAAGAAAGCTAGTACATTCAGTGTGGATTATTACAGTCAGGGAAGCCCTCACTCATCCATGTGAGTGGGAAGGAGGCAGAAGTGGGTCTTTTAAATATTTAATAAAATATGCTTTGTGGAAATTACACTGGGACTTTAATACTCTCCTACCAACTCCTATGGAAACATCACTGTAACAAGTGTTGTGACTTAAGTGTGTTCAATTGGTTTGATCTTAGAGGATAGTTGTCATGAAGGCATCTACTATTCTATCAAACTGTCATAACCAGCTTAGATTGCATTTGTAGTGTCATTGAACTCTCTTTCATAAGGGTTTATAAGTTTTTGAGAAGACAAAATTTTTCCTATTGTATATTAGAGATAAATCTTAAATTTGCAAATCTGTTAAGAATCCTGAAGAATGTTTATAGCAAGTTCCTAAATATGGTAATGACTGACTTAGAAACACTGATACATTTTGTTTTGTAATATGAAAACCATTTAATAAAGTAATTACATGGGATTTTATTGGTGGCAACCTAATCACAATAAGTTTTTTTTCATTTAAAGTATTAAAAGTTAGTTCTGAAAACAAGAAATTGGATTTTTACATTTATTTTTTATTATTATCTTATGGTACTGGGAATTAAACCCAGGTCCTGCTACATGTTAGACAAATACTATAGTACTGAACTACACCTCCAATCCTTTTTTATTTTATTTTGAGACAGGATCTTGTTAAATTGCCCAGGCTATCCTCCAACTTACAGTCCTCCTGCCTCAATCTCCAGAGTAGCTAGGATTATATTGCATGCCACTACTCCTGGCTTGTTTTTATTTTAAATAGATAAAAGACTAGGCTGTTCACATGATTATTAATAACCATCATTGGCATTTACTGATCAGTTACTAATGTGCCTGGTTCAGTCATCATCCCTGTATATACCTTAGCTAATGAACAATGAGAAAAATACTGATGGTATCCCCATTTTTTTTTAATATAAAGAAGCAGCAGTTTAAAGAATTCAGTGATGTTTCAAGTCTATAGAGCTGATGAGTTAGTATTCAATCCAGAAGAGACCTGATTCCAGAACTCACAGCCTCAGACATCACACTCGATATCCTTTCTTAAACTATCACTGCACCTGGACTAATAAAAGTCCACCTATTAGAGCAAAGGATCCCAATACACAAACTTGTCACCAGAACAGGACAATTTGTAGATTAATTTGGAGTGATAGTTTGCAAATCTCATTGTACGTAAGAATTATCTGATGAATAATAATGATAATTCAGAAGTATCTGAATTAATTATACGTCAGAATTATCTAGAGAATTTTGAAACATACTGGAATTTTGGTTTGATTGGTCTTAGATGGGATCTCAGTACCAGCATTTTTTAAATGTTCTCAAATTTATGCTAATGTACAACCAAGATTTAGATGAATCTATAAAACAAACCGTGTCATGTAGGATACTAGCATTTTGGAGAAATGCTCTAGGTTTTTTTTTTTTTTTTCAAATTTAATTTTTAATACATTTGAACATTAAATAATTATAATATAAGTATATTTAGATATGTTAAGCTAAAAAGGTTTAACCCCAGATGGGCCAAACTCACTTCAGTCTCAGAGTCTTTTCAATTGGACTAAAATCCTGTGAAGCTTTGTCCAGATGGTTTCTTGTCATCATTCAGGTCTCCATTCCAATATTCCTTCAGAGACTCTCTGGATGTCTCCCAGAGGAACTGCCTGAAAATTCTTCATTCTGTTCCTTTAAAATTTTTCTTTAAACCACTTTGATTTTGTGAGATTATCTTATTTTTCCTTGAATATTGTTGGAGCTATTACAATATATGAAAGCAACACATGAACAGGGATCTTATCTGTCTTGTTTTAATCTGGGAGTATCCCTGCAGACTTCAGCACATGGTTAAGTCCTCAATAAACATCTGAATGAATGAATGATCAGGACACAGCCACATCAATGTTTTTTTTTTAATGTCTTCATACATATACTTTTTCTTTTTGCATTACAATTCTTATTACACATATATACCACAATTTTTCATATCTCTGTATATAAAGTATGTTGACACCCAATTCGTATCTTCAAACATGTACTTTGGATAATGATGTCCATCACATTCCACCATCCTTGCTAACCCCCTGCTCCCTCCCTTACCCTCCCACCCCTCTGCCCTATCTAGAGTTGGTCTATTCTTCCCATGCTCCCCTTCCCTAACCCACTTTGAGTCAGCCTCCTTATATCAGAGAAAACATTCGGCATTTGTTTCTTTGGGACTGGTTAACTTCACTTGGCATTATCTTCTCCAACGCCATCTATTTACCTGCAAATGCCATGAATTTATTCTCTTTTATTGCTGAGTAATATTTCATTGTGTATATATACCACATTTTTTTTATCCATTCATCCACTGAAAGGCATCTAGGTTAGCTCCACAGTTTAGCTATTGTGAATTGTGCTGCATCATTATCCAAAATACATGTATGAAGACATGAATTGGTGTCAACATGCTTTATATACAACTAGAGATATTAAAAATTGTGCTGTATATGTGTAATAAGATTGTAATGCTTTCTGCTGTCATTTATTTTTTAAAAAATCAATAAAAAATTTTAAAAATCAATAAAAAAAGAAAATTTAGGATACATTTTATCCTAAATATTGGATTATAAACTAAGCTCTCTCTTCCAATTTTAGACACAAAGTCTGCAGGAGATGAACACAGGGTATAGATAGAGGGTTTCTGGATTTAATTTAAACTAATGTTAGTTGACAGAACTTTCATTCATAACTGGGATGGTTATGCTTATTTGAGAAGAAATAATGTTTCTGGAAAATAATGGTTGCATTTTCCCATTAGCTGGCAATATTAATAAATGTAGGAAGGTTAAATTTTTAAGCTATATAATATGTAGGAAGGTTAAATTTTTAAGCTATCCTTCAACAAAAGTCCAAGGTGATTTTTTTTAATAGATGTGTATCACTGGTAACACTACATGTAATTCTGTTGTTGTTAATATTTTAAAGGGAATCTTGGCCTTTGAATTTTATCTGTATCATTCTTTGTGCCAATGCTTTTTGACCTTGGCACTCAACTCTTTGGATAAAATAAAATTGGTCAGTAAAGATTACTTTTGTAGAGATGGGAAGGTGGAAAGTCAGAGGTGATCACAATCTCTCATAAGCGAGGCTCTTGACTTTTGTCTGCTTATTCAGAATGGCAGTTTCTAGAAACCATCAAAGACAAAACAAATTCCTGGAATAATATAAAAGAAAGCTCAGTTCTGAAGTAAAATCAGCTTAGTTTTTATTGAGGGATGAGAAAGATTTTTCCAGTTAGATTATATAGGAGGGATAGGTCAGTATAGTTTTATTCCATCTAAAAATATTTCTGTCTGCTGCTAGTTGAAGTTTACTAGCTGACAAAATAACAGTAGAATCCATCTAAAGGTAAAAGAAATGTTACAGATTCCTTAATTGAATCATTCATTTTACATCTGAGGAAACTGATCTCAGGAAGGAGGAATGAGTTGAGATCTTTGACTTTACTTGGCATTTGCAGTATGGCCACATGCTCTGACTTTGTAGCTAATGTAGCAAATGGTTCACTACTATATTTTGGTGATTATTTTTTTAAAAGATTTTGCTTTGTATTTATACAACCTGCAAATACTGTGTTTTAAGTATAATAAGTAAATATGGATGAGCGAAAAATGTCACTAGGTAAAGGATCTAAAGCATAAGTGATTATTTGCAATGACAATTTGAAACTAAAGTCTTTTTGTGTATATACCTAAAATAGAATTACTTTTATTTGAATAACTCGAGGATCATAAACTATGTTTTTTGTTTGTTTGTTTGCTCTATGAAGCTTGAACTTTGCCATTACATCTCTCACAGTACCAAAATGAATTTACTCCTGGTATTTTAACATTGACCTTACTTAAAGATGGCTATGGACATGCCAAATTGTAAAACACAAAATAAGTTTGAAAGGGACTAAATTAAGCTATATACTAAATTAGGCTATATAAAAGTCAGTTTGCTAAGTTACAGGGAAAAAATGAAGGTGCTAACTGTGGGTCACAATTTTAGGGGTATTAAATTCCATTTTCCCACTGGGAGATGTTGTTTTTAAAAAGCACAGATGTCCAGCTCAGGTCAATAAGAGTGTAAGTCTCTGAAGCTTATGGGCCAGGAAACCTGACCCTCCTTTAGGTCAGCTGTACCCTGAGATAAAAATAGAGTGGAATGAACAGGCATGTGTCCCTGGGACACCAACATTAAGGAATATAAGCATTTATAAAAAAGAAAATTTTAATGATGCCTTTAAAATAATGGCATTTACATATTGGCAGAATATGAATTTAGCACCTAATTAGCAAGAAAGAATAATTACGGCAGGAATCTGCCATTTGACAAGCACTGTTACTAATCTCCCCATGAGGTACATAGCCAAGATGGTCTGATGATATTGCTTTCCATGGGCCCAGTATTTCCAAAGATCACTCTTGACAGTGCTGGTCTCACAGGGATGTTATGGAGATTAAGTGAGATAACCTTTGAAATGCTTCCCTGGTCGTGTAAATAGATACAATTGAATCAATTTATACTTGGCCATCATGATGGTCAGAGCTCCTTTTCAGTTCTCCAGTTTTGACATTGTGTTAACTTTATGCATCTATCCACCATCTTTCCTACTAGACTTTGAGCAGGGCAAGACTACTGTTGTTTTATCCTTTCTACCAAGTGCAGTGCCTGTTGTGGAATAGATTTTCTGTAAAGAGATGAAATGGATGTACACAGTCATTCAGATGTTACTTAATTGGGGCTATGTTTATCATTTTTTGAGACCTCAACCTCTGCCCTGATAGGAAAGATGAGCCAATAAAGGAGGATGAGAACCTTTTTCCACTCCCGTGAAGGACTCTGGAGCAGTGATAAGGCCAGGAAGAGCCTGTAGTGATTATTAACATATGTATTACCTCCTAATCTCTACCCTCTCTCTATTTAACTTCACTTGAAATATAATAGGTTGGAATTCAGAAATAAAAATCACAATCTTCTATATTTATGTTATTTTTACTGAACGTTAATATGATCCAGTTAAAAGGAAAATATAATCTTTTTTTTTCTTATCCAAGTTATATTTGCACTCTAAATAAGATTTCTTTGGGTTTAAAGCCTTTTAATAATGAAGATTTGCTCACAGAAGAACAATAATAATTAGAAGAAGGATGTTCAAGTCATTAGTTGCTCAGGAGCAAGTCAATCAACCTTCAGCACCTTTCTCGAGAATATGTAACGTGTATCCTCTCAAGTGACTTGGTTTTTAGCAGTGGCCTTGACTTGAAAAATAAATCTCCAACTTACTATGCAGTAAATCTTAGAATCATTCTCCTCACAGTTTATAGCACAGTAAGTTGAAGGTGATAAAATTCTTAACAACAAGGAGTCCACAGTTTTATATGTGATTAAGGACATGTACTTCTGGTTATTTATAACATGTGTCCAGACTTTAAAAACTCCTCATTATCATAAACTCAGCAGTAACAAAAATTGATTGAAAAAGAAGCCATAGTTTCTCTATATATTCTGAAAAGGAAAGCTGCATTTATCCGAGTATGGCCTTTTTTTTTACTTTTTGATGGCAGATATTTGAAGTAAAAAACTCAGAACCTTCACGTGAGAACCCAGCAAATGTGTTTGCCAAAATGGAAGCATAAAATATTCATGCTTACCACCTTCATTTATTCCCTTGGGGCTCATGCCCTGTTAGAACTATCTTATTTTTTTTTAATAATTGCTTAGTATTACTATATTTGTATTTATCAAAAGTTGTTAACGAGTCTCCTATAGATGCAATTATATGTTATTTCTAAACTCTGCTGATATGAATAGGAATGCACAGAATGTCATGTGAATGTGTCATTGAGCACAGGGTGACTACCCTGTAGAATAAATTCCTAGCAGTAAAGTTGCTAGGTCTGTGGTTCTATACATTTTTATTCTTGATAAATATGACCAAATTGTCTTTCACAGAAGTTGAATCAATTTATACATACACCAGGAGTATAAGAAGACACATAATTTTTCACATATGACTTTTTGATTTTTACCACTCTAACAGATGAAAAGTAGTCTCTGTACCCTTTTAATTTACACAGCTCTTGTTATGAACGGGAGAAATTTAAGTTGTTTATATATTTCATGTATTCTTGAACTCTCTCTGTATTGTCCATTTTTCTCTTAGCTTGTTGGTCTTATTTTTATGTGATTAAGGACATGAACTTCTGGTTATTTATAACATGTGTCCAGATTTTAAAACTCTTTGTACAAACTCTTGTCACATTGGAAAATCTCTTTGTAATAAGATTTGTGAATGTTATTTTCTCATTTACTATTTGTATTGGAACATTCTATGATATGGTTTTCCATAAAGGAAATTTATATTTTTACCTATATAATCTTTTATTTAATGGTTTCTCAGTGCAAATTCATTCCCTGGCCTGTCTCTCCTCTCCTGCCTCCCTTCCTCCCTCCCACCTATTTTCTTCTAGTGTTTTTACCTGGAGTTTATTTTAACATGAGGCAGAGATTAAACTTTGACTTTTCCCAATTGGCTTCCCTTTTGCCTTAACATCATTTAATCTAATCATCTTCTGTGAATCTGACATGCGATCTATACCATAAACTAAATTTTCTTTATGTATTTGGATTTGTATCTATGCTGTTCCATTGATCTTCTTGTGTAACAGAACCACACTATTTTAATTTCAGTAGACTTATAATAAAACCAGTTTTCAGCGTACCCCCAACATTTCATCAGCTTTCTTCTCTAAACATTTCCTATTTCTGCAGTTATTTTTCCATATGCAATTTTCCAAAACATATTGCAATTGTATTTAAGGTTTGTGCATTAGTTTTCTCAAGTGCTAGTAATTTGTGGTGTTAGGAGGGGCTCATTGTATTGAATTTGGGCATTCTTGTTATATTGGCTTTCTATAAATAATTTGAAAGATTTTCTTCTAAAACGAAGAAATACTTTGAATCTGTTTCAATAGTATTTGAAGGGTTTACATTTTTAAATTGAATATAGTTTTGAAGCTATTTACTCTTTATTGTTTTATTTCACCTGGAATTACTTGAGACTGATACTTTTACAAAAGTACAAAAAGGGGTGGGAAGAATCACTACTCTACTGGTTTCTCAAATTTATTTCACCAATTAGGATATTTATGTACTTCACTTATCTGGGTCACTTTGTAAATTATATTTTCCTAGTAAACCATGCATCTTATGCAGCTTATCATATTTGTTTGCAAACTGATGTGAATAATAGCTGTCTCTTATTTCTTTTCATTTCCTCTTTACTAGAGCTTATTTCCCTCTTTGTGTATGTGTGTTTGCATGCTCACAATACCTTGCACTTTTTACTGGTTGTATTTGTAATTCATTTTAATGTATGTTTTAAAAAGAATCATTTCTTGTATTTAAAAACAAATCTACACATGCACACTTAATTATCTGTTCTTTATCTCTCCTTAACTGTGTCTTTCTTTTGCTTTTGCTTAATATCATTTTACTTTTCTAATCTCTTAGGTAAACCTAGATAGTTATCATTCATCAGTTTTCTTTCTTTTTTGTTAATATGGATATTTATATACTTCCTCTCATATCTAGTATTAGCTGTTTCTTACAATTTCTAAGGCAGAAAAAACAGATCTGTATTCATTGTTTGTATTTTCTAAGTATTCTTAACTATATTTCTATTTGCTCTTTAAATCACATGCATGTGTAGCAATGATCCTTTGGAGAAATTTACTGAAGTGTTTTGTATGACCTAATACCTGTTTGTTTTTTTTTTTTGTTGTTGTTGTTGTTTTTTTTTTTTGATGGATATTCCATCATTACTGCAGAAGAAATTGTCTTGTTTTACAGGCTATAAAAATTTATATCAATCACTCTATGAGTTTTGGCTTCAGGTACATGATGACATTGATTTTGTGTGTTCTACTTGTTTTCTCTGGGAAGATGGAACTTAAATCCTGAATGACTGGTGTGTTTCTATGTCTGTTTTTCCTGTAGTTTTTGCTTTGTGGATTTTAATGCTACACTTTATTTGCAAATATACTGATAAATCTTCAGTGTGTTGAACTTTTAATCATAATCCTAAGTGTACAATGGAAAGTTAGGTTTCACTCCCCAAAAATCTTTTCTTTCAACTGGCAAAGACTTCCCTTTATAAGGGTCTGGAAGACCAATTTGAACAGTTCTCTGTTTTGTGGTATGTGAGTCTCTTCTATTTACTTGGACAAAATCTCTTGACTTTCTTCTCTGTGGTATTTTAATTAGAATTTTTCACTTCTTCTCATCCGTGTTTCTGTTCACAATTTCAGTTGATTACATATTTGTTTTGGTCTTTTTATTTATGTCTTTGAATACCTCTTTTTCTGTTCATCGACTGGTCAGCTATACACAAGGCCTTTTGAATCCTTTAGTTTTAAAAGTGAGGATATAGGCTGGGGTTATAGGTCAATGGTAGAGCACTTGCCTAGCACGTATGATGCACTGCGTTCTATCCTTAGCACCACATAAAATAAATAAATAAAATAAAGATATTGTGTCCATTTACAAGTTTAAAAAAGTAAGGATACCAGTATTTGGTCACTACTATCAACTTTTTTCCTCATTTAAGTTTTGGTACTTATATTATTTCTTTTATCATATATATGTGTATGATATAACACACACACACACACACACATATACACACACATACACACACACACTCCATAATGGTCATAGTTTTGATTCCAAATTTAGGTGGCTTCAATAGCTACTGTCATTTTGTTGTTCTTATTCTGTTTTTCTCTCTCTCAGCTGAAATTCATCCTCTGACTTTCAAGAAATTTCAAACTCCTTAAGAAAGCTTTCTGGGAACAATATTATCTGAGTTCTTCTATGCTCAAAAATGCTTTTCAATGACCTTTATACTCAGATGATTGCTTGGCTGGATATAAAAGTTTTGGTTCATGCTCTTCCTAAAGTCTTTCAAGATAGCAATTTATATATGCTGCTCTGGAGAATTCTGTGAATAAGAGAGATTTAAACACACACACACACACACACACACCCTTAAACTAATGCATCAAAAAGCAAAGCATTTTAAAACAACATCCAATGTACCTCAGCTGTATCTGAAAGCATTGTTGTAACATACTACATAATATTATCCATGACTTATTCTAGGGTGCTAAGAGAAGTGTGAATTATTTTAATGTTACTTTTAACAGTTCAGGCAAATGTATACTTTGTTTTAGAATACTCTTCTAATAATTAAAGAACTATTTACATGTTCTAATATTTTAGATATTATTAAACTTTAATGTATTTAAAATTTTTGTTCTGTGCAATTTCTCATTTTCTAAGTACTCAAGAAAATGGAAATAACTTTGCTTGCTCAAATGAAGCATGTAAGCATGCCAAAA
Source organism: Marmota marmota marmota (assembly GCF_001458135.2). NCBI lineage: Eukaryota > Metazoa > Chordata > Mammalia > Rodentia > Sciuridae > Marmota > Marmota marmota. Next base: position 13,268,531 of record NW_025999998.1, on the reverse strand, counting down.
TAACTAAAAGGATTTTTTGAATGCATATATTTCTGTTGCACCACTCCCTGTGATCCTCATTTGAGAATCAGTAATTAAGAATCAAATGAGTTTTATTATTATGAGGGGAAATGGGGGCTCCTTGGGTAGGTCCCTCACTGTAGGCTTCTTGGTGAGGAGACACTTGAGTTGGATAGATTTTTGTCAAAGTAGAGAACAGAAGCAGTGTCACAGAATCAGTACCCCTGGTGAGGCCTTTGTTGATGGCATTGATGCTTCTCTCAGCAGGTCTGAGATAGGAACTATTCACCGACCTTTGACCAGAGGCAGCATGTTCTATTTGTGTGGTTGTGAATCACCAGGACTGTCAGCAAATGAAGTTACTCCTTTGGTCTGTTCTGTGATTAGAGCTCTTGAAATGGGCTGAGTTCCAAAGTGTAGTCTTAACCTGATTTCCATTCTGACTGGGGATCAGTTTAAAAAAATCACTCAGTACCCAACACAGATCTCTTGAGCGTTCTGTCAAGTGTGTGCATAGGATTTGAGGAAGCTCAGGGTAGGGCAGCAGAATTTTATTTCCATTAACCCTTTCTCAACCAGTACAATGTCCATTGGCAGGGGATGTGATGGGGATGTATTTAGTGACAGGTATATATATTTTGCTTAAATATTAAAAAAGAAATAGCTGGACAATGGTACAGATATATTTTAGATAGTTCCTATATGGAATTCCTGTTCTAAAGGTTCCAGGGTCTGTTTTTAACACACAGTTACCCCAAAACAGGAACAAATCAATCTGTATATTTCTTTCACAATTATTGTTTTTAATTAATTATGAACCCCTTAAAGGCAAGTAAGTTCATTAGATTTTTCTATCTGGGGATTAGGGTTAGTGCTTTGCATGAAACAATATTTTAACAAACATTTGTTCAATGAGTGTGTCAGCTTTTCATCACTGTTACGAAGTTACCTGACAAGAACAACTTAGAGGAGGAAAAGTTTACTTTGGCTCACGGTTTCAGAGGTTCAGTCCTTGGTTGGGCAACTCCATTGCTCTGGGTCCAAAGCGAGTTAGGAGTTCGTGGGAGAAGAGCATGGCAGAGGAAAGCTGCTCAGCTCATCGTAGCCAGGAAGCAGAAAGGAAAGGGAAGGGCCACAGAGAAAATGATCCCTTCTAGAACAAGCCCTCAGTGACCCACTTCCTCCAGCTATGCCCCACATGCCTACAGTTGCCTCCTAGTTACTCCATTCCAACTAGGAAGGACTGATTAGGTTATAGCTTTCATAATCTTATCATTTCACCTCTGAATATTCCTGCATTAACAGAGGAGATTCTTATGAGATACCTATTATTCAAACCACCACAAGGAGGGAATGACCATGAAAAGCTACCAGCTGCTAAATTTTCAGGAAAGAGCATGTGTTTTTCAAGATGTCAAGAACATGGCATTTCCTCATTTCCTACAACCAGCAGTGCCCTCTAGGGCATGTATTAGTCAATGGCTGAGTGGAATTAACAGGATAAGAAACACATACAATTGATTATCCTCATAGTAGAATAATTGTTTCCAGAAGAATCAGGAAGAAGGATGCAGGTTAGGGCAGGACGAGCAATCCCCATAACTTTTAGTGACGGAGTACTCAAGAGCACAATTGAACTCTGAGAGGAACCTGCTACATCTCCACAGATGCTTGTGATGGAAAAGAAATCCATTCTTTGAGGATTATTGTGACAGGAAAATACTAGTGTTAAGAGAACCGACTCTCAAGTTAGTGATTGACAGACTAGTATTTCTCGAGGATTTGAAATGTTGTCTTTGGCATCTGGTTGATTTTTCACCATGTTGGGTACAGAATCACCAGTGTGATTCCGAAGCTCCCTCATTCTCTCCACTTGCAGACTCCTGAAAGCTGACTTTATTCCACCACAGCATTGTGTAGGTGCATTTGCAAAGGAAGACACTTCCATGGAGGTATCTAGAAGAGAAATCAGAGCTTGGTAACATTTTCTACCCACTGCCCCCAATACACAAAGATATGAAGTATTTATTTCTTCATTTTGCCTTTAAAAGGAGATATTGATCTAAATATAGCAAATGTCTGCCTAAAAATGTAGATACCCACCTAACTTGGAATCACAGCATACATCACTTTGCCTTCACATGACTTCATAAAGAATCACGTTAGTGAGCAGGGTTTTCATTTACCCTAATTCTTTACAATTTTTTAATTTAATAATGGTGGGTAACTATGATGTTTACCATTGGATTTGGGGATTTTGCCCCTTGATGATCATCTTGTATTCAAATTAGTTTAGGAATGTTTCCTTTGTTACATGGTAATTCTAGATACTATTTTAATCTGGAATTTATTTTGTTTTAATTTAGGTGTCATATGTATATTTAATTTTTAGTTATTCATGACTGTGGAATGTATTTTGACATATTAGACATCCATGGAGTATAATTTTCCATTCTGTGTTTGCACATGATATGGAGTACCACTAGTCATGTTCTAATCTGGAATTTAAACTCCATGTTTTCAGAAATGATTTTTGTGTATTAGAATTCAAATAGTATACAAACAGTAGCTACTTTGCCTTTCTGGTTGTGCAGAAGAAAAATTAGGATTTGATATGAGAAGAGACATTGGCAATGACTATTTTGTCTGTTGTTATTATTATTATCTATATTTTATTTTCCCAGAAGTTCAAATTATTCCTAAAAGGCACACCCAGGTTTCAAAACAGTTTATTAGGACTTTCAGAACACTCTGAGGAAAAGCAATCAGGGGCATGGTAGTTTCTGTTTTCTCATAAAAATTCCAGAATCCATTCTCAAAACCTCATATTTAAAGAAAGTTGTATTTCTTACTGTAAAAAGAAAAAAAGTAACATAAGCTCTTGGCAGGATGCCCACATTTACTCTTTCTTCTATTGCCACTTGACCTCTGGTATGATCAACTCCAGGGAAGTTACCCAGTTAGACTTCCAAATGGAGTTCCATCTGATATTTAGGCTAGTATATGCATTTCCACTTATTTTCATATCCTCTTTTACTTCATAATACACTGACAGGCATGTGACCCTTGATTCTTAGCTCTTTCTTCACTATTATTATGTAGATAAACATCCAGCTTTTCTAGTTTCCCTAAGAATAATATTGAAAACATTTCATAACTTATGATTTGCTAAATTTTTGTTGGATTATTAACAGGTATTTATGGAAACAAATATTTTTTTTCTTATAATAAGAAACTTTTAAGATCACTAACATAGTTCTGGTGGAACAACTATTTGGAGCTCAAAATATAAACCTGGTTACCATGGATACATGCATGCAAGAGCCCACTTCACCAATTTATTACAAAACTTCTATTTATTTTTAGTATGTAATAAAGTTTAACCAAAAACACTGATACTGTTCATTTTTACTTCCACTAGGGTTATTTTATTAAGCATATTGCTGCTAATTGTTTCTTTCTTTCTTTTCTTTTTTTTTCTCAAAGATGTTTTATTGCCAAAGGGCACAGTTTAAACTATGTGTCAAAATGACTGATCAGCAGGCTGGGTTGACTTTTGCAAGTCTTCCTTTCTCCTGCTGATAATTCAAGTAAGGTTTATATATAACCCTCAGATTATTGTTCATTATAATGTGCTAGACCAATCCCTAGGGAGCTCATAGAAATCTGATTGACCCAGAGGGGGAATAAATTGAACTCTTCCCTTCCCCTAAGAAAAGTCCCCAAATCTCTTGGTGCTCTGCCTATTTTAAGAACACTATAACAATTATTCAGAACAGACTAGAAGCAAAGAAACAATTACTGATTTTAGGAAGGAAAGAAAAAGAGAATGAGGTGGTGCAGACATGGAACCACGCCCAGGTCAGGTTGTACAGGAGCAGAGTTGGATGAAAGGAATTGGGAAAGATTGTTATTTATTTATTTATTTATTGAATGGGCCGATAGTGGGTAAGGGTAGATTAAAGTGATGAGGCAGGCATTTTTAAAAATAACTTGTTTGAATAAAATATGCTGTTAGGTGCACAGCATCAAACCTGAATGATAAAAAGTTTAATAGTCGTGATTCTTATGAGATTCGGAGCTCTATTACTCACTTTTTCTTACCATAGGGTTAAGCACAAAGTAAGGGAGATATCATATAGGGAGATCATTTGGTTAAAATGTAACAGGAAAAACTTGAATTTGACAGCTAACCAATGTGAAAAGAAACTTCTTTTGAAGTATATATAGATATACATATATACATGCAGCTCCATTACTAAAAGAATAGTGAATGGGACAAGTTCTACTACTGGAAAAATGTGAAACTACTTTAGAGACTGTGTACTATTTGTATAGAGTAACAGAATGTGACAAGCATATGAAAAATGCATCTTTACATGAGCAGAAAAGACAACTTCAGTATAAATTGCCAGAGAAGCTTCTTTTTTATAAGTTATCAGTATAAACTAAATCTGAGAATGCTACTTTCATTAATGTGTTCGAATTCAGTTGGCTGATTTTTTTTCTAAATAAATACTTTTATTAACTTTAATTTTAAATGGGGAAACAGAAATATAGATAGGCTAAGTACTCTGCGTGAGGTCATATTGCTAGAAAACAGAAGAATCCACATTTGAACCCAGAAAGTCTCAAGCTAGAGCATCTACTTTAAGCCTTTTTGTGTTATTTAATTCATTCTCTTTGCAATTTTATAAACTTCTATCATGTCCAGATCTCTCAGACTCCAGATGACCAAAATAGTTAAACTCTTTGTAAGAATTTTCTATTCTTTGTTTTCTTATGGGTTTCTCTGTTTTTCATTTTGTTTTCTATGTTTTCATTCTCCCAAATGCATTCTTCATGTTGAAGACAGGGTCAAAATTTTCACTTTATTCCCAGAAGCATACCCAATGTTGCTCTGAATTTTGTAAAGAGTTTGGTTGTTGTTCAGTTGGCTGATTTTTTTGATAATCTGAACTCATTATTAAAATTTAAATATTAATTTTGATCTCAGGCTAAACTCTGTGTGTCTATGTGTGTTATGCAAATAAAAATATAAAGAATAATGGAAGAAAATCTTAAGAAGCACCTAGAAGAACTTAGGCATCCACTATACGCTTATTGGAGCCACTAGTGATGAATGAATTTTCAAACATCATGGCTTAGTGTTATGAATTTGAGAGCAACATTAAAATGTCAGCATAAGCTACTTCAATGTTTTAGATATCTAAATAGTTTAAGAGTCAGAGAGGGATATTTGATATAAACACTATGGTAATTTATGCCTGCTCTGTTTTCTTAGAGAAATAACAGCCATCTTGGTGAATTTTTGCAAAAGAACCACAGGCTTATCCAACAGTATTGATCAAATAGATGGACTGCTAGCCTAGAGATAGAGAAAACTTATTAATGGGGAGATAGGCATGCAATGGGATTAACACTGTAATGGAAGAGTGTGGAATGACAGAGCTTGGAAATCAAGGGAAGTTTTACAGAGGATGTGTCACTTACTGGCACTAATTTGCGGAATGATCAGGTGTCTGTGACACAGATTGGAAGGGGAGATGGGAAGGGTGTAGCACAACAGGCAGTTGCCCACCCATATCCCTCAACCCTCATCAGTGCTTCAAAAACCAACTTCTAACTCTTCACATATGCATCTATTGGAGAACTTCCTCTGGTTGCCAAGGCCCTATTGTGCAGGCTTCAAGTGCAGGGGAGTTGAAGCCCTCTTTTTGTAGTAGCCCTCAACCAATGACTGACAGCCATTGACATACAAATTCCCCAGCCCTCAAACTCCACCCCCACCCGCCCCTGACTCTAGATGGAATAACTCTGAGGAGTAGATTTTATATCATGCCCCAAAGCATCAAGGTTTTAGAAGCTCCAGGGGCCTTTGGTAATAACTTCCTGATAATACCTCCCTCCTCCCCTCTTTTCCCTTTCCAGTCTTAAGACCCACATTTCTTCTGTGTTTCCTTAAATAACTACCAAATGAGCTACTTGTATGCAAACCCTTGCTTTTGGGAAGAACACAACCCAAGTGAGGAGGAAGTCATCTCAAAGAGTGTGCAAAAGGAATTTGGAGCTGTTCTGCCAAGAGATGACCCAGCACAAGCCATTCTTTTTACAAAGAACAGGGATACAGAGAGATTGACACCTAGTCCAAGGTCACAAAGAGAAGAGATGGAATAAAAATTCTACCCTCTTCACTACAAATGTAATATTCTTGACTGTATTTAACTTCAAAAATTTTAAATAACAGCACTAAAGATTAAAAATGAAATACTGCAGTTTTGACAAAACCCTTTCAACTTCATTGTAAAGACATTTAGATATTATATACTGTTGTTTTGGGTGATGTTCCTCCTAGACAAGGAAATTGAATATATTATAGACTCAGTGAATGTAACTTCAGAAACAATCAAAAAATATCAAGTACAGTAACAAAATATTGAAGATGTTCTTACAGAAGAAGAAACTTCATTTCGTGGGAAATCAAAAGGAAATGGCAAAGAAATTGAGATTTTGCAGCATGGCATCTAACAGATTCAGACATGAGTGAAAGTAGTATTTTTAAAATGTTGTCAACCATGGAAATACAATAAAAATTTATAATGGTAGCAGTATTATTAATACCATTGTTCAAGACTTCAGAGATCTTTTTTTAAAAGTGTGATATTTTATTTCAGATGCAGACAACCCAGTATTGGATATGTAATCACAATAACTCAAAATATTCTAGATATGTGTTTGATAAGCCTCTTTAACTTAACAAGTTTATACACACACACACACAAACATACATGTGTGTGTGTATATATGTCATGCTTAGAGACTAAGAGTCTGCTAAGAAAGTTCTACTTTAAAGTCATCAGTAAAAGAATAAAAGCAGAATCAGTGGTAAAAAGTAGAGTTATATTCATCCCCAAATTAAAAACTAAATGTTCAGGGCTTGCCATTTTGAACTCTAGAGGTTGTTTGTGAACATCAAAATTCAGCTTGAACATAAATTACAGAATTTTTTATATTTATTTTAAATACTTATGATGTTGTCCCAGGATATAATTAGCCCACCCAATAAGATGCTATTTATAAAGATCTCTGAAGCTGACTATGTTGATTATTGTATGAATTAAGTTTTAATATCTTAATACAACTAATTAAATTACTAAAGTTATCAGAGTAAGAATCAAAGCATAAAAACATGCTAACAGGCTGGCTTCTTCTTTTTTATGGTGATTTTTAAATTTTGAATATCAAAGTTAGATGCATCCTGTTCTATGTACTTGATTTGGGTTCTTGTAAGTATACAAAGGTCAAAAACGTGATCTAATTTTCTGTTTCAACACAGATGAATACATAACAAGTGATCAATACATCAAGGTTCATATCTGGCTACTGGTTATTTTTGAGCATAGAAACTAATTAAATTGATTAAGATAATGCCCAGTCCAAGCACGTCCCTTTGGAACCCCCAAATACCCTTAGACAGAGCCAGTTGCTTTATTCTTCTGCTAATCATAGCTTGCTTACACTTATATTGTTGTGTATTTATATCATGTGTTAATATGCAGTTATTTTCCTGTATAAGCACATATATGTTCGGCTGTTAGGTTCTAGACTTGCTCATCTTTACCCTTGCAACTTATCTTAGTGCCTGGCACACAAAAGACAAATTAATAAATAAATGAACTAATGAGTGATTAAAGAAATATGTCAGTTTAGTGCAATCATTGAGGAAGGTTATGTCTCTTAGCTTTAAAGATAGTATGGCATTAAAATATGTTTAAGCACTCTTCTAGGATGGGTAAATGACCAAACTTGGAGAGGTGTCAGGATTATCATAAGAAAGGGTAGAATTGGAACAGATTAGGGGAATGAAGAGGGAAGAGAAGCAGAGTAACTCTATTTTGAAACCCAGTGCTATGTTGTGTAAGGATTTTAAACACTGGAGATATGGTGCCTGGGTCCAAATGACATGTCTGCCAGTTTGTAGCTGTTGGCCTTTGGTCTCTTCATCCATGATTTGCTTCATAGAGTCATTTGTGTTGAGACATTCAAGTCTATTGATTGCTTAAGTAAAGGCATTTGACTATCTTATCTTGGAGGCAGGGGATTTGAGAATAGTTTAACATGGTAGATACCAGGTTTCCAGGCTATGACTCCTCCTTTCTCTGGACCTCTCACTCATGGTATCAAGAAGATTGGTATAGCATCAGTTATCACTTTCTCAAATAACAGCACCCCAAAAGCAGGACATGAGTGGAAGGACAGTAAGTGGCATAGCAAGGCTGCAGGAAAGCCTGGGGTTTCTTCATCTTTCAAGGAGGGAAGATCTTTCCCCCAATCTCCACATCATTTCTTTCCTTTATTGATCAGAACCAATTTTAAGGGAGACTCAGAAACAAACATTTTATTTTTTAACCTCCCTGAAAGCAAAAGGACATCAAGGCTGAGATGGCATTTGGGTAGCCAGCCAAAAGCATATGTCAGGTTGTTGTAAGAATTATTACTGATTAGCACCATGTCTGGCACAGTGGAAGTGCTTAACAAGCATTAACTCTTTTTATTTTTATTAGCTAGTCTGCAGTGCAGTAAGCACAATAATTCTAAGATAAATTCAAGTTTTCCTTGGAAAAGTAGACCAGTTCTTACCACATAACATTCGTTCATAGATTATTTATAAATTCATACATTACTATAATCACCAATCCTTTTCACACTATCTTTATTGCCATCTTCTCTTTATTCCTATCTCCACTGTTTTTTTTTTGTGCAAATAACCAAATATAAGAAGCAGTTTGTTCCTATTTTTAGAACTGAAATGTAAACAGTGGTTTTCCTAAAATATTAATTAAGATGTATGGAAATTTTCGTTTTAATTATTTTGAATGTAGCTTTAAGAGTTAATGTTGAATTTTGCCTCAAAGCTTCTTAAGTTATAAAATTTTCATAGTAGGAAACCTCCTGAGATAATACCTTGCCACTCGGCCATTTCTGTGTGGACTCTTTAGCTAACAGGAAAATTCATCTAATACACTCTTTCCATCAATTTAATCTTTGAGGACACTGCTTATTTCAGTTACATTATGAATTATGGTGAGAGAGGCAGCAATTTGGGAAGATAAAATAGCATGTATTCATGGAATCAAGTAAGAATACCACAGTGGTAAACCAAACAAACAAAATGAACAGGAACCTCTAGAGAGGAGAAGGATCAAAACAGTAAAATCCACAACCAAGTTGTTATGCTGGCAATTAAGTGACCTCTTTAAATGCACTAATCACGAACCTTTATGCTCTTCATGTCATTTACCAGCAGTCAGTAGCCCTGAGCGATGGTATTTTTGATGTTTGTAAATAGAAAACAAATAATCACCTTTAAAAATCAATTTTTATATTAGAGTAAGCAGAAATGTACATGATTACTTGGTATGTTATTAATATACTGGGGGATCAAAGGGCGAAACAGAGACAGAGACTCCCTAGGAAACCTGATGTAATTTCTGCCTTAAATACTAGTGAAATATTGGGAAAATCCCATTATAATCCAGACTTATATGTGTTATCATCTGCTTTGTTTTTAAAATACCCACATTGAAATACATCTAATTTGACCATAAAGTTCAACTGTTTATAGTGTACAGTTCAATTATTAGAATCACTATTTTTAAATAAATAACTTGAATTTTTTAAAGGGAAGGAATGCATATAAATTACTAATTTCCAACTGGAAACTCATGCCAATACTAAAATAATCAACTGAAGGACAAGTTTTTCATGTAAAACTCAAAAAGAAATTAGAAATATTTTTCACATATTTCATGTTCTCTGTGTCCTATGCTCAGGCTCCTGTATGTGAGCACAGGATCATTTCCAGGTGGAAATGGAAAAGCTCCAGCTGAAATATCTGGGAGCTAGTATAAACAAGGGCAAGAGAGACAGAGTAGAGGGGAGGAAGATACCAGGGAGACCTCTGATGTGGACTCAGGTGTGCATGTTTGAGAAAACAGAATTTATTGATAGGCTTCCTATTCATGTTTCCATGATTTCTATTATTTCCCTTCCCCAAAGTATCACTTTTTGCTTTTAATTGCAAAATTCCTTCAACATATATTTTAAATTGTTTAAAAAGGGCAAAAATACTTGAAATGTGTCATCCAAGCCTGAAGCTTCCTTTTGGACATTTTGCAGAACTTCTGAACCTTTTGCATATGAGTCTTGCAGTGGTATCAAAACAAGGAACTCATGAGAATCAAAGGTCAAAGTCATGGGCTTTTCCATTTGGAAAATTAAAGAGAAATCATAGAAGGGCTACCTTTTTTCAAGGAAACAGATTAAGATAATTGGAATTGCTCAGACAATTTACCAGAGTTGATATTGGCACAATTGCCAGATATATTGTCTATAATCCTGCTAATGGATCTTCAAAATTCTATATCTTCAGAACTAATTTATTCATGTTATTCTTATGCTCAGACAAGCTTGTCTTAAGTATTTACGGAAGTACTTAAGTTAATCTGTTCACTTGATATTTATTAGACAATTTGATTTTTATTTGATGTTCTTTCTACAAGAGGAAAAGCTACATCAAAAGTAATAGATTTTTGTCTTAGTATAAGGTCATGAAAATGCTGGCATTTATTCTTTATTTCCTTGAAGAAGTATCTTTTTCTTCTTTGCCTCTTCTATGTGAATTTCAATTTCAATACTTTTAAAAAATAGTTTTAATGAAAAGCCACAACATAAAAACAATTTTTACATTACCAAGCACACACTTGAAGTATTAGGTTGACCTCCACTCTAAAAGAAGATTATATCCCTGGGTCTATATAGGTTAAGGAAAAATTTGGTTTTGATGAGTGAAAAATGAAGAATTGGTATTTATTTTAACAATCAACAGGTTTTATTTCCTTCCTCTAGTATTGCCCATTCAAGCCCATTTCTACACAGACACTAAAGTCATTTTCTTTGAAAGCTTTCTACTTTTTCTTTCTTTTCCTTGTGATTCTGGGTGTCAAACCCCAGGTCTCCCACATTGTTAGGTAAGAGTGCTATCACTGACCTACTCTCCCAGTCTTAAGGTCATTTTCAAACGCAGTTCTGATCACATTCAAGTGCCACAATTAGAAACCTCTATGAATCCTTACCCCACTATGAATCAGCCTCCTTATGTCAGAGAAAACATTCTGCATTTGGTTTTTGGGGATTGGCTAACTAGTATTATCTTCTCCAACACCATCCATTTACCTGCAAATGCCATGATTTTATTCTTTTTTATTGCTGAGTAAAATTCCATTGTGAGACAGGTAGGGAGGGGGAGCATGGGAGGAATAGATGAACTCTAGATAGGGCAGAGGGGTGGGAGGGATAGGAAGGAGGAAGGAGGTTAGCAAAGATGGTGGAATGTGATAGACATCATTATCCAAAGTACATGTATGAAGACACGAATTGGTGTCAACATACTTTATATACAGAGGTGAAAAATTGTGCTGTATATGTGTAATAAGAATTGTAATGCATTCTGCTGCCATTTATTTTTTAAAAAAATCAGTAAAAAATAAAAATAAAAACCTCTATGACTCCCTCACCTTTCACTCTATTCACTATTACGATACAGTCCAAACATCTTAGCAACCATTATTACCCATTTCATCCTATACTTTTGGTATAAAAAACAAAACAAACAAATAATAACAATAACAAAAGAAACACTTCTTGTGTTCAGGATGTATATGGGTCCTGTTTCTTTCTTGCTTTTTTCCAGTATTATTCTACTGTCTCCCATTTCTATGGATGAATTTGCTAATTCCTTGTGTTTCCAGAAGCAACACAGAAATTCCATCTCCCCAGCATTCCTATTTCTATGCTTTCCTCATCTCTGTATATCTTTCCATCTGTACCTGGATTCAGGAGCACAAGTAAAAGCAGCAACCTGGTTCCTGTTCTTTAATGGAGAGTTGAACTTCCTTAGAATGCTCTTCAGAAATATTACATTTGTTGAAACTCCTTAGTGGGAAGCTAAGATATGCAGATGGAAAGAACTGATTGGAAAATAATTTGGGTTGGCAAATAAAAATCCTCAGAAGTAGGTTTCCATCTCCCAATGGCCTTAACCCTTACTTGAGTAGAATAGCTGGTTACCTTTGGAGTTTTGCTTCACCTGATGGAGTGTCCATGTTTGATGGCAGAGATGAATGACTTGGGGCAATAAGAACAGGCAGAGCCTCACAATCTTCCATTGTTGCCCACAAATCTGTCACTCATTCTCTCCTCCAGATTTCTTTAAAGGAATTGACCTTCTTGAGCTACTAGCTAAAGACTTTGTTTTCAGCTTCTCTAGAGGGCTTATTGTCCTGCCAAGTCTTGTCTATGTACAGTTCTTGTCTCCTCAGTTAGTTTGCCATCTTTGCATGCACTATGGATTAATCTCATGTGTATCCCCAGCACGCAGCACAGTGCTCCACATGCAGCAGACATTCAAATGAAGCTGACAAGACTAAAAATTTGGCTGGCTTGTCCAATCAATGCAAATTTAATCATGTTAAATTGTTAAATCTTTATAAATTTTCTACAATCTTAAATTTATGGTCACCCTGCAAGGGTAGCATCAGATAAATTCTATTCCTAGAGAAATGTATTTATCTAATTCCTCAGCAATTAATAATGTTTGTATTATATGCTCATAACACTGAAAATGTAATTCTTTTTCATTCTGCTGAGAAAAATAAAGCAGATTATAATTTGCTGGTGTTTTCCTTTTGCCCAAATATAAGCATATGCTCATGGGTATCTGACGCAGATGTTTCACAGTATAAATTTCCATAACATTGCCAAACCCTCCCCTCTTAAATCTGTAGGATTCCGCGATGCTTTAGGATGCTTTAGGTGAGTTTAGCCTGTCAGGCTGTCCTATTCCATGGATTCTGTATTATGTTATTAGGCAATATTCACTTTCTACTCTAAATTGCTAATGCTGAAAATAAATGCTTTATTTGTGGAACACTAGAAATGGTTAAAAAGAATCTATACCTCAGTGGATTGGTTTTAAGATATAAAATGTTACTCTGCTAAGAACTCAACAGAGCATGAACATCACTCTAATTTTGTACTATTATCCCAAGATGCAGATGAGCAAGGTAGCCTGACAGAATGTTCATACTGTTGTTCATTGGTACAAACTAGAGAATTGTGCTGTCCTCTGTTCTATTCCACTCTGTCATTGTGTCTTCATGGCTTCTGCTTTTCACTTTCCTCTCCATTCCACCAAAATAATTGGAAAAATCAGATGACAGGGTTTACTTAAAGAGAAGTCAAAATAAAGGGGACTAGGGAGCTAAAGGGTGACTGAGAATGAGTGATTCAGTGTGTGGGCAACATGCCAACAAAAAATGACATTACATCAGTTCCTGCCTAAGATCCAAATAAACACTTGGTTCCAAGTGAATTCTTGAGAAGTAATAACATAATTCAAGCATACTGAAAATTATCATAATTGATGACCCACGATTTTTAGATTTAGGTAGGGATGTCCTTGTAAGGTTTTGTATTAAGAATTCCTCTTATTGGCGTTCTTATTCATCTGACAGCCTTTTACGCATCTTTCCTGTTGGAAGAAGTTAGTGAATTTTCAAATTGGATTTCTCTCCAACTGCTTGGCAACCAGTTTGATAGCTCTAGAAACATAAGTTCTCTATTTTCTGGCTACTAGTCCACAGAGCTTAGTTCAAGATATTGGCTCTGATCTTGAAATCTCCAGTAGCTTAGATTCTGGCAAACTCAAAAATTAATGTTTCATTTATTCAGTAGTAGGCCAGTAGGCTAACACTCAATTCACTCATTGCTTTTGCCAGCCAGTTTTGTGGCAGAGATCACTGCAGTATTGAATGATGCAAAACTGAATCTGAGACTGAGAAAAAAGGAATTTGAAGGCATATGAATTCTTTGATTAATGAAGATTGTGTTTACAAGAAAGACAAATCTCATGATAATATTTAAAAATACAAAGCAATTGGTATAGATAATATCATAGATCTGAAGATCCTTGCTTTCACAATAGTTATCTAGAAAATTTTATCACATCTTTTTGATGGCCCTATAATAAAGAAGATCCTAGTTTGGTCAAGTATCAGCCAGGAAATTTTAGTTAATATTTAAAATACAATTGGAGATGAAGAGATATATGCATACACACATATATACATGTAGACTTTTACAGATAGTAGGGAAAATAATGAGGTCGGTGAGGAGGAGAATGGAGCAGAGATGGTGTTCAGAGTAGCTGGCAGACCATAGAACAACTCTTAAGAACGTATATAGGTGAGTGGCTCTCCGAGCTTGAGTGGAGGATGGCATTTCTTTAATACAACATCTGTGTTTCATGGAACAAAGAAGATGGCCACAGAGTCGAATGTAAAAAAATGTTAAATATGAAGAAAAATAAAAAGTTAAAAGATAAGTGCAAAACACAAAAACTCTGGCCACTCACTTGACAATGGATTAATGTCCTTAGTTTAAGAAAAGATCTTATGAATTGTTAAGAAAAATAAAATTCTAATAGAAAAAAGGCAATTTCCTATAAGAATTATAAATGGTTGTAGGAAAAATGGATCTTTACCAAGTAATCAAATAAGTGGACATACATTTCTTCTTCCGTGATCAGCTTGGCCAAAAACTCAGTGCTATGACTAATCTTATCAATGATTCATTAGTAACATTTTTATACAATGCCAAAAAGCATGTGAAATTCTCCATTCTGAACAGCAACATGAAAATGTCAAGATCCTAGAAAGATATTCATGATTTATGAACTAACCATTCTCCGTCCTAAATTGTATCTTAAGGAAATAATCAGAAATGTGCACAAAATATATGATCAAAAATATTCATGATAGCAATATTTGTAACACTAAAAGTGGAAATAAGCTGATTATATTCCACTCGATAGGTAACGATAGAATCCTGTAAACCATTATATTTTTTAACATGATACCTATAATACTTGATAAAATTTCCAAAAATCATCTTCATAGTTATGGATGAGTAATAGAATTATAGGTTGTATTCATCTGCTTTCTGTTACTGTATCAGATACCTGAGATAATAATCTCATAAATTGAAAAGGTTTATTTTGGCACACTCCTGGAGGTTTCAGTCCATGACCTTTTTTGGTCCTGTATGCTTTGGACCTGTGTTGGCAAAACATAGTGAGAGCTCATGGCAGAGCAAAGCTTCTTACCTCATGGCCAGGACAAAAGAGAAAGGATGGATATCTGGTTCTGCTCTCTCTTTCCAGGGCAATCCCTCCCTCCATAATGACCTAAAGAACTCCCACTGGGCACCATCTCTTTAAGGTCTCACTACTTCCCAATAGAGCAACTCTAAGGAACAATCCATTTAAACATGGGCCTTTAGAAAACATTCCAGTTCCAAACTATAGCATAGGTAACTTTTTTTCATAATGAAACATTTTTCATAATGAAAAAATTGTTTCATTATAATAATCAGAAAGGACTAAATATATTTTCTCTATCATATATAAAAATTCACCCATTTTGAGTGTCTAGTTGGAATTCCAGTGACGATCCATAGTTGAGTGCCCCTGACTTCAAGATGTAGAGTATTTCCATGATCCTGAAAAGGTTTCTCATGTTGCTTTGTGGTTAGTTCAATCCCCTAAGCAATCTCTGGCAGCCAGCATTTTGCTTCTTATCGTTCTTGGCTTGTCTTTTCTAGAATTTCATGATTTTGAGATATATCCATATATGTATGTATGGGCCAATATTTTCTTCTAAAGATTATATTTTGAAAAACTACTCAGGACATGGCTCACTGTAATTATCAACCTTAGAGTGAAGAGGCCATGAAGCCTAATGGAAAGAACAGCAATATTGCACTGGAATTGGAGAAGTCACCTATATTCTCTCCTTCTCAGTTTGCTCATCTGTAGAATGACGACAATCACCATTGACATACCTTTCTCATCTCTCAGCATCGTTATGGGCAATGAATCAGAACATGCTTCTTAACCCACTCTGTGAGGCAGGCATCCACCTCAATTCTGTTTTTGTTTTGTGAGTCTGATTGCTGAAGTAGGTCACTGTTCCTCTAAACTTCAAAATAATATTTATGCAAAATAGAGAGTCATCTTCATAAGGACTTAGTCTAATGTCAAGTCCTTCATGAGTTGTCATTAGGGGACATGTTTAAGAATGTGCCAGATGGTTATGAGTAGAAAATGGCTGATTTCCTTAGCATGAGTTATTTTCAGTTTCAAATTCTGATATCTATTTCTCTCTTTTCTTATTTTGATTTTATTTTTTAAATTCCTCTGTGTTTAGAGCTTAGTCTCTACTTACAGGTTAGAGGCTGAGAACCATCTCTTCTTGTTATTTTTTTGATTTCTAAATAAGGGGTTCTTAGATGTCTTAAAACTGTGGAGTTAAGACTTGAGGAAGAAAAAGGGCTCTGAAGAATTGATACGGTTTTGAAAGCAGCCTTTAGATGAGCACCAGGCTTACCTCTAAATGATCTAAGAGAGATGCTTTTAACAAACTTGTCTGTTCATTCATTCTTCTCTTATTCTTTCTATGGTCAAAAAATTCTGGCTATCATCAAAACAACCAGAAATAACAAAGGCTGGCAAGGATGTGAAGAAAAGGAACCCTTATACACTGTTTGTGGAAATGTGAATTTGTATAGGTATTATGGAAAATAGTATGAAAATTTCTCAAAAAACTAAAAATAGGACTACCATAAGATTCGGCAATTCCATTAACCCCAAAGAGATGAGATCATTACATCAATGTTTGCACCCCCATCTTTTTTGAAGCACTATTCACAATAGCCAAAACATGGAGTCAACTGAGATGTCCTTCAGTGAATGAATGGATAAAGAAAATGTGGTCAATTTATACACAAATGCCACATATTTTCACTCATTTGAGGAAAACACTAAGTCAACCTTGTAGAAGACCAAAAGGGAATATGGATCACTAGAGACTGGGAAGGGTAAGCAGGAAGGAAGAACAGAAAGGAATTCAATAGAGACACAAAAGATACAAAGTAGAAGAATCAGTCCTGGTTCTTCTTTAGCATAGCAGGGTAATTATTGGCAAAACAACCTGTGATATATCACAAAATGAATAGAAAAGAATAGTAAGAAATTCTCAATACATAAAATAACAGTTAACCAGGTACAAATTCATATTATTCTTATTTGATCACTATGATATGTACATATTACTACATGTACTGAATTATAATGTACTCCAAGAACATGTATACATTATAATAATAATAATAATAATAATAATAATAATAATAATAATAATAAATTTTGTTAGCTCCTACCATGTTCAGATATTCGCTGGGGGATCTGAGATGCAGTTGACAACTGCCCCATAGAAATTATATTCAAGTTGGAGATGGAGAGCAAAAAATAAGTTAACCAACCAATTACATACTTGCAAATACTGAGAGTGTAAAAAGAACTCAAAGAAAGGGCTGCAATGAGTGAGAAAGAACTCTCAAGGGAGATTATACTCAGGTTGAGTTCCTCTTAAATAGCAATGGATCTTCCAAAAAGCTGGAAGAAGGAACATGAGGAGCAGAGGGAACAGCGAGTGTGAAGGTCCTGTGAGAGGAAACACAGAGACTAAAATAAATGGCTGAAGCATGATGAGTAGAGGGGAAGGTGCAGAGTAGAGGCAGGAAAGATGGACAGGATCAAGGAAGTCACAACACTGAAAACCAAGAGGAAGAGTCTGGATTTTCTAACTTTATGGAGAACACTTGATCTGCTTTAATCCTGGGTATTTTCATAAAATTGAATTGATCATTTTTTTCATCTGATCTGTAGCCAGCAGTCTACTTGAAAAGAATTTAATTAAGGTTCAAGAAAAACTCATACATTATAGTTTTACCTATTCTTCACTAAAACAATCATTAGTCAAGGTGTTTTCCTTGGGATAATGTTCTGTCACAGAACATTACAGTGGAAGAGCCTTTGGTCCTGTGTTCTCTAACAGAACATTATTATTCTTTCTCTATAATCATGTCTCTACTTTCTTATTGAGGAGACCTCCAGGGCAGGTTGGGGGAAACTTCCAGGCCAATGCATGTTCTATTTAGACTCAGCAGTCTGAACCTGATTTATTAACTAACTTAGAAGCTATTATAATCAAATTCTTCTTTGGTATCTTCATTTTCTAACTTGATAGCTTCAAGTTGGAAGTAGAGGTTTCAAAATGTTTTGTTGTTTTTTTTCCTCCCCAAATACTTCGTTCATTTCATATGAAGGTCAAGTAAACTTGAATAGTTGTCATACTTTTAATTATATGATTGTAAAACCTGTGGTTTTTACTTACTAAAGCAGGTATCAAGTTTTTCAGCTGAGTGCATCTTTTGTGCGATTGAAGCTACTCGTTGCCATAAAAATGATCAAGAATGTTATACCTCGTTAGACTACCTGGAACTAATTCAGTTGACTTAAAAATCAGTCTTATTTATTTTTTATTTATACATTATGAAACCTTATATACTATGTGAAGTATTTATATTGGAATTCACCCCATTGCTCTGAAACTTACTGTGTAAACTTAAGAAGCTAACCTTTATATGCGTCAGTTTCCTCATCTGAAAAATGTACATGAGGATCAAAGTTGGACACTAGTAAGAATTGGATGAGCTCAAATATATGTATATGAATATACAGACATATGTAAACCTGTATGTATAGAAGTATATCTGTAATATGAATTTCCCCTACCACATAAGTTTAGAGACATTTTCCATTTAGTAGATACTGTGTTACAGGTGAGGTGTTATTTATCGGGCATAACAAATGAGTGTGGACAATCATCGCCCCAGCAGAGTGATCAGCCAGATGGAACTAGGAGGTAGGGAAGGGATATGGAAGTCGGCAGTAAAAAACAAAAGAAAGCCAGAGCCATCGGAAGAGCCTTTGGTCCTGTGTTTTGCAGAATTCTGGCATTAAGGTTAGGTGCACAGAGTTGCTTTTTCTCTTTTCAGGTTTGTCAGATCAAATACTGGCTTCTTTTGGGGAGGCCACAGGAAATTTGCATAAATCTTTGCTTTTTAAATTAGTAGCAATGTGCTACAGTCAGTAAGAGGAGAGGTTATAGAATCAGAGCTGGATTCAAGTTGCCTTACCAGCCATGTGAACTTCTGCAAGATTTCTTAACCTCTCTGAGACTATTTTCTTGTTTTTAATATAACATGTAATAATGCAACAAACTACATTGGTTTGTTAGGAGAGGTAAATGAGCTGTACACTTAGAAGAAATAGCACAGTGTGTAGCACATATTAGTGCTCCAAAAGATTAGCTATCATCTCTTTAATATTTTCATAATCAGCCACTATCAATTTTAAGGATGAGGACTCCTAAAAGTTATATTAATTGCCCAGTGACATAATATGGATTCAAACCCAGTTTTTCCTAACTTCAAAATCCATGTGGTTTTTTAATTGACTTGATGGCTCTTCATGAGAAAAATGAAACAAAAACTGGACAACTGTAATCTCTGCCACTGTTATTAATAAAATGGAAGGCTTATGGTTGTTAAAAATATGATAACAGAATAAACATTAACAAATACATTTTTTTTCTGGAAGCATGACAAAAGTAGATAGCAAGTCAAATTTTCATTAGCTTTCTCATTAAAATGCTCTACCAAGCAGAGTTACTGCTTTGAGGCTTTTCCAGATCACAGTATGTCTCTGTTTCCCAGGTGAGCAGACCTTATGGTCCAAATCAGTTCCGGCCATTAACATCAGAAACCCGGATGCATGAGGCAAGGGGTGGCTGAGCCAGACTCTCAGTTCATTGGTGGGAGTCAGAGGCCATTCCTGAAGATATACATGAGGTTCGAGCTTGAATTTGTGTCTTATTTCCACATCCATTGGCCAAAAGAATCTATCTTAAACTTCAGTGTTAACAAGAAAAATGCTGAATGCCCCTCCAATTCGCACAGTTTATTCAAAGCAATAATTGGACATTCACTGATTCAATCTTCCCTCCCAAAACATCAATTCATGAGTTCTTTACCAAGTTCATCAGACTATGACTTTCATAATGAAAATTTTACTTAAATTCTGCTTGTAGGGGTGTGTATGTTTGTGTACACATGTGTCTGTGCTGCAGATGTCTGTATTTAGATTAGAGAGATAACATTTATAATAATAGCATTGCAAATAGAAAGAGACTGTGAATATTTAGTGGTTAAAAACAAGCACCTCAAATTCTTATATTTTTAACAAGCCTCCATGGACTCAGTAAAATGTCAGAATCATACAAAAGGGGAAAAAATCCCCTTTGTGGATGGAAGTAATAGGATTTCAAACCTGAATAAGGATGTATTTTAGCTTTAGACCTTTGAATATCTGTTATACATTGTGTGTGTGTGCATGCATATGTGCATAGGATTTTTATTTTTGCTGAGACAGAAGCTGCTTCTATAACTTTGTTTTCCAAAGTGAAGCATTTTATATATTAACGTTTGTATTTTATTAGTAGATGTATGATCCACTCTTAGATGCAGAGAGAAAGGCTGTAAGGAAACTCAGGTGTGACTTCCTCCTGTGTCCTCTGCAGCTGCTCCTTTTATTGGAAGAAACAAAGGGAGCAATGAAGGTGTTTTGTTTTATTTATTTTTAAATGGTCTTACTTTCCAAAGAGAAGTCTCTTTGACATATATTAAGCTTATCATCTTCTTGAATGCTATTACTTTTCTTTTCTTAAAGCAATAGCTGTGTGATTTCAGCTTAAAAAAATCAAATTACTAATATTTTTTGAGTTTTTGCCACATGTAGACCTCTTTTAAAGCCTCTGGGAATATTGGCTGATTAATTTCACAATATTTCTTTGAGAGAGATAGAATTACTATTCCCAATTTGCAGGCGAAGAAACCAAAACACAGTAAGAATAAATAATTTTCCCAAGCTTCATGTAAATGTTAAATCCAGGGTCCGAGTTCAGGCCATTGGGTATAGAGCTGATGCTCTTAAGCACTGTGTCAAATAAATTGCTAGCAGTCAGTGAAAGAGATAACAATAATTACATTTCTATGTATTTTTCACTTCATCAATTCTGTGCTAATTGCTTTTAATCTCAAAAATCTTGTGGTGGAAACTGTTTGGAGCACTTTTTTTTTTTTTTTTTACAGTGGGAAAACTAATTTTCTGAGTGTTTATGTATCTGGCCCAGAGCTACAAAGCATGCACAAGGTAGGGCTTAGGTTTGAACTGAGCCTGTCTGACCTTCAGCTATCAGATAAACATAAGGAGGATGAAACACAGATAGTCCAATCCTGCTGTTTCCTGTTTCAAGCATGGGCTTCACTTAGCCCATCACCACCCACCACCATTTCCCATAAAAGTCTATGTTGAGTAAACAAATTTATTCATAAATTTTTTTAAAAGATGCTAAATTATTAGTGAGTCTCCTCTCAAAACTCTCCAAGAGAACTTTGAGAAATAATAAGAAGGATTTAAGAGGGTTGAGTAATGAACTATATTTAAAGTATCCCTATAACTAATATTGAATATGATCCTAAAGAAAGATTAATGGTCCAAGATGTCCACTGTGGAGAATAGGAGGTTGAGCAGAGATTGTTAACAGCATTTTATAATACTTGAGGAACTTGTTCTCTGGAAGAAAACTTGACGTGGAAGTTTCAGGGAGGCCCATTTCATCTAAGCCTTGGAAAGAACTTTCTGTTAACTATAGCTGTTCAACTGTGGAATGAATTGCCCCCCAAACTCACTTGGTCCTTGTCACTACAGGCATTCACCAGAGGGTGGACAGCACTCAGTGAATCCGGGTGAGGTATCCCAATATTGAGAAGAAAACTAGAATAGAAGACCATTCTAATTCTGAGGTGTTTTCACATTTTACATGAAATAAATGCTTCTAGGCGAGTGTGGTGGTTCACGCTTATAATCCCAACAACTTGCAAGATGGAGGCAGGAAGATTGAAAGTTTGAGGCCAGCCTCAGCAGCTTAGCTGGGGCTCTGTCTCAAAATAAAAAAAAATAAAAAGGACTGGAGATGGAGCTCCAGTGGTAAAGCACCCCTGTGTTCAATCCTTAGTGCATAAAAGAAAGAGTGTGAGTCATTTATTTTAATATATTTTAATATAATTCAGAATCTATTATCATAAAAATTACCAAAAGGAGAAATATATGTTAAGTGGAGGGAAAAAATATTTAATCTCTTTAAAGAACATATACTTGGAAATAACTAAGAGCTATTCTAAGTACCAAGGACTCTATAAAGAAATTCATATTTTTGAGAATATTGAAGTATTAAAAAATTCCTAAAAATGTTATAGATCTACTTGAATGCAGTTCACTAGAAGAAATGAGAAAAACATGCCGTTTAGAGAAAAATTATGAGTTGCCAGAAGTTCCGAAGGTAGTTTTTTGACAAAAATAGCGAACTATCAGAACATGGTAAAGTTGACACTGAGGTCAACCATAAAGCAAACAGGAAGTTAATATTAAGACTGAAAAATGTGGAGGCAGATGAAGTTCTCTACAAAAGCTTGACTGGTTCCCAGTCTTTTTCTTGGATGCTTGAACATCTGCACCATATAAACCACATTCATATAGTAGAGCCTTGGAAATGCATGCTGAGTTAAAGTGCAGATACCAAAGCAGATACCGAAGCATTTCAGTGTTATAAATTATACTGGAGTGTGTGTGTGTGTGTGTGTGTGTGTGATTTGCAGAAAACACATATGCATGAGGCTTTTTGAATATGCTGTACTATCTGGTCAGTGTGCCATTTCCATTTTGTTTTCTTAGGTTTTTATCAGCCAAACCCCTTTATATCTAAGGGATAGTAAGATTGAGCAAAGTAGTGCAAGGCATATTAAGGTGTCATGATTTTCCTAAAAAGAGGGAAGGTGGCCTTCAAAAGGCCTAAAGGTGGTATGTCTGTAACCATAGCTCATTGTCAGCACTGAGTCTGAGCTCAAATGTTATTAGGATTCTTGAATTTATCATCATTTATAAAGGACATAAAAAGTGCTCAGTGTGAAGAGGGCTTAAGGAACATGGGAAGGAATTAGAGTTTGATGAAAGGCAGAATTTGGAGTGCAGAAATTTGATACACCAAATTTGCTGTATTTTTAGGATAATGAAAAGTAATATGATCATGTCAGTTTCAAGCCTGCTGAAATGTTCTATGCATATTTGTAAACACCACATTCATAAAATGTATGAACCAGTTTTTTGGGTTTGTAAAATGCTAACTTCTGAGGATGGACTTGTACCCCTTTGTTGTTCCTCATCAGACTCCCCTCCAAAATCAGGGACAGCATCATCATTCCCTGTGAAAATACCATTAGTCAAAAGTGGAGGAAAAAAGTTTCTGAAAAACTATTGTAGAGATTTTGCTAACAATTCCTGCATAAATTACCCCAAAGATGGAAGAACAACTTTCTGTCATGGAATTCATCTTTCTTTGATCTTCACCTCTTTTGCAGTGTAGTCTCCAAATCAATTCCCTGGAGGTTTTGTGCTTCTCTCCTTTAATCGCCATTAGAGAGGGCTGTGAATCCTCCTACTTCCTCACTTCATGTACATCCTAACTATATTCTTGGACCAAAGTGATTCCATAAAAATTAAAGGGGCTAGGAGGATCAAAGGCTATGTGATTTCAGAATGATGCTGTCCTTTGTGTGGGATTCTTCACATATTGGAACATTGAGGGCAGGAGTAGGCAACTGGAGTGCTTCAGCCTTTCCTTGGAGCAGACTTCTGGCAACTGCAAAGAAACCACATAAAGGCATTTAATAGCTTAGAAAGACTGCAGCCTCATAGCCTCACTGAAGACAGTAGCTTGGGGGCTGACGATTACCACTCTGCAATAAAGCTTAGGAAGTCCCTATGCCTTTATACTCTTTTACTTTCCTCTTTACCCCATTTATAAAACTCATAATAACTGATAGGAAGCATTCAGTTTAATTTCCCTTGCTTGGCTTCATTACCTAATTCTGTAAGTATCCATACTTGCACGTACTTAATGGGAAATGTCCATGGGTTCCCAACCTCAAATCAGCTCATGCTACTTGGAAGATGGTACATGGTACAAGGGACCCTAGAATATGCCAGGCGTTGTTCTAAGTGCTTCATTGATAGGCTTATTCAGTCTTCACAACACTCCTGGGGTGTGGTTTTATGTTTATCTCCATTTTATAAATGAGGACTCCAAAGCTCAGAGGAGGCAAGAAAAAGTGCTCCAGGCCAGGGTCAGAATCAGAATTTGAACCACGGAGCCTGACTTCAGAATTCATGCTGTTAACTGTTACATCAATGTCATAGCACAGAGACAATCTGAAGGAAGTGCTGAGCATTATTTCTTCTGTCTTTTAGCTTGATTCTTATATACAGTTGAATTACCAGAAAACTGAGGCAGTGATTTTATTGCTGTGGTACCATTAATTATAAAAGAAACAGGAGAGAAGAAAAAGCTTGTATTAACTAGCCTAGTAGACTAGTTTCAATCCAGACTCCTGATGTACCAGTTATGTTAGATTTATTACTAATTTCTCTGGACCTCACTTGTTTAACCAGAAATAGGGTCATGACAGCAGCATCTGCTTCATAGCATTGTCATTGATATGAACTTACATAATACATTTAAAGTGCCCAGCACCATGCCTGACACATACATGTTAGCTGTTACTATTTTAAAACTACCTCCAACCCTTTGTGTAAATAGAATGGTGACAGAAAATGAACCAACTGGGTGGATTTCTATTAGAGCAGTACTGCTTAATAGAAGGTAATAAGGCACATGAATTTTATTTACAAGTCAGTGGTCTGTATTCCACCAATGGACCCACTTTTTTGCAATATTCTTCTTTGATCCGTGACTCAGGAGCACTGTATGGAAGTGGTGTTGTAATGCAGTGCATCAGGTATTTATTACACTCTAGGGTGGGTCTATGTTGTCCCCAACCCTGAAATACAGCAGTGATCATATTCCTCGAACCCCTCCCAGTTCTGCCTCGGAATATGAAGTAGTCCTGGAGTGTGGCTTTACCTTTCTCTGCCAGCTAATTGGCAGTGGAAAATCAGTATAGACATAGGAAGGGCTAAGAAGTAGAAAGCATAAGTAAGTTAGCAATCCTCTAAGGATATGGAATTCTCCTGGGTGGAGTCTTTTAGTCTACCGTACTGACTGAGGTCTAATGCCTTTGGAAGATGGGTACTCCAAATAGGAGGTGTGACACAAACTCTCCCTGCCCCCAATCCTCCTCTAACTTTCTTTTTCTAATGAAATTATATGATTTCTGCCTTAAAATTGAAAATTTCTCCTTTATTCTCTCACCAAAAGAGCCCTAAAGACTATGCATTCCAATGAAGCTACTCTTTCTCTTAAAGTCTCCTTAGAAAATGATGGGAGTAGGAATTCCCACTTGAGGAAATTCGGTCTTTTATAAATAGCATCCCACATAACACCTGAAGGGTTAAACTTTTGTTGGTGAGGAAGGGTATCAAGTGGCTTCCCAGGAGGAGATAACCCCTAGTTTAGAAACTGACACTTTTAAAATGTAAGCCAAGTATGCATTAGTTTACACAGCTTTCTATGAATAACTCATTGGCACCAGTGTGTGTGTGTGTGTGTGTGTGTGTGTGTGTGTGTGTGAGTTTGATCAGTCTTTGCCGTTCTACCTGTCATCTGTATAATGTATGTATCAGAGTGAGGACTGTCAATCACAGTTAATAAAAACCCCAGAACAAAACAGGGGTCCCTTCTACTTTAGATCCATTTTATGATAGCTCTCGATTTAGTATGCCAAATAAATCAAAAGGGAAGCATTTTATCTTATCATTCAGAGGCATCCCTTCTCCTTTCGTGTCCTAGCCCCTCCCCCATGCTTGTTCCCAGCCCCTCAAAGATGCTTTGTGCAAGAAAGTGCAAGTTCCCATTCTGGCTTTATTTTTGTTCCCTTTTGCTCTCTTCCTGGCTCCCCCCCAAACAGAGCGAGCAAAGCAAATGGCCCGGGTTCCCCCCCAACGCCTGACCTGCGTTTGCTGGGAGGAGAGCGGGAGAGGGAGCGTGCATTCCGGAGCAGGCTGCTCTGACTCCGACCACAGGCTGTTTTGTGCAGGCTGTCCCTCTCCTTCAAAACCCTGCATCCCCTCCCCGAAGCAGCAGGCAGTGTGCCTTCATTCAGCCACATTTGGTATGCATGAGCACGGCTGCAGAGAGAGGGGAGGTGGCTTTCTTAAGAAGGTTCAGGGGCTCAGGAAACGCCACTTGACTAGTCTCCCAAGTTCCAGGAAGCCTCTGCCCTAATGGAATTTGCAGGTGTGGAGATGACCATGGGATGCCAGGGCCGTGGGGAACCATTTATTTTCTAGGCATTGCTCAGGTTTGCAGTTTCTTGTTTTCCCGGTGGAATTTGGAAGGGGTCATGAATCAAACTGATGCTTCTCGACCCCTAAATTGGACCATCCGGAAGCTGTGCCACGCAGCCTTTCTCCCATCTGTAAGACTCCTTAAGGTACTGTAACTTGCTGCTTTGAATGGCTCTTATTGTGCTTTTCAGGTCTAAATATCCAACTTCGCACTTGGGCTGGGATGCACGTTTTGGGGAGTGCAAATGCATGCAGTACTGGCTCTGTTGCCCATGGCTGGAGAGACATTCTCTGCACCCTTCACTGCCCCCACCCCTGCCTGGGAGGATGGTGTGAGCCACACTTAAGAATGAGATTATGGTCTCAGAGAATGGGCTACCTGAGTGCTCCCCCCACCTCTGTTAACCATCCCTAAAACAGAATTAATTAACTTCTTTGGGAGGGTGGGAACAGGAGTGGGCGTGAAATCTCTTACTCCCCTTGTGTTTGGCTCCTGGGCTTTTTTTTTTTCCCTCCCTGGGGAAGCCCTTCGACCTACTTTTCCTTAAATGGAACCAGGGAGAACAAAGGATTCTCCTCATTATTTTAAAAGCCCTGTTGTTAGGTGGTCAGTCAGGTAAAGACAAAGAAAGAATGTACATTATCAGATGGTGACATTTTTGGTGCCCCTGTTTTTTATAAAAGCATGATAATTTGTTTCCTGGAGTGAAGTCAGTAGTGGGAAAGTATTGTTCAACACATATTGAACACAGCTCTCTCTAGCTCTGAGTCACACAAAAGATCCCCGCTACACCTGAGCTAGAATTGCCACCTTGTGTCCGTATTCTTCTCTTTCTAGAAGCACATGTATTAAAGATATGAAAAAGTCCATACAACTCCATAATAATCCACCTTCATCATCTGCTTTATAGGGAAAGAAATACAATTAAAATATAAAGACACAGAAAAGAAATAGTCTTGCCTAGAAAAGAGAATGTGGTAACACTTATTTGGGAAAAGTAGTATTTCTGAAGGCTCTGCCTAGGTCAAGTTTAAAAGTTCTTAATTCTCTTTTCCATATCATAGATGATCTTTTGATTTAATTTCCACTGGGCATTGAGCAAATCAGCTAAAATGGAGAATTAATGAATTAACCCTGAATAAATCATACTTATAGATTGTTTTTCTGAGACTGTGTTCTGAATAGGTTAAGTTTAACAATCAATTTCTTACAGCTAAGTGGCTCCTCTCCATAGTGTTAGCCATTGTCTGAGTTTCCCTGACCCCATTAAACACAAACTGGTATTAACTTCCACAAGGGCTGTCCCCAAGTGCTCTTCAACCCCCCCATCTTAAGGTTGTCATAGAGATGGTTCGCTTTCCAAAGGGAATATTTGGGGAGACAAGCAGGTTTGGGCTCAGAGAGAGAGGAAGAGAAGCTTCCTAGGATATGTGTGCTTTTGCTATATTGGAATGACACGTGTGATAGGGCGTGAAATAGAATGAGGCCAGAGAGTTCACAAATGAATGTAAATTCTCCTCCAGAATTACTAGTGAATCAAGAATCTGGGGCAAAGAATGTTTTGGCAAATCTAAGTATGACTGAGAAAGTCAACTCCGGTATTTCCATGTACAATGAGAAAAAAATTTTTTTTTCTGTTAAAGTCATCTGTTGGCTTTACCCCCAAAGAATGCTTTACTCTTCTTAAAGATTATGTGTGTACATTATTAATGAATATTCAATGTTATTAATTAATACTGTAGTTTTTAAAATGGAAAATATTATTGATTTACTGGTCACAAAATCAGCAAAGAAGTGCCTCCTTGAGGTGGGGTTGTGTATTTTTAAGAGTTATCATCTTTTTAAATCTGAAGTCTGTACTATATCCCAGGGGCTGTTGTGGGTGCTTTTGTTGTCATGCAGCTCCATCCTGTCACCATTTACTAACGTGGTGCTTGACAACAGTTCATCTAACAAAGTGCATTAGTGAGTATTCCTCCAATCCTTTCAATATCTTGAAAGACAGGATGCGTTTTCCTGGGAACTTTCCAAATGACATCTGCATTTTTGAAAGATCATAGCTACCCTATGAGATTTTAGATTGCACATTTCAAACTCTTAAAGAAAATAAAGTGCTACCAGGTTTTCTCAGCAATGCTTAGAAAGCAATGAAATCTACTCATGTATATGAGCAATTATATTATCCCCATAAATATGAATGCTATGTGTTTTCCGCCTTTGAATTGGTGCTACTCTGTCTTTGCTTAGGCAGTGCCAGTGTATTCTTGCACTGTTTTTTTTATTGTTCAAGTGAAATGGAAGTTCATGAGTAATAATTTGCATCTTTGTGTAAATGTTCTTCCTGGCTTAGTCTTTAGATTAAATATTTAATAGCAGTTACTCTTACTATTCCTTCCTTAATTTTTGCTCCCTAAGTTCCTCCTCTCTCAGACTCTTACCGCCCCCCACCCCGTCTCTCATACCACCGCCATGTTATTTTCATGGATGGATTCTCTGGCATCAAGAGTTTTATCAAATTACTTGACTAAGAAAGCTAGTTTTCCTATTCAACAG
Source organism: Marmota marmota marmota (assembly GCF_001458135.2). NCBI lineage: Eukaryota > Metazoa > Chordata > Mammalia > Rodentia > Sciuridae > Marmota > Marmota marmota. Next base: position 13,239,597 of record NW_025999998.1, on the reverse strand, counting down.
GTAATTTTTGTTCCTCTTCCAAGCACTGTTCTGATGTGATATGCCCTCTCCAGTGCCCTGACTTGTCAGTAAATGCAGTGTAGGGCATGATGGCCTGATTAGATTTAGCTAAACGCAGACCATTCACCATTTCTGACAGACTGGGTTCAAGCCAATTTCCCTTCTCATCCTTTCCTTGAAAGTGCATGGTTCTTTGCTAACTTACTTTGGTACCATATTAATATTTAGAAATGGCTTCATAATGCTATTTCCTGTATTTCCCATTTCCTAATGGAAATAAGATACTAAAGAATCAGGAAGGGAAGGCCAGCCTCTGAAATATGAATTAGACACAATAAGTGTTAGAATATACTTATTATTTCTTCTGAAAACAATAAATTTGTTGTTTTGTCCATCTCAGAGCAAATTTTTTTTTTTAAAGAAAGAGTGGGGGAGAGAGAGAGAGAGAGAGAGAGAGAGAGAGAGAATTTTTTTTTTAATATTTATTTTTTAGTTCTCGGCTGACACAACATCTTTGTTTGTATGTGGTGCTGAGGATCGAACCCGGGCCGCACGCATACCAGGCGAGCGCGCTACCGCTGGAGCCACATCCCCAGCCCCTCTCAGAGCAAATTTTAAATGAGCCAACCAACTTGCATTTTGAATTTGGGACTTTATTTGGAAATAACACTTGAAAATGAATTTCTGGACAGATAAATGGTAATGATGGCCAAAAGACAGAGCCAGTTTTCAAACGGATAAATTTCCAATGGGACCCTTTCCAAGCTGATTCTCCTCTGTTATCATTTGCTTCATTCTTTTGTGTTTCAAGATTTTATCTTACCATTAATCACACAAAAAAAGTCAAGTTTGTTTCAGTGACAGAATGTTCTTAGCATATTTCATATTCATTATCAGGTCTGTCTCTGCCATTGTTTTATTTGGGAGATTTTATTTTGGTAACTCATGTTGAATTTGGAGATTATTTTTAGGGCAGAGAGCTTTCTTAGTATTGAAGTCTTGGCAGACTCTCTGAAGGAAAGGCTCCTAGAAAAAGGGTTGCATTGGGAGAAAGGGAAGTTCCATATTTGTAAGATTTTGGATGGGCACATTTAAGTCACTTTGTTAATAAACACCAGATGATCAGTAGTGTGTTAAGTTTCTCAGTGTTTTAAAATGTGCAGTGTTTTAAAATTGTCTGATTTGAGCAATGTCATCAATAAACAAATTAGACTTTAGAAAGTAGGCCTAAATACTGGGTCCTAATTCATGGTGTTCCTAACCAGCTGTACCTTGGGCAAATTAAATAGTCTCTCTGTAACTTGGGATTCTCTATAAAGTAAAGGGTTTGGATCTTGACTTAGATCCAGAAGTGTGATTCCCTTTGGTGGAGCCTGCCTTGCCCCAGGGGCTTGGAAGAGGACAGTCTCTTTGGGCTAAACAGATTGAATATTAAAATGAGAAAAAGAAATGGGTGGACTGAATGAATGGCAGGGTTTGAATCTTAAGAGGGCCTCACCTACTAAGCTTAAGGCTGAAACTAATGAGTATAACTAAAGGAAATTTTGCAGTGAGGTGACCACTAGATTCTTGTATTATATAATTGTTCTGAAAACTGAGACCACAGGCCTGGAGAATTTACTAGAACCTAGGCTAAGGCAAAGTGATCAATGTAAAATAGAGGGGCTTGTTACATTGATTTGTGTAATAGAAGAATCTAGGACAGTTTCTGAGTTCCTGTCTTTCTTCTCTGGTAGAATGTTGGTCCTACTGTCGGAATAAAGGTCCTGACGCAGGAGGGCAGAACCACATTGTGGTTCCCTAATGAGACTAAGACGAAAGTCAAGAATGTGGTTCCTTTTCTCCCTCATCCCATAGATTAATGTGGGCCCCAGTGACTGCCCAACAGCAGAATTCTTTGAAGTATATAATCTGCATTCAGAAGTATCATTTCTAATTTTTTTACACTGTATTTCCATAATACAGTCTATCATAGTTTTTAAGGTAAACTCCCCCTACCCTTGCCTGGGAAATCCAGTCATAAAGGTCAGACATTGGTTTTAGTTTTCTCTTCTCTTTTATACAGAAGCACTAATGAAAGTAAACTGGGTGACTCACTTGAAAAATTGTGCTCTATATGTGTAATATGAAATGAATTGTGTTCTGCCATCATGTAAAACAAATTATAATAAATAAATAATTTAATTTTTACAAAAAAGTAAACTGGGTAACTCAAGGGAATTGCTTGAGAGAACATCGATGGAATGAAGGGATTAGGTCAGCTCCAATTTTGCCCTAGTGCTGATACTTTATACTTCTATTAAAGCCAATGTCCATAATGTCCCCCTTGAAGCACAGCGAGACCTTAATAACCAGGTGAACTTGGTCTGACTTCTGCAGTGGAGAATTTACTAGAACCTAGGCTAAGGCAAAGTGAGCAATGTAAAATAGAGGGGCTTGTTACATTGATTTGTATAATAGAAGAATCTAGGATAGTTTCTGAGTTCCTGTCTTTCTTTCTGCAAAGCCTTCCAGAAACTGGATTCTCTTTGTTCTCCAAGAAACAGTTGACATTTGTTCAGAGTGTGTTTTACGTTTATGACCTCTAAGGCCACCAATTCACATCTGAAATTCAGAATCTTATAAGGGAGTTAGAATAATACTAAGAAACCAGAATTTCTGTTTAGGCAGGACAGGACACTCCTGAACCTCACGGTGAACATCTACAGCCAGAGAGGACCCCCACACCTGTTATATCTATACACATTGACAAATCAGTAAACAAGGGCACAAAACTTGTTAAGGACCAGTGCCATGAAGTGCCTGAAGGTGGGAAACTTGAAGAATAAATTTCTCTTAGGAAAACAAAGTGTATTGTTAGGTAGAGTTATAAGGGCTACACATAAAGAAATGTCTGCCTTTCCATCTCTCAGCGTGCATTCCCATTTCCTTCCATTCCCTTAAGAAAAAAAGTGAGAAAGATAGAAAAGGAAAGAAAATGTGAGCAAACGCAACCCTGGGGGAGAAGGAAAACAGTCTGCTGTGTTGTTCCTTCCACTCAGTGAGCCATGTGACTGGCTTTTGTGTGAAATGTTCTCAGGCAGCCTGAGAAGAATTCTTGAGGCTACAAGAAACCTTCCTGTCTCTCTGGAACGTTCTGTCTCCTCTATTGTGGATGCAAGAATGAATATGTGTGGTCAGTGGAGAAGAAGGAAAGAAATGGCTGGGATGTCTAAGTCCAGTGGCAACATCACTGAGGGACGCCTGGAGTTGCCATCATGCCTCGGCCAACGTCTTTCTTTTCTTTATGATTTCCTGCCTCTCCAGCAGTGGCTTCACATCCTTCTCTCCCCCTGTCTGTTGGTGTAACCTCAACTGGTACCAAATCTTCAGAGAGCTAGATCATTTCCTTTCTCCTTTTCCATGATCTAATAGGAAGTAGAATTTAAGATTGTGCTTGACAAAAGGTATTTGATAGATACTTAGTGAATGAGCAAGTGAATGAACAGATGAAAGATATGTGAAATCCTGATGATGCTTAAACATCACTAGGGAAGCTCACATAAAAAGCAAATATTCAATCCTGTCTCCAGAGGTGTTGATTCAGTAGGTAGGCTGTGCACCCAGGAATTGGCATTGTAACCCGCTCGCCCAGTTGAGTCTGCTGCCTGTAGCTCTTGTGAAGACCCCACAATGAGAAAAGATGCCATGGATGCAGTAGAGCTGGAAGGAAATTTGATTCAGTGGCCTCTCTTACACTGGGGTCTGGGCAGAACAGATTTTGTGCTAGTCAACGGTGGAAGCAAAAGGTTTTAAGTAAACAGTTCACAGGTTTTCAAAATTTAATCATGAAAGATCATGCACAGACAGAAAAATAAATTGAGTTCAGCTGCCCTGTTTTGGGTTGTAAATAATATAACATTATAATCTGAAATTTTTTTGTCCTGCTTCCTTTGTTTTCTGCTTGCTTATATGATCATTACTTTGTGTATTTTCTTTTATGAATTTTTAAAATTTGTTCTAATTAGTTATACATTGATACATCATACATAAATGGAGTATAATTTCTCATTTTTCTGTTTGCACATGATGTAGAATCCCACCAGTTGTATAGTCATATATGTACATAGGGTAATAATGTTTGATTCATTCTCTTTTCCTTTCTACCTCCAAACCCTCTCTCCCGTCCTTTCACTCCCCTCTACCTAGCTAAAGTAACTCTGTTTTTTCCTACCCCCACCCATTGTGAATTAGCATCTGCATATCAGAGAAAACATTCAGCCTTTGTTTTGGGGGGGATTGCTTTTTTCACTTAGCATGATATTCTCCAGCTCCATCCATTTACTGACAAATGCCATAAATTCATTCTTCTTTAAGGCTGAGTAATATTTCATTTTATATACACACACACACATACACACACATATTTTCTTTATCAATTCATCTGTTGGAAGGCACCCAAGATAGGTTCATAGTTTAGCTATTTTGAATTGAGCTGCTATAGACATTGATGTGACTGTGTCACGGTAATATGTTGATTTTAAGTTCTTCCATGAATTTTTATGTGATATAAAATTTCACATTTTCCTGTTCTCTTAAATTTTCTTGGAGATATGGTTCTGAACCAGAACTCCCAAAGATAGTATCCCATGATCTTCTAGAGCATTGTACATATGTTCCAATTATTCTCCTATGATATTGAATTACGGTGGCACTCAGTGCATAATCCTTGGGTTCCAATGGTATGTGATAGTACCAAGTGAGAAGTGAACAGTTTGTGTGTGGACCGAGGACAAAGAATCCATAACTGTTGCCCACTGCGCTGGAACCCCTACCTCCTACCAGATCCACACTACAGTCTTCAAAGACCAACCAGAGATTCTAGAGAGGAAAGGGGAAGAAGAGAACATCTAGGGATTTTGTTTAGAAATATCTATTCATATTTAAAATTAATTTTATACTTATAAATTTTAAAAAGTGATGCTTGGTATTAAATATTACATAGGAGAAAAATAGAGCTGAACAAAATTGTCTCTTGTGTGCATAGTAAAGATAGTTATATGACTGGGGATTGAAGAGGGCTTTGTAAAACAATTTCTGGGATGGAAATTTAACTATGATGTGTATCACACATAATACTGTGTTTAATAGCATTCAGGACTTCTGATTCAACCATTATCTCATCTCTGCTTCATTTTGAAGAAACATGCACCTAGGGAATATAGTTTAGAGATGACATTGATCAGTTTGTTTGTTCTCCTCCAAATAAAGATTCCTCAAGATTTAATAGGTAGGTAAGTAAGTAGTATGTGGTAGATAAGTAGATAAATGGAAAGAAGGATCTTGTTGTTTATCCATTATAAGTGACATTCCACATATTAAATTGCTTTACATGAAAAGAAATTTATCCAACACAAACAGATCATGAAGAAAGGCTTTTCAAAGTGTGATCCAAGATTGTCTGTCATAGAATCAAATTCTGTGTATTCTACCCGGAATTATTCTCCTGAATTACACTGCTGTGAAACCATGAGAATCTGTATTTAGCAAGCAATCCAGATGAACCTTACACATTGTAATATTTGAGAACATTTTCTAATGTGTGAAATTTTAGTAGAGAAACACTGGCTCATTAAAATTAGGCCTCTGTCATGACCATACCTCAGTATCTTATTTTTATTGTTCAAAACTGAGCACCATATATCTCTCTACAAATTTATATAGGTTCATATTGTAACCACATCTTGAAAATCCTTGTGCTCACAGGGAATTGAGTGACTTTTATAATCGTTTCGTATGGGATTTTGCAGGAAACCTAATTTAAATGACAGAATTGTATATTCCATAGGTAACTCCCTGAATTAAAAGATGAGATGGCATATCAACCTCATTTTTGTTCACTTAGAACACTATACACTTTCATGGTTGGCAGCAGACAAATTTTACAGCAGAGAGAGTACAGCTTTTGCTCTATTCATATGGCCATTGTTGAATCAAATTAGCCCCCACCCCCCAAAATCTGCTCCTTTTCTTCTATGCATCAATTGCTAGAATTCTCCATTCACCAAATCACCCAAATTGGAAAACCTGGGTTTATGCCTTTTGCTTTCTTTTCTTATCATTCCTTATATAATCAACCAATAATTTCTGCCAGATTTTCTCATAAATACGAGTCTGATCCACCCCCTTCTGTCTGTTCCTAGTTCCCAAAATTGGTCTCCTCTCTCTTGGGCCAAAAATACTACAACTGCCTCCAGTCTTGTCTACCTCAAATCAGCCTTCCCACAGCCACCAGAATGGTCTATGTAAAATGCAAGGAAGATGAGGATGATGCTGTATTTGACATTCTTCAGTGATTCTCCCTCTCCTACAGAATAAAGTCGAAGCTCCTTGCATGATAGACAAGATCCTCAGTGATCAGCCCTCTGCCTACTTCTCACCTTCCTATCTCATTTGTCCCCTGCTCAAGTTATGGAATTCCATATAGCTGGCTTTTCTGCACAAGTTATTTCCTCACATGGAAAATCTGAACCACACCTTCTCCTTGCCAACGCTTGCCTATCCTTTAATGCTCAACTAAGGTAAGTAAGAGAAGTTCAGGAACAATTTCCTGAATCCCCAAAGCAAGGTTCAACTCTCCTTTTCTGCATGCCCATAATAATCAGTGGGTATTTCTAGCTTTGCTTTTTAGCATGTTTTGGTATTAGTAGTTTTTCCTCTTTTCTGAAGATCATCTCAAAGTTGGAAATCATATCTTATTCAATTTAGCAGAAAGCCTAGGATATTTTGGGTTCTATATGAATTATGCTTGAATGGGTGGATGTTGGAGGAAATACGCTCTTGATCCAGAGCTGTGAGATGGTTACTTAGAAGAATCAGTGGTATTACAGGATCTTCCTACTTTTATATGATTAAAGAATATCTTGAGCTTGAGGTTATTTACTTCATATATTCCCCAAATTGGATTAAATAATTTAATCAATATTTAGTATAGTACTTAAGTCAGATCAGATGCCTCCTTTGAAAGTGAGAGGTTGAAATTGTCTCATCTTTTAATTATGTCATAGAAAAACATTCCTTAATTTAGTGATCTAGTAGACTTTAATATATTTCTTGAAATAATGCTGTTGAATGGGTTAGACTACAAAATAGAGAAAATACTATTAGAAGAAAACTATGCTGGTACTGCTGGGCCCATTCCTGCTTTATCCTTTAAACATATCTTTGGCAAATGTGTAGCAATAACTATGTAGACACTATCTTGTTGAAATATCTTGGTGTTTCTATTTAAAGGTAAATGGCATTAGGCTATTTTATTATAGAAGATGTCATGCATGGATCACAGTGAAGTAGAAATCTTGGTTTATCAGTTTCCTTTGGAAAAAATAAATTTAAGTCAAAAGAACTTTCTTGTGGAATTGATCAGAATTGTTAGAAAACTATCTTACTGTTTATTGGTTAAGATCAAGAGTATATGTGGCTGGAAAGAAGTTAAATAATCATCTGTGGCATATCCTTCTGATTTTCCTTCTCCTTGCTAGAAGAAAATGTTATCAAAAATGAGCTGATAAGCTTCCATAAGAAATCTTTGCTCTATAGGGCTTGTGCAGGAATCAATGATGGCGTGATCATTTAGAATCAGGTGGTTTAATTTGCAGAAATGTTTAATGCTTTGAGCAAGCCTAATGATGTTCCTTGGAAACAGGATTCCTCAACTTCAGCACTGCTATTTTGGAATGGAAAAATCTTTGTCATGAAGTTACCTGTCCTGTGCATTGTAAGACATTTAGCATGATCTTTGGTTTCTATCCACTAGCTATGAGAAGCTCCCCATTGTGACAACCCAAAATGTCTTCAGATATTACCACAAATTCTTTGAAGGGCAAAATCACCTCAAGTTCACAATAACTGCTTTAAACATTTCCCCTTGAAGACAGGTGTTTTATGGTAAGAGGGGAGTAGGTAATTGATACTTAAAAGTATCAAAGTATCACATGAAGTAAATACTTTAACTTTAGATACCCTTTATTTTCCATCTTAAAAAAGTTCTGAAATTTAGCTTCCATGTGGAAAATTAACTGGTTGAGAGAGAGAAAGATTAAGGAATTATTTTCTTGCCTTCTTGTCAATCATCTCTTATAAGAAAATTGAATGCAGCCAATTTGTCTTAAAGTAAACCTTCCATACATATTGTTTTGTGAATTGCAAACAGAGCATATTTGTCAGTTTGATTGATGGTAGAAGGTGAAATATTTAATTTTTACCATTATTTTCTTCTATAATATCTAACTTAGAACTGTTTAAGAAAAACACAATGTAAAGGTCATTTCAATAGCTAAATGAGGATGATATTTTACTTCATCAATATGAATTTTTGTCATGGCATTAGCTCATGTGAGCTATCAAAGATTTAAGATTGATCCAGTAACTTATATAAGGAGTCTGTCTAATTTAAATATGAGTATAACCAAAGTTAATTTTCCATCATTAATTTCAGCATGATCAAATGGACGTGAAAACTGGACTTTAGTCCTCAATATGCATTAATTAACATGCCAACTGAGTTACCTAGAATAAATAATTTTATCTTTTAGTGCCTCAGTTTTCTCATCTGTTAAGTGATTGGGTTATATAGGGTCAGCAAATGTTTTCTAAAAAAGAGTGGATCATAAATATTTTAGATTTTGTGGATCAGACCATCTCTGTAACAAAGAACTTTGTGGGTAATCCAGTTTCTCTTATAATATTCAACTCTATTGTATTGTAGCATGAAAACATGCTACAGGAGATGGATACATTACAAATGAGCACAGCTGTGTTCTAATAAAACTTATTTATGAAGACTGAGATTGGAATTTCATATAATTGTCATACATGATAAAACATTCTTATTTTCATTGTTTTCAACCACATTTTTAATTAAAACAAACCAGTTTTTGCTAACCAACTACACATAAACAGAGGATGGATGGTACTTGGCCTCTGGACATAATTTGTCCACCATGCGATGATTGTGAAGGTCCCTTCCAGCTCTAACATTCTTGAATTTATATAAAAATTCCTGAAAAGTCATTGTATGCCCCTTGTTATCTTAAAATTACTTTGATATCTAAAGGAGGCTGAAAGTAAACCATTTGTTCATTATAATGATGTCAAATGCTCTTTGAGAGGCTTGCTGTCTGGTGATGGATAGAATACTTGTTCTCTCTTAAGAAAGGTATACAGTCTCGGTTCTTCAATGGTTTCCATTATTCCAGACTATATTGAAATGTATAAAGATTGAAAGTGAAATAATTTAAAAAGCTTAACACTTGAAAAGTCCTTTGTAATTTTCAGGGTACTTTGTTTTACAAATGAAATGAAATGAACTTCACAACAACCTTGTGAACAACTGTAATAGGTATAGTTACTACTATTTTTAGGTCAAAAATTATTATGGTCTAGATAAGGGTCAGCCACATGTTAGTGAACTTTTCTGATTCAGAACTTCCCTGCATTCATCTGCATCATACACCTGTCTTCTTTTACACCCTTTTCGTCTGGGAAACCTAACTAGATTACAGAGTTACCTCTCACACTGATGATAGGTACAAATTGTTTTGGTACTTAACAAAAATAATTAAAAGCATATTTCTAAAATGATCACTGTCAAGACACAAAACTTCTCTGATTCTTAATTTCCTGAGTTGTAAATTAAAATAATAAAAATAATGCATTATATAATTCCCAAATTAACATATGTTTGGTGTTGGCATAGATTGTAGTCGGTGTTCAATAAATACAAAATGTTTTCCCTTTCAACCTAAAAAACCAGAAATGGTATAATACGAATTAGTAGAATTCAAGATGTTTTTTGTAATACTTTGGACTCAGGGAATTCATATTATTTTTGCACAACTATTTTCATTTTGGAGTTACTGTAAGTTGTATTAGTCAAGGCTCTCCAGAGAAGCAAGCTAATAGGATGAGAGTATATATAGAAAAAATTTAAGCAATTAGCTTGTGTGATTGTGGTGGCTTGCAAGTCCAAAACCTGATGTTGAGGCTGGGGACTGGGACAAGCTAGAGAATGTGTTTTAGACAGGAAGTTGCAGATCAAGTCCATTGTAGGGTCTGGGGATATAGCTCAGTTGGTAGAGTGCTTGCCTTTTGTGCAAGGCCTGGGTTCAATCCCCAGCACACCCCCGCCCCCGACACACACCCAAATCTGTTGTAGTACCAGGAGGAACTGATGTTGGGACCCAAGTCTGATGGCAGTGTGCTGGAAAATTTCCTTCTGCTTGAAGGTCAGCTTTTTGTTGTAGTCTGGCTTTTAGCTGATAACATGAGGCCCACCCACATTATGGAGAACAATATGCTTTACCCAAAGTCCACTAATTTAAATGTTCCATCACCCAGAATCAGCCTTATAGAAATAAACATTCAAGTAATGTTTGGCTGAATCTCTGGGCATCATGGTACAGACAAGTTGACATGCAAAATTAGCTATAATATAGGTCATTGTTACTTAACTCATGCTAATGTAAATAAAATTATCTTCCTAAATTAATCTCTAGGGTACACAATACTAAAATGGAAACAGAAAACACAGAATGTAGTATTCTCTGTTGTGGGGGCCTAAAACCTCTTATTTCTGCTCTTCCTGGCTCTGTCTACACTATACTTCTTTTTGTAGACCACCTTCCTCTGTTGCTGTATATTCTGCTAACACATGCTAGGGTGCCCTGTCCTATGTGACCTTAGAGTTCTATTGTATTTCTTGCATCTCATCAGTGTCTCTCCCCTTCTCCGAAGGAATCTCATTAATGTAGGTTTGGTCAGATGTCCACCTTATCTACTTACCTCTAATCAGGGAATCCAATGACCAGAGCTAGGTAGATAGTATGGCCTGCTAGACCTATTCTTCTAGCAAATGATACGGATGGGAGCAGATTCTCTTAGCAAGGAGATAGGCATAGTGCTTCACTAATTCAATTAGTGGTTAATTCCTTATATACATAATCACTCAGTAGTTTTGCACTTCACCCAGACCTAAAAGGAACTACAAGTAATCTCAAACTAGAATTTCACTCTTCAAGTGAACATATACTGTTTGCTGGTGTGTAGCAACAGAAAATGTACTCTACTATAAGGTCCCATGGAACTTTATTTTTTTAAATTTATTTATTTATTCTAATTTGTTATATTTGACAGCAGAATGCATTTCAATTCATAGTACACATATAGAGCACAATTTTTCATGTCTCTGATTGTACACAAAGTAGAGTCACACCATTTGTGTCTTTATACATGTACTTGGGGTAATGATGTCCATCTCATTCCACTGTCTGTTGTACCCTCCTGCCCCCTCCCTCCCCTTTGCCCTATCTAAAGTTCCTCCATTCCTCCCATGCTTCCCCCCACCTCATGCCATTATGTATTAGCATCCTCATACCAGAGAAAACATTCAGTATTTGTTTTTTTTGGGGGGGATTGGCTTACTTAGCATTATATTTTCTAATTCCATCCATTTACCTGCAAATGCAATGATTATATTCTCTTTTAATGATGAGTAATATTCCACTGTATATATACCAGTTTATTTATCCATTTATCTACTGAAGGGCATCTAGGTTGGATCCATAATTTACCTATTGTGAATTGTGCTGCTATAAACATTGATGTGGCTGTGTCCCTGTAGTATGCTATTTTTAAGTCCTTTGGGTATAAACCAAGGAATGGGATAGCTGGATCAAAGGGTGGGTCCATTCCAAGTTTTCCAAGGAATCTCCATATTGCTTTCCATATTGGTTGCATGAATTTGCAGTCCCACCAGCAATGTATGAGTGTGCCTTTTCCCCCATATTCTCACCAACACTTACTGTTGTTTGTCTTCATAATAGCTGCCATATTGACATGAGTAAAATGAAATCTTAGTTTTGATTTGCATTTCTCTAATTACTAGAGATGTTGAAGACTTTTCATATATTTGTTGATTGATTGTATATCATCTTCTGAGAAGTATCTGTTCAGGTCCTTGGCCCATTTATTGATTGGGTTATTATTATTATTTTTTTGGTGTTAAGATTTTTGAGTCCTTTACATATCATAGAGATTAGTGCTCTACCTGTGCACGTGGTAAAAATTTGCTCCCATTCTGGAGGCTCTCTATTCACCTCACTGATTGTTTCTTTTGTTGAGAAGCTTTTTTGAGTTTAAATCCATCTCATTTATTGATTCTTGACTTTATTTCTTGTGCTATAGGAGTCTTATTAAGGAAGTTGGGGCCTAATACAACATAATGAAGATTTGGGCCTACTTTTTCTTCTGTTAGGTGCAGGGTCTCTGGTTTAATTTCTAGGTCCTTGATCCACTTTGAGTTGAGTTTTGTGCACGGTGAGAGATAGTGGCTTAATTTCGTTTTCATTTTCATGTATTTCCAGTTTTCCTAGCACCTTTTATTGAAGAGGCTATCTTTTTTCCAATATATGTTTTCAGTACCTTTGTCTAATGTGAGATAACTGTATTTCCCATGGAACTTTAAATGAGCTTTGTCAACTTTTCTGGATGACAAAAATTGTACAATTTCAAATTTATATCTCTGAAAAAAAGAGAACAAAATAGCACATGGTTCAGAAGTAATATGATAGTAAATTGAATGTGAGTGAGAATGGTTTTATGTATTTTTAATTAATTATGCTTGAAATAGTTCAGCATAAAAGAGATTATTAATGGATTATTAATGTTTTAATCTGGATGTTCCTGTTTTCATTGTTCTTTTTTATAATTTTCTCACGGTCTTTACTCATTATTGTTGTACATAATGATGGATTATATATTTGTACTCAGTGATGTTCTTTGGGAGGACAAAAAGTTCACACAAATTTGATGCAGTCGAAATGAGTATTGTTTTGCATTAAATGTATAGCAATTCATATGTCTTCCCCATTCATTTATTTATTCTTCACTCAGTTATTCATTCTACAGGCATCTATTGCTGTGTGTCAGAAACTGAGTATTGAAATTTAAATACGAAAAGTACTAAATCCTTGATCAAAAGGAGCTAATAACGGACTTAGGGAGACAGAAAAGAAAATCGAAAATGACAATATGGCTTGATATGTTTTCCTATTAGGGAACTTAGATAAGGGGCACTGAATGCAGCCAGGAAGGCTGGCAGAGTTTTCTAGAAAACGTAATTCCTAAACTGAGAATTGGAGGAGATACCTGTGGGGAGATGGAGTGGAAAGAACATTCTGGATGATTAGAATAATGTGGCATGCACACCAGCAGGGAGGCATCCTAGAGAGGACAGCCCTTTTGGGAAGCCCCCATGAGGGGACCTGAAGTGTGATGTGTAAGGGGAGTGTCGTGGGAACTACAGGAAGCTAAGGGCCAGCCTCTGTGCTGGGTACAGGGTACATTTATAATACTCTGGTGTACAGCTCGTACTCACTTACCAGGCTGCCTAGTTTAGGCTGCTCAAGTTGAAGTGCAGTGTTGCCACCTCCTCACCCTCTGCCTGGAAGCTTTGTAGACAGCACCACTGCCCCCAGCTGTGCAAATGCAGAGGCGAACCCAAATTCATTAGTCATTAAGTGTGGGAACTGTTCAGCAGCAGCAGGATGCTCTATTAAGAGGGTTACACTGTAGGAGGGATTCTTCATACTCCTTTCTTTCCTTCCTTTTTTTTTTTTTTGTGTGTGTGTGTGTGTGCCCCTGGCAAACTCATTTTCCATATCCAAACAACTTTGCAAACTGCTTCATCTAGAAAAACATTTTATTCTGCTGTATACATTTTAAAGTGTCCAGAGGGATAATGATCTTAAGAGAATTACAGTAAATGTTATGGTGAGAATGTCTTTTACTATGGACAGCTGTGAGATGTTAGGCAAAGAACATATGAGTTTTGACAGTTATCAACAATGGCCTCTCACTGAGCAGAAATCTATAGGTGTGCAGTGTCTCCAGTCAACAGGTGAACTCCAGATTTGGACACTAAACATTGTTGAACATCCTGATTCTCTAGGATGGCCATCTTCCATCAGCCTCTGAAAACCTCCAACAGGTGACCTACTCAAGTCAACAGTAGAATAGTGTCAGGAAAACCTTCTTTAATTGAGGAGTAACTTACTTCAAGACAATTCATGAATTTAACTATAAGCTCATAACTTTTACAATGTTATCACCTATCTGACCACCACCCATATCAGGGCACGCTAATTTGTGTTAGCACAAATCCCTGATGTCCTTTCCAGTAAATACCACCACCACCACCCTTCCCAAGGTAACCACTGTCAGACTTCAGTCTCTCCAAATTTTGTGTTTTTATATGTATATATTTGAAATGTTTCATGTATTATGATCTTTGGCATTAAAAACAAAAACCCTTTTGGATGGAAAGAAGTAGAGAATTCTAAGAGGTAGCAAGAGCTCAGCCAGGACCATGCCTTTGATATACAAACTCACAGTCCAGAGCCAGACCTCCTCCATCTGGTCTGGACACCTCAGGAGACAAAATGCTTCTGCCTGAATCACCACAGATCCAGATAGAGGCACCCAAGGACCACCCCTGTAGCTTACAGTTCACTGATGTTGCTGAAAGTCACCAGTCCTAGCTGATTTCCCTGCCTTGCCTTTTCTGAAATTTAGGACTGTGATCTAAAATTTCCCTTCACTCCTGTCTTCTGCCTCCTGACCCCCCATGTTTTTCTGTGTGGCCCCACAAGGAATGTGTGCTTCCTGTTTTCAGGACCTGGAAGCATGATTATCTGTTTTCCTGAGTCTCTCTTGTGTCTCTTCTTGTGTACACACCTTACTGTCTGTCACCTAAAATTACTATTCAAAACACACTGTCTTTAGTTTTGCCTGATCTGAGATTTTGTTTAAATTGAATCATACAATGTACGTTCTTGTACATGGTGTCTTTCACTTACTGTATTATTTCTGGATTTCATCTACTTAATTTTGTTTATCATTCAATGTGTGCCTTACATGAAAATATCACATGCTGCCTGTCCTTTTTAATATTAATGGACATTTGTGTTATCTCCCACTGGGAGTCCTATGAATAAAGTTGTTATGAACATTCTTAGAGACATATGTGCTCATTTGTGATGTTATTTACCTAGGAATGGACTTGCTGGGTTATAAGGTACTATATGCTTGACATTAGTAGAAATTACCAAAGAATTTTGCAAAATGGTAATAGCATTTTATACTCCCTTTAGCATGGTATTATGAGTGTTTCAGTTGCTGCACACTGTAACCAATTTTGGCATTATCTTTCTTTCCTTTTAGCCATTCTGTATCTCACTGATAATAATATGCATCTTCCTAATGAATAATGTGATGTGAACTTTCACATGCAAAAATAAATAAATAATAATGGTAGAAAAAAAGATTTCAGGGTAAATTTGAAGAAAGACAGGGAAAATGAATATTTATTGAATTATTGTTGCTAGAAAGCAAAAATACATTCTTCATAGCTTATTTAATCTTCAATAATGAAGTCTTCTTATCTCCAGTTTTCAGATGAGGAATTTGAGATTGAGAGAGATTAAATGACATAGGAAGAGCAATATTAATTGCTTTGCATTGTGGTTAGGAGAAATAAATTAGTTAATACAGAGTTCTGAGAATAGTGTCTGGCACATGAGAGGCATTCAATATATTTTTGCTGTTACAAACCAATGCTATAAAGAAAGGAAGTTAGCTTGTGAAAAGCAAGATATAGTAGACTGTAGACCTATTCCTCTGAAGTTAACATCCAGAAATTTTATAAAATGTTGCCTGTACCACTGGGGATGTATTTGTATTAGTAGTAATGGTTACCCATGAGGAATTGTCAAATGGGTCTTATTTTTCTCTGCTGAAGTTATTTCATGGAGCTTGGTTCTCATGGAAAGTGTTCACATTTCAGAAAGAAGTCAGAGTCTGTCATTAATTGATGGATAGATTCACACCTCCCATCAAACTTGTCGGATTCATCCTATGCATAAGATCCAATATTGCGAGGTGGAAATAAACACTTGTATAATATCTTTGGTTAGCTTTCATGAAGCTAAAGGAAAGAAGAACTGTCTTTGGGAGGGTTTGGGAGGGTATTCTATTTCCCCATCCCTATCACATCTCCTTCCTTTGTTAGTTACACTTGGAATGCTTCTGAGGACTTAGTGGGTCATTTCCCTCCATCTTTATTCCAGGTCTCTGTAATCAGGAAGATCTTTGTGTTTGGGGCAGGTTTTTATTTTTTAATCTCCTATAAATAAATTTCAAACACTACCAATTACCATGCCAGTATTTGATTTTTTTCTCAACTCCAGCTTCTAACATCTCAGATTTTATTTGTCAGGCTTCTCTCAATTATGTAGTCATATTTCTACCTTACAAGTTGAAAGACTGATTTTTCACAGGATCCTTAGGTGATAAGAGAGAAGACACATCACTTTGTTCTAAGATTCCTTATTTAAAAATTTTTTTCTTTTTCTTTTTAATAACTCATTTTATCAAAGAAACTGTAATAGGATGTTTACTTTGGTTATAACAGGAGTCAATGAAGGAAAAATAATACAAGTGTTTGAGAAAAATTTCAAACACTGAAGTTCAGTATGTGATTTATTGGGTGAATTTTTAAATGACTAAAGTTATCATCCACTTTATTTATTTACATGTATCTTATGCCTAAGAGGATTTGAGGTAATGTTTCATTTAAAACCAAACAGCAACTTCTTTGGTTAACTTAAACTTCTAAAATTTGACCTCTTTATTCTCTTTAAACACAAATACTGGAAGGGGGTCAATTTGTGTGGTCATTGCTCAGTGTCTGTGGAGTGGTGTTTGCAATATCCTTGTGGAAACCATAATGTGTGGTTGCTCGAGTCCCTCAGGTAAAATGGAACAGTATTTGCATATAACCTACACATATTCTCTTCTGTACTTTAAATCATCTGTAGATGACTTATAATACCTAATGTGATATAAATTTTATATAAATAGTGATTATACTGTATTTTTTTGAGTATGACAAGAAAAAAAGTCTTTACATTTTTAGTAGCAAAACAATTTTTCCTGACTGTTTTCAAACGTGAATGGTTGAATCTGTGAATACAGAAGCGGCATGTATGGAGGGCCAATTGCACTGGTTTATCAGAAAGGGCAAAGCCTATGAGCTAGTCTGAAAAGTAGAAATCAATTTAATTCCATAAACATTTTTGTACAGCTCTTTTGTTCCAAGCTCCCTGCTAACTCTGAGCCATACAAAGATGAAAATGACATAATCTTGAAGTGCTGGGTTCTGACCAACTAATGGGAGATGGTTATATGAACAATTAATCAATGTTTGTTTTGTAAAAAAAAAATGTAATAGAAGAATATATCAGATATAAAGAGCAGAGTGTGAAACAACTAATTTTGCATGAGGAAAATGACACTCTTAAAAGGACTATATTTGGTTTGGACCAGTCTTAAAACATGATTAAGATTTCAACAGAAGGAGGAGGGGAAAGCCATTCTGGCTATGTGTGAAAGCACTGTTATGTGAACGAGGAGTGTGTCTGCTGGGTGACTTGTAGTTGATCAGTGTAGTCCAGGAAAGCAGGCTTGAGGGATAAGTAGGTGGTGTGGCAGGGGCTGGGACAGGGAAAAGGGAGGGCCTCGGGTGCGGAGATCAGTAGTTTGGACTTAACATCGAAAAAAACATTCTGCAGTGCTCTCAGTGTTCGACAAATATTTACAGAAATCAGCCATGTGTCAGAATCTGGGCTAGGCACTAAGAACACAATGATAAATAAAAACGCACCCCCACTCCCAGAAATCCTAAGTGGAGCTGAATCAACATAGAAACTGTGGTGATTCAAGGACAGGTAGTTCCCTTTGCTTAACTCCAAGGGAGTTTGGAACGTAAATGATAGCTTTGTTGACTTTGTGACAGAACACCTTCCATTTACTACCAAGGTAAAAATGATTATGTGGCTTACCAAAAACTAATGCATCTATAATGTCATTTCTGGTTTTGCTTTGCTATGGAGAGAATGCTCAAAATATATTTAAAAAGAAAAAATCTTGATGGCACTCCACTTTCACAGATTTGGTGTTCAACGCACAGACAAATTCCCCTAAAAGGAAAAAAAAAATGGAATAGAGTTTTGATTTAATTACTCTCTTCTGAAAGATCCAGAAAGAAAGCTGTTGGACTTTGTAGGGCTTCATCAGTTTTGTTATCAATAATACAAGAGATGGATGCTTAAATGTAGTTTTCTCACAGGGGAAATGCTGTCACAAGAGCCAATGACCTAAATTGTCTTTAAACGTCAAACTTTCTAAAGTGAAGAGGACACATCTGCCCTTTGAATATTAAACTAGTGACTAAACTGGGTCAGAAGGCCTACAAAGAGTGCTTTGACAGTGTTCTGGTCTCTTGCAGAAAGAGATGTCTTGGGTATTTATTACCTTGAAGAAATTAATTATATTTTGCAGTGCAAATTGCATTCAATGGAAGATCTGTTTTTTGCTGATCACCTTTGACAATAGAGCTAAATGCCAATTTTTAGAGTTCCTTAAATTGATTTGAGTCTAACTACTTGGGAATTACTCATTCTATCTTACCTATATTCCCTTCTTTCCTCTTCTGTCTTCACTTACACATACAAATAAAAATCCACTTTCTCTTTAGTTTTTAGAAATGGTCTGAATAATTACTTTTTATCTGACTTTCCTACATCAGTCTCCATAGAAGGAGGAAATCAGGGAGTGCTTAGGAGTAGTTTGAATGGTCAAGGGTAACTGACTAAGGAAGTAGAGGGGGTACTCAAGGAAAAAACTTTAAAAAGCAGTAGCACCCACAGTCATCTCAAGAGTAGGGAATTTATATCTTACTGACAGTTCTTTCCATGAAACCTGTATTGAAACCACAGATGTTCATATGTTTCCTTCATGGATGAGTGAATAGAAAGAAGAGGCAGAGGTAATCTATTTTAAGAGGATTAGCAGTAGTGGAGAGGAAACCTAGCAGGTAAGCTTCAAGTCATTGTACAGCCCAGAGGAAAAGTGCATTTGGAGTTTAGACACATAAGAAAAATATACGGGCAAATGGAGATGTACACTTTAAGCATGATTAGGGAAGAAGGAAGAATGAGTCATGTCAATGCTAAGACCGAAAATGTAACTTAGGCTCAACCTAAGATGTTTCTGTTATGAGTCTAAGCTCCCTTTCATTCATTTCATACCAAATAACAATAGCCAGTATTTATTGAGCATTTATTGTGTCCAAGGCAAGGAACTTTCCCTGAAGAGTTGAAGTCTAATTGGCAGGCACACAGTTAACATCTCTTGAATAACTTAGTGGGTGAGGAATGATGCTTTCTCTTCTTAAACAATGAAAGATGAACTAAAGCTACAAAGATTTTGATGGGTAGGATGCTTTAATCATCCAAGAAAACTGGAGTTAAGATTTAGGAAATGGGCTGGTGATGTGGCTCAAGTGGTAGCGCGCTCGCCTGGCATGCGTGCAGCCCGGGTTTGATCCTCAGCACCACATACAAACAAAGATGTTGTGTCTGCCGAAAACTAGGTAATAAATATTACAATTTTCTCTCTCTAAAAAAAAAAAAAAAAAAAAGATTTAGGAAATGATGACTGTATTCCAGGTAGTGTAGCATGCGCTTAATATTATCTCATTTAACCCTAACTACAAACCTACAAGTTGAGTCAGGAGTAATATTGTTATCATTTATACTTAAAAAAGAGTGAGACTTATTCTAGTTAATTAGACCCAGGGAACTATTAGCAGAGCTAGGACTTGAGTTTAGATTCTGCCTTCAGAGAGGCAGAATCTGCTACCTGATAGTGAAGAAATGAGACTAGAGGTTTGAGCATCTTTTACTTCTGATTGGTCTGATGGTTCCTTATTGCCTCATGATTTTTCATCTATTGCTATATGGATTATGTACTCATTAAGGGTAATGACCTTGACTTGGTAGCTTTGATTTTTCTTCAGTGAAAATAACAAAATTTGTCTTTGTCATCATAGTCAGTTGCATATTTGTTTATTAACAGAGTTAAAATTTGGGACATGAAAAGAGTAGAAAATTAGAAATGAGAATTAAGTTTAACAAAACAATGAAACATAAATACATCTGTTCCTTGAAGTGTGGCAAATTAAGATCTGAGGCCCTAACAGCATAGATAACATTTCTCAAAGGCATATTCAACTTCTTCCAGTGTAAAAATAATGGGAGATACTACAACACACTGTAAGACACATAAAACATTTAGTTTACATTAATATCCATCCAAAGGGATGCAGAATATCATAGCCTTTGGGGTCAGATTATATATATGTTCACATCTCATCTCTTTCACTGTTAATTTTAGGTCAATTACTTAATCTTTTTAAACCTCAGTTTTCTCATCTGTAAAGGGAATAATAATGACAACTTCTTTCTAGAATTGATATTAAGATGAAATGAAATAATGCATAAAAAAACTTTCAATGAATGAAAGTTTCCATAGACACATAACACAGATGTAGCACGGATCTCAGGTTGAGTACAAGTTGCATTGCATTTTCTCTCACAGCATGTGAGTAACTGATACATTTGGCTCTCCCCAGTCTTCTTGGAGGGAAAAACAAAACAAAACAAAACAAAAAAACACCTCCTGTAAAGATAAAAGGCACAAGCCATTGGATCATTGAAAAGGCCCTTCCCTCCCAAAGAGAGAGGAGGGGTGGTATGGCATATAGCATTCTACTTACCCTGTGCTCTTCAAGGAGACAGGGAAGATCTATTTTCCTAAAAAGTGCCTGAAATATTGAAAGTACTAACTGCTCTGGTCTGAAACCTTTGGGGAGGTAGCAAATCCCTCATGAATGAGATCAGTGCCCTTATCATAGAGGCCCCAGAGAAATGCTCTGTCCTTTCCACCAAGTGAAGATATAGTAAGAAGGCACCGTTTATAAACCAGAAAGCAGTCCTCACCAGATATCAAATATGCCAGTACCTTGAGCTTAGACATCCCAGCCTCCAGAACTGTATGCTGCTCCTAAGCTACCCCATTTACAGTAATTTGTTGTGGGATCCCAAATGGACTAAGGCATCAACTCACATGGTTTTGGCTTCAGTTTCAGGTTGTGGAGCCTAAGGAATGAGAACAAGCCCTTCTCTCCTCACCTGAGCAGCCAGCCTGACACTGACATTAGCACTAGCACCGGTGTTTGCTATAGTGACGTTCTAACAGGCATGAGCTCTAGGGGAGAAGGAAGTATAGATCCTTAGGGAGGCAATAGTATCAGTTCCCAAATGGTGGCTCTGGAGGTGGTGGCACTTGTGGAATGCTATTTCAGTCTCCACCAAAATCTCCAGGGACTTCAAGAGATCTTTGGACAACACTGAGAAGGATTGGTAATAGTCTGGTTGATATTAGAGAGAATCATGCTATAATTATATCCATCCATGTACCACTTCCAGAGGAACAGGAATTATGTAGAACGTTAGACTTGAAAATAGTGTAACTGGTCATCTGGTTCAATTTTATCACTTAACTGAGGCACAGAGAGGCTAAGTGATTTTGCAGGATCACCTGTAGCAAGAGCGTGTTTAACAAAGTTTGGGTTAATAGGGGAGAATTCACAACTTTGTGTGCCTGTTACTGACCAGCGCTGTATCGAGTGTGACTGAGATGAAGAGTGTATACCAATCATTACATTTACACCAGAATACACTCATAGGTGCATTCAGGGAGTCTGACTTGGTTTGCTTTCCCACACATATCTACTCATTATCCCTCTTTAAAGGTTTCTGGCTGACTGAAACTATAAAAACAGGCTCATCAATGCCTACATACTAAATTAATGTTGAGGTGCCATTAGGTTTGCACTGTGAATTATTGATTTCTACTATTTATTTTTAGTTGTTGTTTTATTGTCTTTCATTGTGTCTTGATTTAGGTTTGTGTTAGTAGAGGGAGGACACCAGGTGTAATGCATGATACTAATAAAGGGACTAACAGGAAATAAGTAAATATATTACATGTACCATCATTGAAAAGTGACATTCTAACAGTCATGAGTATGTACCAAGAAAGCCATGCTGGTATTGGGTGAATTTGTATGTCCTCTTCTTTTCTTCTTATGGCCTGATGCACTTGGGGATCCTGGTGGCTTTAAAGACTTATCTGTCTCATTCCATTACTGGACTCATTTAATCATGGATCTTGTCCTTTCCACATGTCTCCAACTTTGGGCCATCTGTAATATTTGGCATCTAGTTATATCCAAAGTCCCCCTTGGCTGCAGCATCTATTGGTTTGGATGAAGCTGGAAATATTTCATCTGTTGGAGATGTTTTTCAAAACCATTAATTGGTTATATTGTCACCTATAATATTGAGATAATCGTGTCACTTTTATATTGCACTGTTGGGCACTTGGAATTCCTTCTCAGCTATTTTTAGGACTTGTCATGCAGAGTCACATAAGATTGAACACCAGGATGTGTTTTGCCCCCTATAGGGAATATATTTGGTTTTAGGAGAAATTCAAATCATGCCGATGAGAAGGAGAGGGAAGGAAAATACAGAGTGGGAAGTGTCAGAAAGTCCTCAGTGGTAAGTTTTAAGCACAGAGAAATTTGGAAGAACCCAGAAAATTTTTTAAAAATGCATATGCATTTTAAATATGCATAGTATTAAGTGTAAGTAAATACTACAAAAACATGTAAACTGTACTAACTTGTACATATATATGAGTGTATTTATATACATTAAATATTGGCCAGTTTTATATGTGTGGGTATGCATATACACAAACATCCCAAAGTTTTAACAAAATCATTCCATGACACAACTACAGAGAATATTTTCTTACATATTTTCTGAGTTTTTCCATTTATTTTCCCCATGGGCATGGAGTAATTTTATAGAAAGGAACAAATGTTGTAAAGCAAATCCATCCTTGAGTCTTTTTGACAACAAATCATGAAAGCTGCCAGAGTCCGGCAGGACATAGGAAATTACTGTGCTCCCTGGGATCTCGCCAAATAGGTCACAGGAACTGGTTTCTCTCCCTTTCTCCTTTGCTTTAGCATCAGCCATTCTGAGCCAGAATGATGTATGTGATCAATGAAGTGACTGCTATGGCATCACCAAAAAAGAGTCCTTCAGCACCTGTTCTAGTGAATTTTGAATTTGTGCATTTTCTCAAATAGTTCCAGATAGTCACTTCCCACTCGTCATAGAAACTTCAGAAATGTACATTCATTCCTTTGATCACTAGCTTATCTGAAAGTTAATGCTTTGTTATAAGGGACTTTTTACAGATAAACAATTGCAGTATTCCAGGTAAATAAAATCTGCTACTGCCATGCTAGGTTCTCCTATCTCCTTCATTTTATTTAATTGAGTGTATATATGTATATGGAGTGTGTGTGTGTGTGTGTGTGTGTGTGCGTGCGCATACACATGCCCAGAAGATGGGGTTCCCACAGTCAATTGGTGATCCTATAGCTTCTCACCTACTGGGTCCCACTTTCTTCCTGGAAGAATTTCCCAGTATCCAGAGACAGCATAGCCCATGATCTTCAGTTTCTCTCAGGATTCCTAATCTACATCACATTATTCTTTTTTTTTTTTTTAACTAAAATCGTGACTATAGACATGATTATCTTCTTCCTTCAGATCCTAGTAATGTAGTTCCTCCAAGTTTTAGCAGTTGACAAGAATTGCAACTAGCTGTGAAAATCAGTTGAAATAAGAGGGAATCACAGACTACACTGTTTTAATTCTGGATAGTAACATAGCATTTGTAATTTTCTTCTGAATTTACATTTTTGATCACTAGCTTATTTTTAAGATAGAAGTGATTGAACTTATTTTTGGAACACCAACTCCACTCACATTCAAATTCAGTCCTCAAGAAGTAAGAGAGCTAATCTTGGGAAGCTATCTTGCTTCAATAATACCTTAGTTTAATACTCAACTGGGCACAGTCATAATTGTGTCCAGAAAAGAAAACCACAGACCCACTTTGATTTTGACAGCTGACCTATCTGATCATGGAAGAGGAGAATTGTAATTTCATAAGAAGTTGTTCTGATGAAAATCTCAAGTATCCACTTCCTATCTCTGGCAGCTCTTTGGGTGAGTAATGGAAAAATTCTCATAGCTATTGGAAGATAACACACTTTAGCAGGAAATTCTCTAATTCTTCTGGACTAGAAGAGGTAATTGTGTCTTCTCCCTGTTTATGTTTGTGGTGAAAGGCTCATAATAAACTACCCAAGAACTTAACTAGAAGGATCTCCCTCTCCTCCAGCCCCAAGTTCTTGTCAGAAAAAGAAAGAAAGAAAGAAAGAAATCTGGAAAATGGTTTCATTTCTAATACATAAGCACGGAGTCAGTAAGACTCCTGTATTCATTCAATAAGATATTCTTCTGTTAATGAAAACAATAGAGTTTTTGTTCATATAAATTTTAATAGCCAAATGTAATCAGAAACTCAAAAGTCCAAGAAGCAAAAAGGGAACCAGTTAAATGTCCTTTGAGCTGTGCTCTAGATAAAAGCCCAGGCATTTCCCAGGGTTTGGATTACAGTCCATTTTGTAGATAGTCATCTGTGGGGATGATATGTTTCCTCTTTTGAATACCAAGTAGTTGTTCAGAATGGAATGTGCTAAGAGGTCTCAAGATCTTCCTAGAGCTGTGTGTGCTTCCAAACTGGAGAGCTTGTGGTTATCCTGTTCCTTCCCAGCTATGAACCCTGCCTGCATCCCATGAGATCAATGCAGTCTCACTGACTTGAGTATTGCTATTGTATTACATGGATGGATTTGTTCCTTAATGATATAAGTGATTAAACTGGCAGTGAAGGTTTTAGTATACACCTTTGTAAGAATGTAGAAGGCACCAGAGAGCCTCCACTGTGTGCCAGGCTCTGTGCTCAGTGCCTTACATGCATTTAGTGTGTTCAATCCCTACATCCCTGTGACATATGATTACCTTTCTACCTGTGAGAGAACTAAGCTCTGAAAGCTAGATGTTCCACTGCCAGCAGAAGAGTTGAAGTTTGAATCTGGTCTGTGCCCTTGGTCCCTAGCTGGATTCCCCCCTCTATTCCTTTTGCTAAGCTCTTCTGTCTCTTATGAGATAATAGGAGTTCTCTGGAAATGGAAGCAACATGGAACAGTCAAACTTATAAAGTGGGAATATGTAGGACTAGAAAGAGATTCGATTTTTTTCTTAAATATTAGTCAAAAACAATTTGCACAAGGGAGAAAAATCTCGTCTCTTCTGTATAGCCATGGATGCCCAAGCCTCTAGTGAAAAGACTGGAAAAGGGAGGAACCAAATATTCTTAAACAAATGGATGTCTATATTTTACCATCTATAAGTTAATCACATTTAATGTAATAGCTATGTTAAAATAACAACCAAAGAATAGTGGACATTACTTTTGTCAATTCAAATGAATGCTGTATTGGTCTTAAAGATTCGGGAAATTTAGAATCACAGCAGAAAGAAATGAAACACCTAATTGATTTTTTTTAAGAGAGAGAGAATTTTAATATTTTATTTTTTTTAGTTTTTTCGGCTGATGACAACATCTTTGTTTTTGTATGTGGTGCTGAGGATCGAACCTGGGCCACACGCATGCCAGGCGAGCGCGCTACCGCTTGAGCCACATCCCCAGCCCAACACCTAATTGATTTTGTCTTTGCTATTAAGTCAGTAGTGCAATCCTAAGAAATATGATTGATATCACTTGCAAATACCGTTTAGACAATTCCTAAAATTTTGAATTAGGTATATTTTATAATTTATAAAATATTATGAGAAAGCAGAAGAGTCTATACTTGGTAAGTTGAAAAAGTGAATCTTACTGCTATTAGGAAAACACATTTATAAGAAATTACATTTAAATTCCAATAAACCTGTATTCTTGCATACATATCATGAAAATAGATAATTACTCTTGTTTTATTTTCTATAGTTTAAAAATGTTATTCAGATTTCTTACTGCACAACTCTAGAGGGCACCATTCATACTACAGTGAATCTATGTGAATGGAGTCCTGAGCCTAAGGGTGTTGTTTTCCCATTCATACCATTTGCAGATATCCACAGCCCATGTCCTATCCTTCATATAGACTACTTAGGCCAAAGCAACAGATATCTCTTTGCAAAAAAAAAAAAAAGGAAATAAATCAATTTTCCCGGATTTTTTTTTTTTGCATATTAGCATGATAGTTTGTTTAAATTTAGCACTTATGGGGTACCTGTGTCAGATTCTGAACCAGAAACTTGTGAATGAGTGAGGTATGACCCTGAGAATAGACTCCCTATTCATCAGAATGAAGACAAAGCTGATGTGACTGTATCTGTACTTGCAGAAAGATGTGATATATCACCTAATGCTACAAGTACATAAGTGAAATAAAGATAAAAAAATAAGCACAAGTATCCAAGCATACTTGTGCTTGGATAGTTAGAAACCAAAGCTATTTTTATGTTTTTAATTTGGGACCTCCAAACAAAAATTTTTATTGCTCTTATACACATTGCCTTTCATAGTAGCCAAAAATCCCTTTCCATGGGTTTTGGAACACTTAGGCTATGATTGGAAACTTGTCTTTAGTAGAGTGTATGTCCTTAATTTTCTTTAGCAATTCATATAACTGGTGATTTGTATTGGCTATGGCTCTTTGCAAGCTGAAATTGACAGCAGAATTCAATCCCAACCGATTTAAAGCACAGAGAAATTTTTTCGGTCTTGTAACTGGAAACCCTGGGAGCTATGTGGCTGCAGGTCGACAAAGTCTCTCTGACTTCAACTTTTTAGTTTTCTTCATCTGAGTTTACCCATTCCCAGGCAAGGTCTATTGTGGTTCAAGATGACTCCAACAACTCTGGATTTATACCCTGTGTTTCAGGTGCATATCTGAACCACTCACTGTTCGAGGAGGGGGACTTGTGATGTTTCAGCCAGATTAAGCTTGCATAACCTGCTCCAATTGTGAACTGGGATAGATTTCCCAGCCAAAGAACAGGGGCTGAGGCTGTGAGATGGGTGGTTTCTCAGAAGCTTGGAGTTCAATTAACAGAAGTGGAGTGAAGGGAATTTGGGGCAGCACAAACACACACACACACACACACACACACACAAATAGATATTAACTATAGCAGCTGTAAAGAGATATTTGACCTTTCTCAGCTGTCCTTTAATGAAATCAATGCAAGTTTTGTAATAGAAGCTGTCAACATACCAAAGAATCAAATGCTCTAGGTGCAAGGGAATGACAAACATTGTATTTTCAGGTTTTGATATTTCAAGGGTTCATTTTTCAGTCAGTCAAAAGGTAGGATCAGCAGCCATTAAGCAAGAATTACTCTATAATGGATAAAATGAGTAAATTTTTTATGAAGCTTAATAAAAAGAAAGAAAGCTTATTAAAAAGAAAGAAATGGGGGAAGTTAGAGAGTGCCCTAATATAGCTGTGAATCAAGACTCTGAACATTTAATTGGAGCTCCTAAAATTACTACATGTGAGTGTATTACTAATAGTACTTAACATTTATTCACCATTTATTGTATGTTCACTAGTGTACTAAATACTTTTAATACTAATTTAATCTTCCAGGTAATCCCATTAAGTAGGTAGTCATTACCTTCATTTCATGCTGAAGCATGAAGATGTTAAATTGTCTAAGATCACAGAATGAATGAGTACTAGACCCAGCCTTGAACTTCAGTCCAAGATCAAGGTCAGTTTGGGAGAAAATGATTTAACCTTTGCCATCAAACATTTCTATTAATGGAAGTAATTCAAAGCAAGTAAAGCAGTTATCTCACTGTTTCAATGCTTGTCAGAGCAAATAGGAAGAACAATGTAACAGTCTGGGAAGTGCATTTTAGGGAAGACCTTGATAAACATGAGGCATGTGGGGGATGTCCAAGATAGGGAGTGGTCTGGAAGTTGCTGGATGAGAAGATCTTATCAAGGAAACAGGATGCAATGACTTGACCTACTTGTGAGAAGTTGCTTATAGGAATGGAATTATATTTGTGCTATACAGAATGGCTGCTGGATGTTTCAGGGAGACAGTTTACAGCTGAAAGCTTTCCAAACAACTAACTATCCTTGGATATATACCATTCCTGTCCAGAATGCTTTTCCATTCTTTCTGACCTGCCCTTGAATATTTAAAGTGCCACTTATTCCACGAGGCCTCACCTTGATGCTGGCATCTCCTTCCAGGAACTCCCACATCATTGACTCCTACTGTGCCAATGTCCGTCACCACCCCTGAACTGTGCTGTCCTTTATTCATGTGACTCTTATCTTTGACACAACCCCATAAGCTGTTTGTGAACAACTAGAGATGTGAGTCTCAGGATGCTCAGGACACCTACTGGAGTGGCCTGCCTCACGAGACACAGCACTCCCGTCTCTGGGTATCTTTGATAGAGACTGAAGACTGTGGTTATTGTGGCTAACTCTTGCATTAAGGTTTATTATATGACTTCTAAGACCTCATTTCACTCTATGATTCTATGATCTTACACACTTTTATTACTATTTTATAGTTTTGAAGTTATTTTCAGATACTATTTTATGTATCTGACCAAAGAAATCCTAAATGAATTTCTAGCTCTGAAGTATCTAGGTACCTCCAACTGGAGATGAATACTTCCAGGTAATATCAAGGAAGGTACAGATGGTATAATCATAGAGTCTGTCATTGTCTTTTATCTGTTCCTAACTAGACCATCTTACAAGTTATATGGAGAAAGAAATGCTATTTGAAGAAAAATATATATCATGTGCATGTATTCTTTTGTGTTAAGCTGCATGCTTAGAGGTTATAAAGCACTTTTGCAAAAATCATTTTACAGTTATATAGGGACGATATTTACATGAACAAAAGAAATAAATATGTAAAATAATGCATTTAATAATGCCTACATATATGTGTGTGTAATGTACATATATAATTTACAAGCTTAGCTTGATATTAAGTATCCTTTCAGCCTGGAAGTTAGCTAATACGGGGTCACAATCATTGTTTTTAAACAGTGAAAACTGAGAAAGAGAAAAATCAGAAACTGCCTCCTCCCCACACCCAACCCCAGTCTTCATTTCACCTCTTCCCACTCATCTCTTCCCACTCTCATTCCATCTCTCTGCTTATGTACATTTTCATCTGGTCTCAATGTACAAACTCAAATAAAAAGTTAGAGTCAAATAACTTCAAAATTCAAACAAGCATG
Organism: Marmota marmota marmota; assembly: GCF_001458135.2. Lineage (NCBI taxonomy): Eukaryota > Metazoa > Chordata > Mammalia > Rodentia > Sciuridae > Marmota > Marmota marmota. Next base: position 13,210,377 of record NW_025999998.1, on the reverse strand, counting down.
AAGAACATTTCAAAGATAAGAAATTTGGGTAAAATAGTATTAAAAAACCTTAGAACTGGAAACAACCTCACCTACATCCACATTATTCCTTCTGTTACCCAGGGTCATTAAGAATGGGTGAACTTCTTCTGCCTTTAAACTCTTCTGCTTATACCTTGAAATGTCAGCTGGCTTCTTGGTTAACACAGACAATTTTAGACTTTCTAAAATTGAGTAATGTTTCTTGGGTCTAGAGCCAGACAGAAGTAGTGTTGATATATTTGGAAATATTTTGGTAGCCAAGTAGCTGCAGTTTAGTTTGTATAATAAAATCTCATTAGATTGTTATCTAAGTTGTGTTGGTTCCCAAAGGTATGTTATATCAATCTTTGAAAACATGATCTAGATTTGAAGATACACTGAGCAGATTTAGGGTTCTGTTTATGTCCCCACTTCATAGAATGCAGTTCCTCCCTGGCTGTCTGGAGAAATCTCACTCAACTTTCAAAATCTGTTTGAATTCCCTCCTCCAGAAATCCACTTTCTCTTTTCTGGTGTATTTAAGCATCTGTCCACTGTGTGATCTGGATTCTTGAATACTGTGTTGACCAGTGCTGTCTGAAGTCCCTTTTCTTCCATGGTTGGCTATGGAGTCACTGTAACCTGACATGTGTTACTGTAGCTCCTTGATAAGAGCTCATGAAAGAACAGTTTTCTTGTCTTCATTGTATTTCTAGTGCTTGCCTCAGTATCAAGCACAATGGAGACACAATAAACACTTGTCTAAAGAGTGACAATAGAAGGGTTGAGGCAGATGGACTGCCATAGATGCAATTTCTTCATCAACATTCAAATCCAAAGAACATCATGTCCAGGTTTTTTTAGCCCTTCAAATATTTGGGCTTCCAGGACTTATTTGATTTGTATTGATGCAGATTGTAATTTTAAAAAATATAATTATACAATTGCTGATGTTGAGGTCATTTATTATGTTTTCTTAGTCTTTATACCCAATGAAATAGGCCTAAGTGTGAAACAGTCTATGTTTAAAATCTACTTTGCTGACTGGAAGAAGAAAACGAGCTGTTCTCTCCCAGACTTGCTCATACTCTCCTTCCTGCATGTCCTCCCTGCCTAAAACTTATTAATCCAAGTACACTTTACAGTACTAAATAATGTACCCCATCATGCAAATGTATTGAGGGCCCACCAAGTGCAATTTCATTGCTGGATTTTACAAGGGTACAAGAAAAATAAGAGGTATCTTCCCTCAGGAGTTCAAAGGGCAGTTATAGAACAAGTTATAGAACAGATATAAATGGCAATTTCTTTCTTTTTTTTTAAATAAAAAAGCACACTAAGATTTGTGTTCTCTCAGTGTTGTAAACAAAGAGCAATGATAGAATGGGAAGGAAGAGATTAATTTCTGGTGGAATGTGAAAAGTCCTTTCCCAGGAAATGGGATTTGAATTGAGCTTTCAAGTACACAGCATAAGCAGCATACAATGTAAGAAATAAAAAGAAGAAAACTTTCAAGAAGTAGTTCCAACTTGTGATCAGGGCTGGCAGCAGCAAGGTTTAAAGCTGTTCTTTGATACCTATGGGATGTTAGCATGGTAAGAGAGTAGAAGATATGGCTGCTGTGTTAGCATTCTGTAACAAAATACCTGAGGTACTCAACTTAAAAAGAGGAGAAATTTATTTTGACACGTGTTTTAAAGGTTTTTGTCCTTTTGTCCAAGTGATTGGCTTGTTGCTTTTGGATCTGTCATGAGGCAGCCAATCATGGTGGGAGCATGTGGTAGAGCAAAGCTACTCATATCATGGCACCTGGGAAGGAAAGAGACTGGCAACCCACAATCCCCTTTGAGGACCCCCTCCATGACCTAAGAGATCCCACCAGGCCTCACCTCTTAAAAGGCTCTACCACCTTCCAATAGCACCAAATTGAGGACCAAGCCTTTGGAAAACATTCAAGATCCAAACTACCGCAACTAGAAAGCAAGATTCATATCAGAACTTCACGGTGAAGGGTGAGGATCTGCCTTTAATTTCCCAGGTACCAAGGAGATATAAATGTTTAAGAGTAAGGAGAAGACAAATGCTGGTATTCAAATGTTTTCAAGAATCGGTGATTCAAAGTCAATGGAGAGTGAAATTATAAGTAGCAGAATTTAGTAATTTCATAACATTTTGAAATACTTCAAATTCTTATCTTCTCGTAACAGGGCCAATGTGAAATGTATCAGGTATAAATTTCTGGAGGTATTTATTCTTGGAGCCTGGCAAGTGCATAAAATAGTGCTCCCCCTCACCTTACCTTAGTCCTAGCCCTACCTAGAAGACTAAGTTAGCATCACCTGGAGAGAGACTCTGCACACTTTCCATCTCTTCTAATGATCAGTGAGGTGGCTGGCTGATTTCTTTCCTTGGTCAGAGCTGACACTTTTGGTTTCTGAAAGGTGTAGGGAAATAATACTTTAGTAGAATCATCTCAGTATTAAAATCTTGATGTATCCTATGCCAGGAAATACAGTGATTTTATTATATTTCACTACCACCTGGAAGAGAGAGTCGGTTAATAATCACACACACACGTGTATGTATAGGTGTATATATGTACATATATATTTCACATATATCCATCCATACATACACATAAATAAATAGAGGGTAGTAATACATTTTTGCTTTTTTTGCAATACTGGTTACAAAACAATACCCATCAATGTATAATGTACAGCAACAATAATTAATGCATAAAGTATGTTATTAAAAACGCATACTATATTTACCATTTTCTTCATATTTTCCCATCTATCCCAAACATCTCAGTGTGTTATCACAGCATTGTGAAGCTTTTATTTTGAGAATAAGTATCTCTTAAAGTTGGTTCATCCAATAAGACACTGGAAGAGGCAGGATGGAGGAGGGAAAGGAGCATTGGCTTTGAGTCTGTCAGCCGAACCTGGTTTTGGGCTTCCCATTTACCAGCCCCATAACCTTGGCCCAGTTGCTTACCTTTCTAAATGTTGATTCAGAAAGTAAATTGTCCCACTGTGCTGTTACAAGCATTCCATGAGATGATGGGCATAAATCATCCAGTGCAGTTCTTGATCCATGGTAGACACTCAATAAATGATAATTATCAGACTAACATTGACTATATTTTATGAAATTATTCTCATCTTACACCATCAGTTCACCTTTCCATGTAATTCACCCAGAATTCAGACCCATACTCTGACACCCCCCCTCCCCTGTCACAAGTTGAATGGATTCTGTAGAATGCATTACCTGTGATATTGTGTTATCTAACTGAAGGTCATTCCTTAGAACATACACATAGAGGTATTTGAGATTTTGCTATTGGGTCAAGCTAGAAATCTCCATATTTCCATGTAAATATATTTTTTAAATTGTCTTCTAAGGTATTACCTGTGCTGTCCTTGCCTGTTGAATTCCTTCTTGTTATCCCAAAGTCTGGTTTGAAGTAAAACTCAATAGCTTATTGTTTGTATATGACCTTCCTTGCCTCTACCACCAGAGACACTGTTCCTGCTAAAGCCATGATCATTGGCTACCTTATTAACATTTTGATTTATTTTCTCTGACATAGATCACTTAAACTCTAGTAACAACCTGTTCTGTTTCTTGATTTGATAGGCCATGTTGGGTCACTGAATCCTCTCACAACAGAATCCCAGACTTAGATCTGGAAGGCTTTTCATGGGGCCCTACTTCCCTTGCGGGAATACACTTTCTCCTTTTGACACAGCAGGAAATGGAAGTTCTAAGTTAAGGCATCTCGTGAACTTATGTCTTAACACCATACATAGATTCCCTTTGTTTACCTAAAATGAAATTCAAACACATCTCTGACTTTGCTTTGGGGCATCCCCTCTTTATTCCTTAGGTTAGTAGATATTGCCTGACAAGGCTCTGCAGAACAGTAGACCACAGAGCCCTATTGAGAAGGCAATGTTCCATGAGCATCAGGAAGGTCAGCGTCATTAGAATGGTTTCTCAACTTTTATTTTCAACATGAGCTATTTGGCTATCTATGCATACAGTCTCAGGATTTATTACCACGTAATTAAACCAAAGCACACAAATGAGCCTCAGTAAACACCAAAGGAAATACCCCTTATTCATCTGATGTGTTTTTTTTGTTTTTTTGATTTTT
>NW_025999998.1:13153237-13204207 GCF_001458135.2 Marmota marmota marmota | reverse complement strand
GAACCCAGAATTCAGCCCTGAGTACGGTGCTTGCGCGGCTGGCAGAAACTGCAGCGCTGTAACCCTGCGTCTCTATCCCAGCGCACACTGCAGACTCTAGCCGCGGGGCGATTTGCTGAATAAGCAGTTACCCTCCGTGCGACAAACCTCTCGCGTTTGAGTCCCCGTAGCCGATCCTCGTGCGATGGAAATCCTTCCTCCAGGTTCCGGAGCACCCCACTATTGCTGGAAATTCCTAACAAGATATCCTTTAGCCGTCCTGACTTGTCATACTCCCACACAGTGAAGCAGCACACGGGGGTAATGCACTCCCCTCGCCGCCATCTTCCAAATCCATCTGATGTGTTTTTACCATCTTTAAGATTGGCAATAGGATAAGTTGAGAGGATGTAACTAGTAACTGAACACAGAAATTTTCAAATAATTGGTATTTTAGTAACTCATTCAGCTACAGATAAAGACTCTTAACCAAATATGCACTTTTTCTTTCCAATATGGATTCCTTTAAAAAATATCAATTGAGGTTGTTTCATCTGTGCGGGGACATAGGGCTCTGCTGGCAGAAAAATTAGAAGGTTGGTGAGTAGGCAGATGTGGCTTTTATCTTATTCGGAGTCATCCTAAATTGTGACTCTAGTGAGTCAGTGTAGTAAAGGAAGGAGCCAGAATGTAAGACAGATGTTTGCATACTCTCATTAGAACTGCTTACTACCGGAATAAGACTGTGAGATTGGAAAAACCAATGGCAGTCATTTCGGAAAATAGCACACAAAGCATGTAGTTAAACTAAGTCTCTTATTTCTAAATGCTCCTGTGTGTGTGTGTGTGTGTGTGTGTGTGTGTGTGTTTTCAAACAACGACATAAAGCATTTTCTTCTAGATATTATACCAAGATTAAATTCAAAGTTACTTTGTTAGTAATGCCACAAAGACTTTCAGTACAACACCTGTCTTGGCACTTTGCAAATCTTTCCTTGATTGCCCTACCTCTGTCAAAAACTTCTCTCCCTTACACTCTTCTATCTAACACTGATTGAGCACATTTGCTAGTTGCTATATCCTAAGCATTTATTCCTTTCAACAGTTACTAAGGTGACTACTCTTACTATCTATCTTTAAAGATGAGCACAGTGAAAGGCAGAGGTCTGCTGGCACAGTGAGCAGCTAGCTTGTGATAAGCAAGGAACAGAATCCAGGCCAACTTCTTTGACTGCTCATCTTCCTAACTGCTTTCAAAAACCACCTTGCATTCCATTCACCATTTGGTGTGACTTTCTCCCTTCTTTCCAGCTAGTGTGCTAATACATTATGCCTGTATATATCCTTAAAGGCAGAGTAAACTCTGACTTGCTAAAGATCAGTTCAGTTATGTCCACAAAGCTGAGGTGGAAGGTGACTCACTGAGGTCAGTGCAAAGAAGCAGTCACTCCAACAAGCCTGCTGTTTCCCTGTTCCTCACTTTATCCTGATCTTTGCTTCTGTCCTTATCAGGTACATGACTGACACCAGAATGTAGGTAGGAAAGAGGGTGAGTGTCACCATCACAGTGGAAGGAGGGACTGTAGGGACTTCCATGCTTACTGTGTACACACAAGACCAACTACATAATTTACCAGGTTTGCTGCAAAATGCAATTGCAGAAACTCTTATTCAAAAAGCAGGGAAAAAATATTATTTTCTTTTGTAGTCTGTCAACCTGTCATGGCTTTTGTTGTTGGCTCTTTCATGTTGTACTCCTGAAGGCATGGGATACTTACTATGTGAATACATCTAGGTCCCTGGGATAGAAAGTGAGGGAGAAGGCAAGTACTAGTTGGTGTTGGAGTTGAGGATTACCATGATTCCATCCCAAGGAGGCAGTGGAAGGTGGGATTGCCACTGGATCTAGGCTCCATAGACCTGTATGACTTCACTAAGAGAATACACATCCAATAATAAAATTACTAAGTATTTCAAGATGGCAGCTACAGAGTATTGAACTCCCAGGGCAGACTCTCCGTTTTGGGTGTGGGGATCTGTACAACTCCACTGGTTTCAGACTCATGAGGCTGAACCTTTGACCAAGTTTATTTGGTTTGTCTTTGGGGTTGGGGAGTTAATAGAAAGTATAGCTAAAGCCTATTTTGTCTACCTCTTGTTCTTGCCACCACAGGGTGACAGCAGCAGCCTTTGATATTGTTGCTGTCTCATTCTTATGACTAGATTGGGAATCCTAGAAGGCAAAGAGTCTCCATTATGTCCTTATAAACTTTCCCAATGTAACCAGAAGACCATTCATGTTCATGTGGGCAGTGTGGAAAGGCCATTTCAGGATGTGCCAGCCTTTTAATCCAACCCCAAACCCAGAAGGAGGATTTGCACCATGTTAGAGTGAACACACTGACAGACGCTGTGGAGGCCCGAGCGAGCTGGTGAGGGAGGAGATGGATGCGACTTGCATAACCCAGTGCTGCATTCCATTGGGAGGATTCACATACATTTTTAATAAAGAACTATTTACTCTCCAGCTTCTGTCTGAATGGTATGCTTCTGAACATGCAAAGTGAAAGGGACTTTGGAAATCACCTCTTCCCACGCAGGTGCTTTACCAAACAAAAAAAATGAGTCCCTCGGAGCTGATTGACTTATCCAAATTCACACGCCTCCAGGAATAGGCTGGCCTGGATTTTTTGCACAGCACACACTCCTCAGGAGACCAGCACAAGTTCCTTGGAACAGAAGCCAACCCTAGGAAACAACATAGAAAGCTACCCCCAGAGTCACACCTTCACTCCAAACCACAACTGGCCAGTGCTCATGGACCAGACAGATCTGCTTTTTCTTTTCCCAGAGAGTGTTATCTGTTTTCATCTTGTGCTTTACTCTGGTGGTTTATCCAAGTTCCAGCTGCCAACGCTGATGGGCACAATCAAACATGTCCTCTCCTTTGAGATGTTGGGCTTGTGCAAACCAAACCCCAGCCCCAATACAGTGCCTTCTTATCCCTGCCTCTCCAGGAATGCCAGGGAGATATAAAACTACAGAGTCTAGGTCAGATACAGAAAAAGTGGTTCTCCTTCTACTCAATTGGCAGTGAGTTCCTTGAGGAGGATCCCGACCTTTGGCAGGGGGTTCTAGGTTGTATCCCTTGACCTTTGGCGCAGGGTTCTAAGTTTTACCACCTATTTGCTTTGTACCCAGCATAGGCACTTGCTCCAGATTTTTTTCCTGTATTTTTTATGCTCTAAATTAAAATAATAATGGAAAAAAGTTTTATGGAAATTCTATGCTCATACACTAAATTTTATAATACACTTTTCTATTAGCCCCAGCAGAAATACAGCCATCATATTATTTAAAGGAGCAAGACAATTAGGGGAAAGTACACTTGGTGATCTCTTTAACATTGCATATGTTTATTTAACAAAATGTTATGTTGTACCTATATCTGTCTATACATGTGAAACTAAATATTTTAAAACTCTTTGCTTTTAATTACACTGATACCTAAATTATTTTAGCATTAATTGAAAAAAGTAACAGGCCTCAGTGAAATTTTAAAGAGTAATAAGAAAACACTCCATAAAAATATTATTATGACATCTCATCACCAGTAATTAATTCCAAATTCTCTATTCTCCCTCCCAGGAGGCAAGTCCTATTAAAATTTTTCTTCATAAGTTTCTAGAAATTGGCTCCGTAGATTCCAGTGCAGGCAGAGTTGTGGGTAAACACAGTTTTCACAAGAGCTCTGGGAGATGGGAGGGGGATTTGAAGCTAGGTGTGGTGTTGCTGGAGAGGAACTCTGGTTTATAGTTCCTTTCTGTACTTTGCCCTTGCTGCTTGGGCCTGTAGCATTTACGTGTGAGTCAGGATAAAATGACACATAGCTTCTTCCCTGGTTAGCCATGGGGTGAATTCCAAAAATCAGTTAAGTACACTGGAAGCCAGTGTACCTCTCCCCCCAGACACATAGCCATACATTCTTTGAATTCCTAAAACAGCACATAAAAGTGTATTTTACCCATAAGGAAAATTGTGCATCTGTGCTTAAAGAAGGTAATGGTGCTGTGGCAAAAATGGGCAAAAAGCAGTACATTTAAATAAGTAGCTTACCATCCAGCCCTGTACCTAATGGAAGAAGGAAAGGTCTGTTGGGATTTTTCAGGGCTGTTTCTCTGAAGAGGCCTGAAGAGTCAACTCACCTCTCCTGATTTCTGCCCTTTTTGTTATCTGAATTGTCTTTCTTTTATGATTCATGGAAATGTACCAGAGGGAGAGGTGTTCCTGAGTAGAAATGAAGGAGTAAAAAAAGATGTGATTTCAAATAGGGGGTATATATCTCTGTGAGAAAGAGGTGACCTGGAAAAGGCCTGAGGGAATGCAAAGAATAGTCAAGTGATGGCACTTAGAGTCAGATAGTTGGGCAGATGGCCAACAGGTCATGATGCTTGTCCCAACCCCTGGGCTGGCTGTTGAAATGAGGCCTCTGTAGTGCTTGCTTTGAACCTGCAGTTCCCAAACCGGGGAGTATTTCCAAGTCATTTGGAAACTTTGGAAATGTAGATCCCTGGACACTAATGTAGGAGATTTTATTTGGGAACATGGGGGGCAGAGCCCATGAATCTTTATTTGTCTATGTTTGTAATCACAGCCATAATAATAATTGAGAACTTATTTGTACTATTCTACTGTGACTATGTACTATTCTGACTACTTTGAGGATGTCATTTCTTTCTGTTTTTGCAATAACCCTGTGAATTAGAAATGTTTATAATCATCATTTGAGATGTGAAGCAACCAAAATAGAAGGATGTTAAGTAACTTGCTAAAGAACAAGAGTCAGGATGTCTGATGTTAGAGCCCAAGCCCACCATGAAATACCAAAATCCACAATTCCTCAGAGTCTTACGGTGAAGTAACAGAAAGTCACATTCTTTTCTCTGTTGAAACATAAGGGAAGTATTATACAAACAGAAATAAACAAATATCTATAGCAGGCAATTCTCTCCATAGTAACTGGTCTGTTCTCATACTAATCAGAGCAAAAACACTGAAAGAAATAGCTGTACAGGTTGCTTCTGTGCAGAAAAATATTGTACAATATTTAGAAAATGATTTAAATAAGTGCTAACAGTATACACTTTACCTGTTCTGCTGGTTACTAAAATAGAATTAATTGCAGACTGTTGAGTTATATTGTTAATAATTACAGTGCCGTCAGCCTCTGTTAACCAGGTGGAGGAAGAAGTATTTTGTTACCTCTAAAAGTTATTTATTATCCCAAAACCTAAATGTAATAGAACCAAAAGATATACTCTTCATACAGATGAAAATAGTGAAAAATAAAAGTTTCAATTAGAACAATTTTATATGATGAAAGTCTATTCTTCTTTATTAATGTTTTTTCCGGCTTTTTTATAGCTATCTAGGGAAATAGCATCAAGATAATCATAAATACCTTTGTACTAAAAATAAAATTCAGCATTCTTTTTTTTAGCATTATGTCTTGCAAACATTTTTGTATTTTTTGTTCAATAATATGTAATTTGCACATTATAGAGTTCCTGCCATATTTTAGCTGCCAGTTTGAATAACAGGGCTCTCTACTCTAATATTATGCAACACAAGAAATAAAATTTTCTAACCAAATTGGTTTATTGTTCACTGATAATCTGCAGTTAAATGGGGAAAAACATTACAGCTTACACTAAAATCTTATTCAAGAAAATATCGATGGGCACTTTGGAACATGAACCATAGTTGAAGCTCCATTTTTGGCCTACAAAATTAAAGCAATTAGGTAGTGTCAGGAGCTGATCATGGTTAGGACCTCTCTCTCCTTTGTCAAGCTCAGAACTGGGAAATTAAATGACAGGTTGAGAAGAATACCGTATATTTCTCTTTGAGGAATAATCACATATCTTCTACTATTTAGTGAAAACCACATCACATATCCAGTTTTCCTTTTTTTGGCCTTACTGCCAAGAAGTTCTGAAGTTAAAATTTTGACTCAATTTCAGGATCTTGCATCAGGCCTGTATTTTCCACTGTCAAGTTCCCCCTCTCTTCATCTCTTCATCCTTGTCTTTATTACTTCCCTCTTTCAGTTTTCTGCTCACAGTTGTGGTTTCTTCAAGTTTCTGTACAGTGTGCTATGTATGGTTTCAGTTTTTAAAAATCATTTTGAGTCCTTGAAGAGACAGTATAACTAGGCAGGCTCTGGACTACCTAGGTCCAGCTCTTGATTCTGTACCCTACTGCCATATGACCTTGGATCAACCACTGAATCCATTTGTTTTTTGTCTTTATCTGTAGAATAGGGTGAAAATGGTACCTGCCTCTAGGGGTTATTGTGAGGATCAGTTAATGTAGGTTAAGAAGGGTGTCTGGCACATGGTAAGCACTCAGTAAATATTAACTATGAAGAGATGGATGGACAGATATGCTCAGAGGGAAATACAAATAGGAAAAACTAAGATAAAATGCTTTATAGAAATAATGGTAGATTTCCTTAATTCATTTTTATTAATTAACTGGTGACGACACTGAAACAAAAATTTGTTCCTGATGTTGACCAACTGTAACAGAAAATAGAGAAATCTCAAAAATGTTGATGTTGCCATTAATGTGGGTGTTCCATAAACTTCTGGAAACTAGATCTGAAATATTTTGGTATCCCTGTGTAAAGAAATGTGTTTGTGATATCAGTCTCAATTAGCTCCTCTCTGAAAATATTTCTTAAAGATCTGGGCTCCTGCTGGGGCTGTAGCTCAGTGACAGAGCACTTGCCTAGCAGGTGTGAGGCAATGGGCTCAATCCTCAACACCACATAAAAATAGACAAAATAAAGGCATTCTGTCCATCTACAACTACAAAAAAGTTAAAAAAAAAAAGATCTGGTCCCACTAATTCTGCCACTTCAGACCTAATCAACCGAATCAGTACAAAATTAACCAAATTCCATTGTCTATACTGTCCTCTTACCCATTCTTTTTTATTCTCCCGGCATTAAGATGTCTGTGATGCCTTCTCAAAAGAGTGGCAGAGTGATAGATATGCCTGACATTGATTGATTGACTCCCTCTGTATAAACCAAGTTACTTTATAGAAGTTCTACCTGCACCTTGATGCCTCAGAGAGATGTGTTACTATTCCCACTTACACTGCAGGTTCAGGGGACTTAAATGAATCTCCCAATACTGTGTGTTTAGTAGTGGCAGAGAATATATGATGCCGAAATTCTATATGATGCCAAAGTCTGTGTCTGCTTCCTATTCTGTATCTCTAATGACTCTACGTAAGATCTGTGGACAAAGATATAGCTATAATGCATTAATTTTGCCTTGCTTTGTTTAAGAATCTTTAGCAATGGATATAGAGTCTGGGTAACAATTTCCGTTACAAGTTTTAGAGTTTCTGTTCTTCAAGATTTTTCTGGCTAGTTTAGTATTATTCACTTCATTGTCAACATTTTAGTCCTACTAACTGTATTTTATCCTTTATCCCTTGTGACCCTATCCATTCTTGATTATTCACAGCTAAACTGTTTTCCTAGAACATTCTCTTACATCCAGCCATTTTCATTAGTAAAGGTACAAGCCATCCTTTTATAATTAAAAGCCCCAAAATACAGTGGCTCAAACAAGAGTTTTCTTTATTCTTTAACAGTCCACAACTCCAGACCATTCTGTCATCCTCAAAACATGACTCCTCACATTGCCTCTCTCCAAGAAAAAGAGAAAAAGAGGAAGTATGAGGCAAGGAAATGACCCAGAAATGGTCCCTTACTGTCACTCACATCTTATTGGCCCAAACTAACTCATTTGTGCTGGGGGACAATCATGTGTCTCTGACACATTAAGACTAAAAACTAAAGAGGCTCTGAGCTCCTCATTGTCCCTTGTATTGAAGCTGACTAGATTCCAGTGTGTTTCATGATGAGGTCCAATCTTATCAATTTTTCTCTGGAGACTTGCCAACATAGGATCATATCAATTATAGAACTGAAAATAATATTTCACAGCAACATTTATGGTCTTGGCATATACAACAATCTGTATATTATAAAACCATTAATTGAGTTGGAAAAACCTCCAGCCACTATCTTTGATGGAGTGTTACTGATTTGATGAAGAAAATGAGATTTCTATTCATATTAGCTACAGAGATAGTGATTGATACTCACAATCACTTTATAAAAAGGTAATCATTATACTGAAAAGATAATTTCAGAAATTGAATATCTCTTCCTCTCCCCCTCTTCAGCCATCATTGTTAAAAAAAAAAAAAGCGGGGCTGCAGGGGTGGGGAGGAGTTGTTTTTTGCAAGGGTATCAGTTGAAAGTGAATATTCTGCAACTCTGAGTTTTGCAAGGTTGTTCTTCCAAACCCCCTTGCTATGGCTTTGTGTTGTTTTGATTTTTGAAAAAAGAAAATATATCTGATAAGAAATCTGACCCAAGAGAATTTCAGGAACAAAGCTTACAGAAATTGCAGTGGATTTGTTCCACAAGCTGGTGCAAAGCTAAAAGCAAAGTGAAGACCCGTCTCTCTGCTCCCAAACAGTCCTCTCTGTTTCAATCAGCAGCAAAGAGCCATGCAGCTGAACATCTTGTAGTGCCATGCATCATTCATGACCTGATGGAGTAGACAAAGTGCCTAACAATCGATGCAGAAACCCTGCCGCACAGATAAGTTCACCACTAGGTTATGGACGGCTCCAATTTTGTTTTCTGCTGATCTAGGACATTTCCTCCTCCTGTTTCAGAAACAAATTACTGATACATTTTGATAATAACACTTCATCCAGATATCTCCCCCTGGATTTGCAAACTGATTTGGGTGATGAGAGTTTTGGCAACTATTAAATATAATGATTTCATGAGTAGCACTTATTAAAATCTAAACTAAGCAGAAGAGTGATAACTTGACATGTTAAATTATTGGACTAGTGGCTTTAAAGTCTCTTTTCCTTGCTCAGAATAGATTAGTGTTAGGGGAAGAAACTAAAGACATGCGTGTTTTTAATTTAATTTTGGCATAAAGGCTCCTGTTCCTATCCACCCTGTTTATTTTCCCAGATAATAACCATTTTTTTAGTTTCTTTATACATACACACATACAATGCAAATACCTATTCTTATTACCTGTGTTTCATATATATATATATATATGTGTATATATATATATATATATATATATATAGTGTGTATATTGCTAAGCACTTTGTTCTTTCCATACCTTAGAGAGTTTTCAATAAGTACATAACCAGCCTCCTTGTTATTTTCTAGAATTACATATTTTTCTGTTGTGTGGATATGTCAGAGTTCATTTATCTTGTCTAATGGGCACTATTTAATTAAATCCTCGACTACACTGGAAGACAGGCATTACTATTCTGAAGTTAGACAAACCAAAGCTCTGGGAATCTATATAGTATTTTTTGGTGATCTCTATTTTCCAGTGTCTAATAGATATATATTACATCACCAGGATGGAAGCCCCTAGTATAAATTCTTAAAATTTGAATATTCTTAGTAAAAATCCCCTTCTTCATATGCCCATAAGTAAGTTTTTCTATGACAGAAGTTCTAGACTTTAAAATTCATGAGAAATGAGATTTTTGAAGATGCACATTCCTAGGTTCTATGCTTATGAGTTCCCATCAGGGTGTCTGGGGTGAGTCTGTGGGGTCAACTGTACCATGGCCGTTCACACAGAATGTAACATACAGAGGTCCTGCTTGGTGATCTTCATTTAGAATTTACACCCAGATGAGTGGGGGCTGTGATCCCTGGGCGACACTCTAAGATACACAACTGTAGATCCTCTGTGAGGCTCATATCACTTGTGTCTGTCATCAGCAGTAGCCACAGCCCATCGCTACCTGGTTTGGTTTGGTACTGTGGGTCAGGCTTTGTTTTCTAGGGTGCTTTTCACCCTGGCTATGGACTGGCTGCCTTGGACACCAGTGGAAGCAGCAAAGCATGAGGCTAAATATCTCTTGTTCCTTTAGGATTGAGAAAGTTTACAATTATCTGCAGCAAATTAGCATATAAATAAGTGCTGTTAGATTCCCAGATCCTGAGTGAATCAGGAATTGAAAGTATGTAAGAGATTTAATTAGGAAACTCAATAAGATGGAAAACAGGGAAATCTTCCATGAAGAAGAGTTGCTTCCTGAACTTCCTTCTCACCCCTTTCTTTTTTTCTACCATAGTCAGGTCAGGAATCTTAAGGATGAGGCCAATTCCATGAAACTGAACACCTTACAAAGGCAGATTGAGGAACTATCTGAGATAACAAGGGGTTCTTAACCTAGGGCCTGTAGAAGGGCTTCCAGTACTAACAAGCGCCCTGAATTTATGAATAAAATGCTATATCAAAGGATTTCTGATATACCCAAAATGATTAGGAACAACCTGCAGAGAATAGCACTGTATTTTGACAATGAAACCATGATCCATTGACTTACCAAGGTTACAAAAATTAATGGCTAGGATAGGAACAGAACATGGAGATCTTAATATCTGATGATTGAGAGGACTTTGAAAATAATATGTGAAGGTAGCCAAGAAGAGCCCTTAGCAATGAACACTCCGTTGCCAGAACCCTGCAATCTTCCTAATAGGAAATGTTAGCTGAGCATGTCACGTGCCTTAGCCTCTTTCAAAGTACTTATTAATTCTGTTGATTCTCATAATCACCCCACAGCATATTACTGTTGTTATTTCATCATCATCCTTATTTTATATATGAGAAAAATAAAATACAAAGAGATTAATCTATTTGCCAGGATTCAAATTCCAGCAGTTTGGCTCTACAGCCCATATTCTTCCCCAAAAGCTATGACATTTCTTTCTCTGTATTCATAATTGATTTCAAATAGGAGAATGACAAAGTCTTTTTACAGTCACATTTTCACAAAACATGGGAGGAAGTGACATTGACTCTTTTCCTGGCTAACTTCTATACTTAAACATTAGTCCCCAAATGAAGAAACACCCTTAGTATGTTTTATGGTTATATACCAAAATGATAACAGCAGTTATCTTTGGGTATGTAATAGAGGAATTTAATTTTTGGTTGGTGTTTTTCTACTTATCAGATTTTCTGCAGAGTATGTCTACTACCTTGGTAGGCAAAAAGAAAATATTTCAAAATACTGTATGCAGTGCAAGAAATCTAGAAATGCACCATCTCACATTGTTTAAAAGGATCCTTGACCTCTGTAGACATTTGCTGTCAGGTTACAGATACACTCTTGTCTATCTTTGGAGTGATTTTACATGAGTGTGAGGTGTTGAAGGTGATAGAACCACTTTAATGCTGCACTATTGCACCAGTCCCTCAAGAGCCATCAGAAGGAAACAGGTTTTCTCCAGACCTTTATCTGCAAACCTGAAAATTATGAACTGATGTGAGGTATGAACAGGTGGATTATAGTAGTTAACTTTCAGGTATATCAAGGTGCACAGAGTGGACATTGGGAGGGCAAAATTGAGAACAGGAGAGACTGGCAGGGGGAAAGACTCTGGGACAACACATACAAAAAGGTTTTCTGGAGAATAAATTCTGCTCATCTATGATTTCCATGTCTTATTTTGGAAAAAAGTAATTTAATATCCAAAAGCTTTCACTGATGGTCGACATTGATTTTTCAGGGCAAATCTTGCTATGCCAAAATTCGCAGTTGGTAATGAGGCAGCAGCATAAATGTGACCTCACTCTGCATGTGAGGCCATCAGAGGCCCTCTATGTTCTATGCTGTCACATAACAGTATTAGCACATCTTAAAGACTGCCGTCATCTGCCAAGACCCCATTTCCAAACATTTTAGGATCTATTATTTATTTCTAGGAAGGCCTGTGCCATGGAGTTCATTAGAATTTTGAATCTGAAATTAAGGGGCAATTTCTTGGAAAGTCTGAACAGAATCCTTGGGATTTTATCTCTTGGTATGAAAGTAAGACATACCTCAGTTTCTCAGTAGTGTTAACTTCTCAAATTATGACTGGGTAGTTTTTCTAACATTTTAGTAATTTAGTCTTGTTTAGATATCAGCATCGTCAGGATATAAAGTATGTCACTTTAGCAAAATTTAGACTGAATTTTGTAAGTTACTGAAGCTTATTTTCTATAATTTTAAATAAAGGGGTAGAAACATTTCCCAGATATGTGATGATGTTTTGTCCATTCGGAAACAAGCATTCTGGGTGGCCAGGTGTTTATATACACAGCTGATTGTTCTTGAGAAATGAGGTGTACCCAGCAGTGTCACATCATACGTGAGTCCCAGGCTGTGGTGCCACTTCACTTTGCATGTCCTTATTTGTTGAACATTTTATCTCTTCTCTTAGTTTCCCATTATGAGATGTTATTACTTGCTCTTTCCAGTGTGCCAGTCTAGAAATGCCCAACCTCATACATACTGTGTTCCTTTGCTCCTACCATGGACTTAGAAAACTGATAAGCAAACATGTTTGACTCAGGCTCTGTGTGAAGATTGGACTGTGCTCTGGGAATAAAATGCATCCATGCACAGACATGTGATGGTTACTGTCCTGAATGTCCTGGATTCCAGGATTTCTTTAGATAAAGAGGTAATGAGACAATTTTTTTTAGTTAAGTAACATTTTACTACGAGTATGGATAGATCTTTTAATGATTTTAGTGAATTCACTTAACTTAGTAATATGTCCTTAATGTTCTCAGAACACATATTGGTGGCTCCGTTGTTTAGAAATGTAGGATGAGTGACTGAGGTACAGAATTCTGTGTTTGTGATTTGATCATATTATTTGGATACTCAGTAGTATCCGATCAGTAGCAACCCAGATGATCTCTTCATTCTCCCAATGTTCACAGCTCTGCATTCATTCAGTTATTAAAGTACCATTTAAGAAGAATAATTTTGTTCTTGTATGTATGATTTCAATATTAAGGGAGAAGAGGGGTTCATAATATTTCACAATGCTCAAAGATCATCCACCCAGATAAAGGCATTTTTGATAATTCAGTATGAAAAGTCATTTTTACTTGACATTCCTACTTGAACAAGTTGTCTTCATCCATTAGCTTTGAGACAATTTAGTGACTATTATTTGTACAATAAAACTCAGTTTTTATAATGGCACAACCCATTATATAGGAATTTGGAAAAATGCCACTTATAAAATACCATAAAAGCCCTATCACCTAGCACCTAACACCTGTTACAAGTAAGCAACTTTGGCTATAAATTCATCTCTGATTTGTCTTGCTTAAATTACTCCTAGTAGGTCTACATATTAATTTTATTTATGAACAATTGTAGTATACCACATTTTACACCAGTCACTGAGACACAATCCCAACCTAAAAGAGTTTTTTTGTTTGTACCAGGGATTATACCCAAGGGCACTTAACCACTATGCCACATCCCCATCCCTTTTTTCTATTTCATTTAAAGATAGGATCTTACTAAGTTGCTTGCAGCCTCACTAAGTTGCTGAGGGTGGCTTTGAACTCACAATCCTCCTGCCTCAGCCTCCCAAACTGCTGGGATTACAAGTGTGCACTACCATGCACAGCCTGACCTGAAAGAATTTATGAGCTAAGAAGAGAATCACAATCAAGCAACAATGGCATTAATAATTACTTTATTATAATTATGATGAGGGCTATAAATTAGAAGTATAGTGTTATATATTATGACAGTACAGGATCAAAAACATTTTTTAGAAGTTTCCCTTTGGGATCTTAATGTCCTAAGTTTCCAATGCTTCTTGGCTATTTCCTCATTTTTGCCTATCGTGGATGGGTCTTTTACTCCCTCTCTGTTTCTAATCTAATTTGATCTCATTACAACAGACACATTGTGATGCCCTTTAGTTTGGAGTCCTCCCAGAGCTCTCTTTCAATGACTTATGGCTTCTTCCATACTACTCTTCCTGAACCTCATCTGCAGAAATGTCGCCTTAAAAACAACCATCAATCCTTCATCATTAGCAAGAGGAATGACAATTGTAGATTGCATTTGAGGCTGTTGTCAGCCTGCCTCTCCAGATCTGCCTTGCTTCCTAGCCATGCCTTCCCTCAGCTATCTTAGTCTATTCACAGTCTCCTAAGTGTACATGTGTGCTCATTCTCAACTCCATCAGAAATGCCCTCCTGCCTCTGACCAGTGAATTTCTCCAAACCTCAGATTTCAATATAGATCTCTCCTGTAAAGACTTTCACAGTCCATAGCGGGTTTTGCCTTTTCTCACCTTATAATATCAACTTATCTGTTACTTACCAACCTGGTTATATTGTCTCATTGTATTACAACCACTTCTAAATACCAAAAACTATGTCACCTTCAATAGTACTAGGAAGTAGATGCCTTCTAAATATTTATTGACTTCATAAAAATTCCGACTATACTCAACAAAGGTGAAGACATTTCATTGATCCATATCAATGAGAACCTCCATAGGAGAATGTGCCGGGTTGCTCAGAGACATCAGGTCCAAGAGCTTTGTGACTTCCTCAAGTGGCATTTCATGGGAGGAAGGCATGTTGTGATAGGAATTAAGATCTGCTTTGATAATATAGCCATTATGGCTGGGCTCCAGAGATAGAAGAAACTGTAATGTTGCTTATTGATACTTCAGAAAGCAAGAATTTGTCTTCCATGCCAGTTCTTATCTCATCAATATTTTATTGTCTTTTTCCCTCTCCTGGGAAATATCTTGAATTTGGTAAATATCTTGAATTTGCATTTATTCCAAGAAGCAAAAGTATTTAGCAAGCAAAATCAGCAGTTTTAAGCATTGCTCCACTGACTAGTGAAGTTGGATACATTTTGTAAAATGTGTTTTTGTATGGTTTTCTGTTATATTAATACTGAAAGGTATTGAAATTGACAAAATCTAAAATGCAGAGACATGAGTGATTTCTCTTGATCTTTAATAATGAATTAACGCAATAAAAGAGGTCCTTTAGATCATAATATTTTAGCTTCAATATAAAGAGATAAAATTGAAATGCCCTAAAGAATACTCTATTAGACTCATTGGCAAATCCAGCATTTTAACAAAAGACAGACAGTCCATTTTGCAATACTCCATAGTTTCAATCTTTCTAAATTCCTGAAGGTAATGTGGAATATTCCTGGAAAATCTAGGGCAGTGGCACTGGGAATTGCAGGTGGTTGTTTAATATGTATTATGGATCTTCATTGGAAGTTGGTGTATGTCTTTAAATTTTCATTACCCAGCTGTGGATCACAGCAGACATTTCTATGCCTTAGAGTAGAAATGCAACTACAGAGGCTAGAGTTCCCTGGGAGCATTGCGGCCATTCCACTTCATCCTTCTAAGCCCTACCATGGTCAAAAAAGGTAGAATTCATTCCATAGTCACTATGGGTTTTTAGGTCAGCAGGCTCACACCCTATGCCAACATCCCCAAGGCATAACAATTCATGAAGACTCACAGGATTCATTATTATATTCATGGCTAAGATTTATTACAGAGTAAGCATGCAAAGCAAAAATCAGCAAAGGAAAAAGACATATAAGGTCAAGTCTGAAGGAAACCAAGCACAAGCTTTCAAGAAGCTTCCTAGAGGAGTCACCCAGGATGTCCAGCAATGAGTTGTGACAGTTCTTATGAAATGTTCTTTACCAGGGAAGCTCACTAGAGACTGAGTGCCTGGCATTTTTACTGGGGATGGGCCAGGCAGACACTCTTTACCTAGCATGTCCTAAAATTCCAGATTCCCAGAAAGCAAGCAGGTATTTAGCATAAACTATATTGTTTTGCAAACAGTTTAAGCAACTTGAAACATTCTTTTCCCTTCTGGAAATGGTGGGAACCTTTCCAGGATTTAGGTTCCCTGATGCCTGCAAAGGGGACAACCTTGAAGACAGGACTTTATAACAATAGCAGTCTTGGGCCAGTTAAGTTGACTCTTTCTACACACCACACAGCTCTAGCTGTGACTACATCTGAGGACTATATGACTGGAATGTCCAAACCACCACGTTATCTTTGCCCTTCATTCATTTAAAAATTTTATATTTTCTCTAAGGCTCTGTATGAAGTAGCCTATTTCTACCTCTTCAGCCACACTGTATTCAACTACTGTCTTTTTCCTCAGTCAGTCACACTGGCCTGTGGTCAGTTCTTCCAAAGTACCAAGTGCTTTCCAATTTCAAGGTCATGTTGCACACTACATATGAGTATCATGAGTCCTTCAGCTTTTACCCTAGTGATCACTTACTGAGCTGGTCCCTAGCAACTCATTGCTTTAAGAGGAAGTGATTCAACACTAATCATTAACAAGCTCTTGCTTGCATTAATCGCTCACTGCCCGCTATAACTTCTTCTCTTAGAACATGATTATTTTCTGGGGCAACACAAAACAAGTCTGATTCCTCTTCCACGTTTCCTAATCCTCCAGATGAAATAAATACCCTCTTATCACCCTCAGAATACTCTTTTCTTCTCAACATTGGTGACAATTGTAATGAAATACTTAAGACATTTTAATTTAGTATTTGTCCTCAAAACTCGGAGTAAGTGTCTTGATTATAGATATAAACAACAACTGCAAAATACCTTCACAGCAACAGTAACATTAGTGTGATTAAATAACTGGGTACTATCGCCTAGCCAAGTAGGTTAAGAGCCATATCCTTAAACTACAGTGCTCAGAACTAAGCACAAAGACATTTGCTCTGACCAGGGTCCAAGACAGAGAGATTAATAAATCCCTTGATCTGCAGACTACTTCAGCATGAATGAAGTCTGAGGTGTTATTCACTTTTTTTAAAGTAGACAGACCCCACTGACTGGATTGTTTTTGCAAGAAGGAGGTCTGGAACCTGTTGTCAGATGGGATGGTGACTCACAACAAGGGAATGCCCCAAATTGGAGGGAAAGATGTGGTCAAGATTCTGGGAGGAAGAGAAGGAGACTGATAACACATTATTTTGTTTATTATACCCCTTAACACAGCCTTCCCTATCCCCTGAAACTTTTCTCTTCACAGGTCTCTAACTACCACTTGAAGACCACTAGCATAGAATAAATCAAAATAACTATTAAAAGAAAAACTTGAGACCAATTAAACTCAGGGAGTTGTTTGAGGAAAGAATGATTCATGAGTTACACAGTCCTTGAACCAGTAGATATTCAGAGAGCTCTGCTAGAGTGTGAGTGGTAGGCATTTATAGGCTAAATATAGAATCAGAGTAGAGAAATCACCTGATTGGCTACAGCCAGACATATGCTTTATTGGGATCTGGTGTAATGAGTTGGCTACCTATGATTGGCTGAAACCCACTGCTTGTGATTGGTGGAAACTGGGCTGTCCTCTGCTCTCAAATTAGGTTTCTGCTTGTTTATCTGTTAAGTTAGGCTGAAGGTATACTCAAGGTATAATGGCAGCCTCAGGCCAAATTGAATTTAACGTGATTTATGGTGTTATGTCTCCTACAGTCTAATTATTTACAGACTAAACGATGACTCTCAATTTGAAAATCGTATCATACAAATGCATTTATTGCAGCAGAACTTCCAATTCCAAAGACAGGCAGGAAGGGAGATATTTTTGGAAACTGGCACAGGATTCAGCAGGTGGACCAGCTGTGTCCTACTCTCCATTTCTGAAATCTGTCCACGGTCCCTGTCAAGAGGCTGACCTCTTCAAGAATGGCTTCCACTTGATTATCCTGCAGGACCAGCCCTCCTGCATCTATGCAGCTGTGCCACCTCTGTCAGTGGTTTGGTTTCCTAATTCCCATATAAATATCAAGAGGGCCTGAGCAGATGAAGAATCAGCAGGAGAAAACAAGAGAATGGAGTGTGTCACTTCAAAAATAGTCTAAGCCTGCAATACACATCAATCAGAGCTATAGATCTGAAGCTACTGCCAGGTGGCTGCCCCACTGGCTTTAAACATGTATCTAGTACTATCTGGAACAACATCAAGGTTTGTTTGGGGCTATGCCTTCAAGTTCATTCTATTGCTAAAGTAGTAGCAACTCCTAGTGAAATGTTTCAGGCTGTGATATATGTACCAGTGGTGAGTCACAAGATAATGTTAGGTGCCTCATGGATGATTATTTCTACTCTGAACTTATATGTTTATTTATTTTAATGCATATTCTTGTAAAATGGGATGTAAGTTTGTGTTTATTTTGATTTCTATTTTAAAAGTATAACTATTAAATCAAACATGCAATTGCTTATAGCTTAAGACAGTGCAAAGATAAAAATTTGAGTCTATTTAAAAAGAAATATTAAATCAATAAAAACATAGATACTATGTAGATATGGTAAAAGTTGGCACAGTTGCATGAGAATGACTGAAATTGGAAATACATGATCAATGGGAAAATGCTGGACTTTACCATCAGATCAGATGTGTTCAAATTTCAGCTCCATTATTGCATTTAAGATATTGCCTTTCTTACCTATGAAAATGGTAAGAAATATAGCCCATGTACCCTAATCTTTAGGACAGTTTTGATGATTAGAGCTGATGATATAAAGTGCCAGGCACATTTTAGGCACTCCCCAAAGAGAAGTTATTGTTTTTGGTAGTTTAGATCTGTCAGAAGAAAACGGCATACCTATGAAAACACTGAGAACAAAGAGTAGAGATCTAGTAGGAAGACATTAAGAGAGCAAACCCTTTATTTAAATCCACAAGACTACATCAATATTGCTAAGCAGTAGTCTAGCTAACCCCACTTAGAGCACTTAATTATTTGACACTAATTTCATATACAAAAGTGGTGTGAGAATCAGGGCAAGTCCAGACTAGACCTTATGCAAAAAAGAGAATCATTGGCACAGAAAGTGTCATGAGGTTTTTTTTGTTTTGTTTTGTTTTGTTTTTTGTTTTTTCTGTTTATTGTGGGTTGTTCAAAACATTACAAATTTCTTGACATATCATATTCGACACTTTGATTCAAGTGGGTTATGAACTCCCACCTTCACCCCATACACAGATTGCAGAATCACATCAGTTACACATCCATTGATTTACAAATTGCCATCCTAGTGTCTGTTGTGCTCCGCTGCCTTTCCCATCCTCCACCCTCCCCCCTCCCTTTTTCCTCTCTCTCTCTCTCCTCCTCTCTCTCATTTAGCAGAATTTTGAATAACAAATAGTACTTTTTATTTAAAAATGTCATAGAAATTACCAGTGAAAGCATACAGACCTGGGCTTTATCTTATGTGATTGTTTTAAAATAACTAGTTTTCTTCATCGTTATAAGCTATTCAGATTTTCTCTATTCTTGAGTAAATTCGGTAGTTTGTGTTTTTCTAATAATTTGTTTCATCTAAGTTAACTGATTTTTTCACATATGTAGTTGTTCATAATATTCCCTAACAATCCGGGTTACTTCTGTTACTCATTAGTAATGTCTCTCTTGCCCCTGTCCACTCTAGTGACATTATAACTTAAATTCTAGTAATTTAAATTCTCTCTCTTGTTTTCTCTGTCAGTTTTACTGGGTTTGTCAATTTTGTTAATCTTTTCAAAGAACTAACTTTTGGTTTTGTTCATTTTCTGTTGTTTTTATAGTACCTACTTTATGAAATTCACTATAATGTTTATTTTTCTTCTCATTAAATTAGATTTGCTCTTCTTTGTCCAGTGTCTTAAGATGGAAGGTTAGGTTATTAATTTAAGACTTCTCTTCTTTTTAAAATACAGACAGTTAGAGCTATGAATTTCCCTCTAGACATGGCTTTAGCTGCATCAAATAGGTATTGTTTTCATTTATCTCTTTTTTAATTTCCCTTATGTTTTTTCTTCTTTGTCAAACTAGAAGTGTAAGATTTATAATATTCTATGATTTGTTTTTGCTATTGATTTCTAATTTCATTCCATTGTGTTTAGAAGGATTTTTTGTATGATTTCAATTAAAATTTAAGTTTATCAAGGCTTATTTTACAGGTAGCATGTTGTCTATACTGGACAATGTTCCATGAGTGCTTAAGAATAATATATTCTGCTATTATTGAGTGGAGGATCATTTGATTTGGGTTTTATTTTCCCCCAAGTTTTCTATTTTCCTGATCATCTTTGGCCCAATTAGTCTACCCATTATTTAAAGTAGAACTTTGAACCCTCCAACTGTTATTCCTCATTTGTCTATTTTTTTAATTCTGTCAGGTATTCTTTATGTATTGTGGGATGATATTATTAACTGAACAAATACTTACAATTTTTTTTATCTCTTTAAACATTATAAAAGTTCTCATCATTATGAAAGTTCTTTTATCTCTAGTAGCACCTTTTGCTGTAAAGTGTATTTTTTTCTGATATTAGTACATCCCCTCTGGTTTTCTATTGTCCTTCCTTCCATAGGATATCTTTCTCCATGCTTTTATTTTTAACCTATCTTTCAATCAAACTTTAGACAGCATATCAATAGACCTTCTTTGTTATTGTTACCCATTCTGATAATAATCTCCCTTGTGATGTATTGTTTATACCATGAAAATTTAATATTGTTATTGATAGTTAAATTTATATATATATCATTTTACTTTTGATTTTTGTGTTTCATTTCTGTTTTATTTCCACTCTCATTCTGCTTTCTTTTACATTAGTAAATATTTTGTAGTATATCATTTTAATTCCTTTCTTATTTCATTATATTTTTGTGGCAAAATATACACATAATTTGCCATTTTAACCCATTTAAAATGTAATTTTTTATGGTATTACTTAAATCCACGAAATTGAACAATCACCACCAACCTCTACTTTCAAAAATTTTCCTACTCCTGGAGGGGAGGAAAAGGGGAGGGATGATACTGGACAAATTATATTGCTATATTGTGTGTATGTACAAATATGTAACAAGAAACCCCACCATTATGTACAATTATAATGCACCAATAAAACATATGGGAAAAAATGTTCCTCATCCCAAGGAGAAACTCTTTACTCATGAAACAATAAGTCTGTATTCCTTTCCTTCTCCTACCTTTGTAACCTCTGATTTACTTCTTGTCTATGAATCTGCCTGTTATCAATATTTAGTAAAACTGGTATCATACATTTGCCAACTTTATGGTTTATTTCACTTAATACAATGTGATCCATGTTGGATCATGTAATAAAACTTCATTCATTTGTACATTGTTTATTGTAACTGTACAGAAACAGAGTCAAATTTTGCATGTTGATTTTATATTCTGCAACTTTGCTAAATTCACTTATTGTTTCTAACAGTTTTTTCTCCCTGGATTCTTTAGAGTTTTCTATAATTAAAGCAACATAATCCAAGAATAGAGACAGTTCTTTTCTTTTGAATTTGGATGACCTTTTTCCTTTCTTGCTTAATTGCTCTGGCAAGAACACCCTGTACTATGAAAAGTATTAGGCATATCTGTCATGCTCCTTATCTCAAAAAAGAAACTTTAATCATGGAGTAGGATGGTGGCTGTAGGTTTTTCAACATGTGGCCTTTATTATATTGAGAAAGTTTTACTCTATTCCTAGCTTATTAAATATTTTATTATCATGAAAGATTTTTTTTCAATGTTTCTTTAACATCAATTGAGATGACCACATCTTTTTCCTCTTTCATTCTGTTAATCTTGCGTAACACATATTGAAATGCTGAACCACTCTTGAAATCCTACACTGTATATCCCAGTAGGTTTTGATGTATAATCCTTTTACTGTGCTTCACCATAATTTTTAATTTTCTTTTCTTCAGTGATTGCTCTAGGGCTTACAATGTATATCTTGTAAAAATCTGCTTTATATCTACACTAACTTAATTCAAGGGTGATATAGAAATGGTACTTCCGTATAGTTCTATTACTTCTACCTGTTTTGAGCTACTGTTATACTAAACCCAACATTCCATTGCTTTAATTAGAAACTCTGTGCTCATTTAATTAGGATTTTATAAATTTGGTGTCTTTTAAAGCAGCTGAGAAAAGAAAAAAGTATGTATTCACATTAACTCTTTGTGTTCCTGAAATCCATGTTACCATCTAGTCTCACTTCCTATTCCCTTACAGCTTTCCTCCCACCTGTCTCCTCTGTGCTGTTACATTCAAATACACATCTCCAGAGCCAACAACGCACACACACACACACACATATTCATTCTCATTATAGTTTTATATAATTTCTTTTTTATATCAGTTAAAAAAAGTAAGGATAAGAAATATACCACTATACTCTTTTTTATAACTACCTATAAACTTATGCTGGTGTGTGTATGTGCACCCAAGTGCACAGGTATAGACTGTCTTATTGCCCAGGATTACTTTCTTTCAGCAGGAAGAACACCCTTTGCTATTTCAGACAGGCCTGCCGGCAGTGAGTTCTCCCCTCCACCACCTTCTCTTTGCAATTTTCTCTTAAATCTGTGAATACCATCATTTTGCTGTCATTTTTTTGAAACTTAGATTTGCTGGGTATAACTTTCTTGGATGACAATTGTTTTATTTGACATTTTTGAGTGTGTTATTTCCCTGATTTGTGGCTTCCAATGTTTCTGATGAAACATCAGCTGTTCATCTTGGTGTTTGCTTTTACACCAAGGAAAAAGGAGCCATCTTTCTCTTATCGCTTTCTAACAAATTTCTTTTTTGACTTCAGCTTTCAACATTTTTTGCCAAGATGTGCCTGGGTATGGATTTTCTTATGTTTATCCTACCTGGATTTCATGTGTGTGTGTGTGTGTTAATGGTTTTCAAAAATTAGGGGATATTTTCAACTATTATTTGAAAAGTAATTTTTTTTCTGATACTTTCCTTCTGACATTCAATTACATTATATGTTGGTATGCTNGAGGCTATCCGCCCTGACGCGGGGGCCGGTGCAGGCAGCCGACAGTCGCCGAGTCGCGCGGGCAGCGGCTGGCGGGTCTGGACCTCTGCGCTGCTGCGTGGCGGAGATTCACTCGTCTAGCGCAGACTGTCCCTCCAAAAATCCTACCGATTCCCGGCCGATCTCTCTTTAGTGGAATTTTGCTAGGAGTTTCTCAGCAGGTCGTATCTAAGCGTATCCATGCGTCTCTCTGACCCCGTTGTTGAGGAGGTACTGAAAGCGCTGCCTCCCCTCTCGCCGCCATGTTCCATTACCTGTCATGAGGTTTTTATTTAAAGGTACAGAGAAGAGGGACTGTCTACCCCATAGCCCATCAGAGGACAGGGAGAAAATGAGCACCAGATCCCTTTGTCAAGTAGAGAAGCATTGAGAAGGGCATGGAAGCCTAACTCTGTGTCAAGGGTGTCCTGAGCAGATCGATTTGGCATCTGGAGATACCCAAATGCAAATAACACTACCAACTACATCTTTCATCCCCTTATCTGTTTTTTGAAATCTAAAAAAGATCTCCTGTGCCTTAGCAATGAAGTCATGAGCCTCCAAAAGATTTCTTTTCACTCCTTTTTCCGCTTAGTCAATATGCTGATAGGCTTTCCTTCACAGGGCAAATCAGGTCCTAGGGTGTGGATGAATCCAAGCATGCTATGTTAATTAATTTGCTGGGACTGCCATAATAAAGTCCCCCAACCTGGGCAGCCTAAACAATAGGAATTTATTTTCTCACCATTCTGGAGTATAGAATTTTGAAAGCAAGGTGTCAGCAGGGGTGATTTCTTCTGAGGCTTCTCTCCTTGGCTATACTTTGGATGGTGGGTATTTCCCACAGGTCATGTGTTAACAGGCCCGGTCCTCAGGGCGGCACTATTGGAAGGTGCTGTGGACACTTAGGTGTTAGGACCTAATGGGAGGTTCCTAGGTCACTGGGGGTTATCCCTCAAAAAGAATTGTGGGACCCCAGGTCCTTCCTCCTCTTCTGTTTCCAGATGAGATGAGCAGTTTCCTCTGCCATGGACTCCCCATCATTGTCCCCTGGTACCCCAATCAGAAGCCCAAAGCGCGGGTACACCCAATCTTGTACTAGAAGCTCCAAAACTGTGAGCAAAAAGGCCTTTCTCCTATAAGTTAATTAGCTCAGGTACTTAGTTATTAATTAGAAACTCACTAACACACAATCATATTCTATGGTATTGAGGTGAGGGCATCGTCATATAAATTTTGGAGGACACAGCTCAGCCCATAAATGTATAAATCGCTCCTGGGAAGAAAGCATTCACAGTGACTGGACCACAGCCTCAGTTTGATCTCATGAAGAGTAATTAGCCGTATCTTTACAGTGTATTCTAAGGATCAGAGTCCAACAATCACCCTTTTCTGAAGTTTTAAAATTAATAGAATTAGATTTCCTTTCAATATATTATAAAAAGATTAAAATAGGAGGGAACACACCGTGATTGGTATATAAATTTCTATTCACAGCTAATGAGTGCTTTGTAGAATACATTATTCTTCAGTTTTGCTAGTCCAAATTCTACCCTCAATCATGATATTTTAATACTCCTTTAAACTTGTTTTAAATCGTGCTTTGCCACCAGATACTTGAATAACCTTGAACAAGTTTTCAGGTCAAGGTTTCAGTTTGTTCATGTATAAAATTCAGATGATAATTACATGATTAAGGGGATAAGAGAAAAGTGCTCTGTACAATGCATGGCATGCAACAGGTGCTCAATACATGACAGGTAAAGCTGTAAGCATAATTTGTATTCTGAGTATTTGAGGAGGGTGGAGTTTTGGGTGTTGGGTTGGTGAATCAAAGAAAAGGGTGGATCCCTCTCAACCTACATTCTCTGTCAAAAGCAGAAATTTTTCTGATTTACTCCCAAATCATTCATTCAAATCAACATTCAATTTAGAACCAAGAAAGACACACTAACGTTGAATTGTCGCAACCCCAGAACATCTAATATTATCTTTGAGAAAGTGGTATAAAGATTTGAATTCGAGTGACTTTTTGCTACATCATCACTTCCTTCAACAGAATAGGAGGTGGGGCTGGAGAGTCTGTAGGAGGTACTAGGGCAAGTGTCCTGAGGCAGTAAGTGAGAATGCCCAGGTGTGTGTGTGTGTGTGTGTGTGTGTGTGTGTGTGTTTGAATTTTGAGAGCCAGAGCTGCCTTTCCTGGAAAAATATTCCAGTTGAATATAAGAAAGGATATATATTGATTACTTTCCAGCCACTCACAAGCCCTGATTTTAAAAATACATGCTGAAATCTAGAAAACTTTATACCTTTTCTTTCTCCTCTTGACTCTATTTCACTCATCCTGAATTTCCTACTTTTCCAGGCATTATGTGTGACACCTTGCAAGTATTTAGAATTTCCTCCATGTTAGTCTCTGTGTCCTCTGAGGTTGCAGCTCAGGGGTAGAGCACTTGCCTACCATGCACTGAGGCCCTGGTCCAGTCCCTAGCACTGTAAACAAAAATAAAGATCAAAACCAAAACCAAAACAAAAAAATTTCTCTAGCTCCAAAGGTGTCAAATTATATTCAGACTCCTCCTTCTATTGTCAATAGCACTGACTAAACTTAAGTTTCCACTAACTTTTGTCTAGATTATTATTTTTATAACCAGTTTCCCTGACTTTATTCTCTTTCCTCTCCAATGCATCCCATTTGGGTGATTAAATGTTCAAGTTACCATGTGAAATCACAAATATTCCATCATCAGGCAAGCTGCCTTTCAAATGCTTTAAATACAATCCAAGCTCTGGCCTTAACATAACTACCTACTGCCTTCCTTCCTCATTTATTTCAAACCTCAGATCTACTCTGATCTTGCTGTTTAAACTATAAGCATAGCAACATTCATCGAGAGCTTACCAGCAGCTAGGCATTGTATGGAATTCTTTATCTGTATCATCTTTTTTTAATCATCAAAATTATTCTATACATTATTGGAAGGTACTCTTATCCTCTTAATTTTGCAGAATAAATTGGGGACTGAGGAGATGAAAGGGCTTTCCCTAGGTCATAAAACTAGCAGTGATCAAGTTTGGTTTACCTGACTCCAAAATCACCCTCCTGTCCCTCAACCTGATTGAAATCTACCAGCTAGTCCTTTATGGTACCACAGATGCATCTCCCCTGGTAAAATTGTAAGCTCCTTTGTATTGATATTAAGGAGATGCTAGTTGTGTATGTTTTATTACGCATAAGCTCTAGCATAGTGTTATCTTCACAGCTGGTATTCCATAAATGTTTGATGGATGAATAGATAGAATGGATGGCTTTCAGATAAACCAGAATACAAAACTAGAAATCAAAGTGGCACCAAGTGCTACTGTATAGACTTAGATAAACAAAAACTGGTATGAATTAAATTGCATTTCACTTTACAAACTACCTGAGTGGCCTGCCTCAAGGGCAGAATAAACAGATTCTATTAACAGAGTCTGAGTTCATACAAATGAAAGGACATTGCTGCTGTATGGTCTGGCCTCCTACAAAGGGAAGTGTTTCATAGCAGATATCCTGAATGATACCAAAGATGCAGAATCCTGTATGTGGAAAACCTCTCGAACCAGTCAACAACATCAGGCTTCCTGGGACCGTTGTTTGCTTAGCATTGACACAATTTACCATTCTTCCCGGGTAAGCCACTCCTCTCTCTAGACCATGTTCCTCATCTGAAATGAGAAGAGGCTGAAAAGTCATCCTTCCCCAATCCCACCTACCATTTTTTTAATGTATATACCATGATAAAAGTATACATCTGTCACTAGTAAGTGACACAGCTATTATGTGGCAAAGCCAGCATTGAATCCTTCTAAGCCTACCTAAATTTTAAGTCTTGACTCTACTATTTTAAAGGTTTTTCCAGCTCTATGATCCAGCGATTCTCCTGAAAGTACTTTTATACCAAAGTTCTTGAGTTGCCTAGAGGCTCCTGCACACTAGTGTCTTACGGCCCCCTACCATGTTTTATTATTGTTTTGGTCATCTTTTCATCATTGTGATCAAAATACCTGGCAAGAAGAACTTAGAGGAGGAAAAGTATATTTGGGGCTTAAAGGTTTAGAGGTTCAGCTCATTGTCATCTCACTCCATTGCTCTGGAACTGAGGCAATGCAGAACTTCATGGCAGAAGGTGTGGCAGAGAAAACATCTTTTGTTGATGGCAGCTGGAAAGCATAACAGAGGGGGAGGAGCCAATATATAATCTCCAAGGACATACCCCCACTGACCCTCCTCCAGCCATGCCTCACTTGCCTGTAGGTCCTATCTGATGTAGAAGTCATTTCAAATTATTAGCTCATCAAACAGAATGACCCACTGATTAGGTTATAGTTCTCATTATCTAATCATTTCACCTCTAAACATTCTGCATTCATACAGGAGCTTTTGAAGATCTCTCATATTCAAGCCATAACTTTCCCTGGCCCCCAAAAGCTCTTGTCCATCTCACAATATAAAATGTATTTAGTCCATCGCCAAGAGTCCTTCTCATAGTCTTAACAGTTTTAGCATTTCTCAAACATTGAAGTTCAAAGTCTCCTCTGAGACACAAGGCAGACTCAGACCTGAACACCTATAAAAAATAAAAAAAAACTAAGTTATTTATATGTAATATATAAAACCAAGAGTAAACATTTTTATTATAAAAGGGAGAAACAGGGGCATAGAACGAATGATGGGATCAAAGCAAAGCTGAAATGCATCTGGGCAAACAAGTCCCGTAGCTCCATGTACAGCATCTGGGGCACACAGTGACAAGATGTGTTCTCCAAAGGGCTTGGGAGCCCCGTACCCCTTTAGCCTTGCTGGTTGCAGCCCATGCAGCCTCTCTTTTAGCCTGGCTCTGTCCACAGCCAGCCACTTTTCTTGGCAGACTTTCCATGTCAATAGTATCTCTTAATCTTGGAGATCTCCACCGCAGTTTCAGTTTTCTTCTCATAACTTCATCCAGCACCCACAGAGGCTGCCTGAAGACATGTTGAAACTCCTACACTTTGCCTGTCCTTTTTAAAAAAATCTTAGTGGAAGTCGCCATAACCCCTTAACTCTAGCACTCTGCCTTCCTGCAGAACCAGCCCCATGTATGCAACACCAAAGTCCGCTCACAGCTCAAGCAGTAGCAGGACTCCCTTGGGTCATGACTGTAGTGACCTCTGAATGCCTGGGTGGCTAAGCATGGTAAACCAAATCCTGGGGAAAAGGTTTTCTAGGCCCCCCTGGAAGAACACTTTGCCCCATCATTTCTTCTCAAAAATTTTTTACTTTTACATCCTTAAGCCTATAATAGGTACGGTCTTGCTCTTTCCTGAGATGCCCTCAAGTCATCTTTTTTTATTGTCTCTATGTACAATACTTAACTTCTATTAAATGGTAGTAATCTCTCTAACATCTTCCTTGTCTCCAATTTTATATGCACTTTTTTGGCCAAATTGCAAGTTCTAAAAATCCTTCCACTCTGCTCCCTGCTCCCAATTCTCTTAACCCTGGTCAAAAGATGCCAACAATATCCATGCCACTGCCTAAATGCTGTGCTGCCTTAACATTTTCTTTGCCAGATTGATTAGTCTATTTTATTTAAATTTAGTCTCATAGAAAATCTCAAGACATGAGCATAATGTAGACAACTTTTTTACAACAATGTAACATAAATGATTTTTAGTTGAAATTTCAATAGAGTTCCTGTTCTATGCTCTGAAACCTTATGAACACAGTCTATATTCTCCACAGCACTCTGGTCTTCTGAGCTCCCACCAAAATCATCCATTAAGCTCTGTTTATAACATGTTAAAGTTTATTCAGCCTGCATTTCAAAACTTGTTAAAACTCCTCCCTCAAACCATTTTTAAAGGCTTCTAAGTCACATAATCATGTTAGTCACAGCAATGGCCTCACTCCTAGTACTCATTTTTGTGTCAATCAACTTTTTTATTGCTGTGACCAAATTATCCAACAAGAACAATTTACAGGAGGAGAAGTTGATTTGGGGCTCAGGGTTTTATTTCTTCAGTTCATGGTTAGCCAAATCCATTGCTCTGGGCCCAAAGGTTGTCAGAGCATCATGGCAGAAGGGTGTGGCAGAGGAAAGCTATTCTGTTTATGGTAGGAAGCAGAC
The DNA here is from genome assembly GCF_001458135.2 of Marmota marmota marmota. Classification (NCBI taxonomy): domain Eukaryota; kingdom Metazoa; phylum Chordata; class Mammalia; order Rodentia; family Sciuridae; genus Marmota; species Marmota marmota. The sequence continues at coordinate 13,175,253 of NW_025999998.1, read as the reverse complement.
CAGAGAGGCAGAGAAGCCAGGGGACAAGATATGATATCCCCAATGATTAACTTCCTCTAGCCACACCTCATGTGCCCACAGTTATTACCCAGTTCAGTAGTCATTTTTAATATTGATCCATTTAGTGAATTAATCTAGTGATTAGCTTATAGTCCTTATAATTTAGTCATTCTACTTCTGAACATTCTGCATTAACACAGGAAATTTGGGGGGAGGACCATTTGTATCCAAACCTTAATAGTCATAGTTGGTCAGTAATATGTATTAGTGATGTTTATAGTTTTGTAGCCCTTGGAGTTCCTGCTTGAGAACTATCAACCATTATGTTAGCTGGTCTGACTCACAAATGCTAAGAAAAATGTTGGTCAGGTAATATGAGGAGTGTGATGAGGGACGATCAAGAAGCTACTATAGCCAAGTCCATGTCATCAAAAGGCAATTCAATCCTTAAATAGAAATTTTGCAATTCGGATAGTCTCTATGTAAGACAGTTTGACTTAACGATTTTTCAACTGTATGATGGTGTGAAAGCATCCCATACAATCATTCTGTTTTTTTTTTACTTTGAGTATAATACTGAATTAATTGTATGAGATAGTCAATACTTTATTATAAAATAGGCTTTGTTAAATAGTTTTATTCAACAGTATGCAAATGTAAGTTTTCCAATCACGATTAAGGTAAACTGGATTAAGCTATGATATTTGATAGGGTAGGGTAATTATATGCATTTTAAACCTATGCTATTTTTATCTTATAGTGGATTCGTTGGCATATAACCTCATCTAAAATCAAGGAGCATCTATGTTTTAAAATTGTCAGAAAACTTCTATACCTCCAACAGAGCTGCAGAATTGCACATGATTGTCAAAATTGGGTAGTAGAATTTGGGGTGGCATCTTTAAAATCTTGCATTTCATATGCTCATCCTTTGCCACAGTTTTTCTGGGTAACCTAGAGAGAAGATCTTAACTTCTCAGAGCCATAAACTCTCTGTGTGCTTAACATGAATTCTCTCATTTCTGAGGAACTTCTCTCCAAATCTACATGAAGCTGAAATGACAAAGTAGTACTTAAAAGAGGGCTTAGGAAACGAGGAGAACAGCACTGTGTAGGTGAAAGTGACCAGGTGGGGTGAGTCCACTTGGAAGCTGTAGTGTGGCCCTGTCCTCCACAGGGTCGGTCTGGTTCAGGCTTCAACCATACTCTTCTTCAGCAGGGAGCTGAAATGCATGACCAAAGACCCTTCCAGAGAGTTGAACAATAGATTATAAACATCTCCTGCAAGCTTGGTAAACAGCTTTCTCTTTTCCTTCCTTTTCATTTTTTTTTCCACAGAATTGTTTTAAGGAAAAGATATATTCATTTGCTGATTGTGAAGCCCGATATGAAACATTGGTACCAAAAGAGTTACTGCAATCTGTGGGTGGTTGTAAAAGTATTTTTGTTTTTGTTTTTCCTGTGATGTAATATAATTAATTGGCCTCCAAAAAATATCTTCTGGTGGCTATTTCAGTCAATATGAAAAATAATTATTTCACATGGACTCCCATTTTGTGGCTTAGAAGAAGTTCACTTATCTGAGTGAGGTGTATTTTGCTTATGTGCTAAAGAGGATGAATGATGGTACCTTGGCCATTTGCAGCAAACTCTTAGCTACCTAGAGGGGTTTTCAAATGATTATTTGATTTTAGGTCCAGCTAGTGAATGGAGGTAGATGCAAACACGTAGGATTGACTTTCATTGTTTAAATTACGTGAAAATGACCTTTAGCCCTCATACCCCACTTCTGTGTCCCTATCCCTATAGAAACAGTCAACCAAACATCATGCTCCTTCCTAACACCTTGGGTCATGGCCCCAGAATACATTCTCTGAGTAATTCAGGAAGCCACTACTAGGGAGAATTGGTAGCCAACACCTAATCCTGTGATTCATCTTAAGGGTATTCATGGCTTAAGGACATAGCCATCTCCCAGGCTTTGTTCGCCAAAGTCTGGAGTTCAGTCAGGGCCCAATGATTTATAATAGGCTTTGGCACACAGTTGCTCTGGGACGGATATGGTTCTAAGTGTGACAAATTTAATTTTGCCATATTTAGATTAATGAGCTCATCTCTCCTCATTGTCCCTTCATTTTAACCACAACTGAAAAAATACTTTGAAGAAACTATGGGAAAAATTTTTGACCTGCCATTTTACTAACTGTATGAACTTATCCAAGCTCCTTAACTTGCTTGAACTCCAGAATACTCTGGTATGAAATTGGGATAATGATTTACACAATGCCATCTTAACATGAGGTGAAATTGTGCCCTCAGATTTCTCTCTTCAGTGACACAGAAACAATCATCTGTCATAACAGAGCTATTATTTTTCTTTTTATGGTTTTATTTCTTTTTAATTTTTTTTCCACATTTTATGATAGTTGTACACAATGGTAGGGTAGAGTTATATTTTTAATTTTTATTTTTTTGGTACCAGGGATTGAATCCAGGGGTGCTTTACCACTAAGTCCTTTTTGTATTTTATTTATAGACAGGGTCTTGCTGACTTTCTAAGTGCCTCCCAATGTTGCTGAGGCTGGCTTTGAACTCATAATCCTCCTGCTTCAGCCTCCTGAGTTGCTGGGATTACAGGCATGGCCACTGTGCCCATCCTAGATAGAGCTACTTTTATATCTTCTTCTCCACCCTGCCCAGTTTCCTTCCCTCTCTGACTTGACATTCAGATATCAGGAATATATTTGATGAAGAGATGTGGATGTTGTACTGAAGTAGATTCAAGTTTATGCCAGACTTGAGCACTAATTGGAATAAAAGGAAATGATAATTATTTTTTCTCTCATATCCCCTAGATGAGACTAAAATGAACAATGCAGTTGTGTTCCATAGTAATCCATGGTGACAGAAAAGAGAAACAGCCAAAGAACATATTGTCCTGAATATTCAGAGCACATTTAGAATGAGAATAAGACAATACAATCCCCTGATTTCTCTTTCATAAGACAATACAATCTCCTGTTTTCTCTTTCTCTCCGTCTTTTATATAGCATAGCCTGGAGCAGGAGAGTCCCTTATATGGGTGAGGGAATGTGGTATAGGGGAGACCACTGACCTTGAATCAGAACCCATGTGTTCATGTGTCCATAACCTTCTGGGTATCTCAATGCGTGGCTACCATGAGCCTTAGCTTCCTTATCTTCAAAATGGAGGATAATTGTTTTTACCTCATGAAATGTTGAAATGAGATCATGGAATGGTATTTGGTGCATTTAGTAATGGATTTAGCAAACTGCCAAGAACTTAAACCATTTTTAGTTCTAGGAGAGATGCTCAAAAACAAGTTGAATGAATGCAAATCAGTTAAGGCATAGAGGCCAAGATAATCAACCTAATCAATTCTTTACATTGTAATACTTCGTTCAAAGCAGACCTTACTGTAAAAAGCCAGTCATTAAAACAAATAAAAAGAAGCTACCCAGATTGAAGAGAAGGAAACCTGATCCCCTCCTCAGGGATCAGGAGACATAGTTTTTAAAACACTGATGATGTCTGCATGTCTTGTTTTACAGATATGGAAACCTAGCCTGGGCATGAGGGGGTTGTATTTCTTGTGAGCTGATTGGCCAAGGCAGTCAGTCGGCGTGCCAGGCTTCCTCCCATGCCACCTTACCAGGCTCCCTCACTACCTTGTGAAAGTATATGGAGAAAAGGAATCCTCTTTTACAAAGCATCATCTGAAGTCATTAGAAGGGGGGTCAAGTAAGACGTAGGCTGTGAGGTAATGCTATATAGTTTATTCAGTGAGGTAGAAAACCCATATTCTGTTGTCATGGGCCCACTGCCATTGTAGATGGGTAAAAATTATCTGAAAAAAATGAGTATCCACCAGAGGTGTGGATACACTTTGATAAGTTATATGGACAGAACTGTGTTTTAAGAAATCAATACTTCAAGTCACCAAGTGATATGTTAAGATATGATTTTTATTTTGGCAAGATCTATACAACATGAATAAGATACAATTTTTCTCATTTCAAACTTATTCAATATTAAGTATATTTCAATAACCTAAGAGATTTCCTTTGTTCTCTATTCTCCACTCTCACACACACTCCCCTCCCCATTACTATGGCTTTCTTGGCTGATATGGCTAGGGCTTCAGAATTAGTTTGAGAAATACTTCCATTTTTATAAACAACACTGTACCTTGTCCAATTCAATAGTCCAAATTGTACTTCTGTATATTTATTTCTGTATTATCTGTTACCAAAGTGTATCTGTATCTATTTTTCTCACAAAAATAAATTTTATTCATACACATAAATATCATTTGAGAGCTTCCAATTCCACAAGCACCATTCTCCATACTAGTACAACAATGGTAAAAAAAAAACAAAAAAAAAACAGTTATGGTTCCTATTCAACAGTCTCCTGTGAGTCTGGATTTCTACTATGTGCATGAACTGAGAAGGTACTTCATAGAATACAGTTAATAAGGTTTTTGAGCACATTCTGTGTTCAAGGTCTAGTTGTTATTTCATTTTGTATGATTCCACAAGAACCTGCAGTAAGGGTAGTGTGTGTGTGTGTGTGTGTGTGTGTGTGTAGAACTCTGAACATAAGATCTAACTTTTAACAAAATTTGGATGTAGGGCTGGGATTATAGCTCAGTGGAAGAGTGCTTGCTTAGCATGTGTCAGGCACTGGGTTCAATTCTCACCACCACATATAAATGAATAAAATAAAGGTCCATGGACAATGAAAAAATAAAAAAAATTAAAAATTGGGTGTATAAAACATACAAGTATAATGCTGTGTAGCAGATCTGGAGGGAGGTTGCTATTAACCCTAAGTGACCGACAAGGTAACTGGACCTCATATAGGCAGTTTTCCCAGACTCACACAACTAGAAATAGAAGAAATGGGATTTAAATACAGGCTCCTGAAACCCTAGAGCCTATAGTGTCTTCTACTATAGCACAGCACCTCGTCTGCTATCGAAGAGTTGCATTCCACCAGACAACACAACCTATTTATGATGACCAAGCAAACTAAAAATGAACAAGTGTCAATCATCTTCTTGGACCTCCCTATTTAGCCACTTCTTCACCTCAACTCAGGTAACACACATGCCTTCTTACTGGCGTGGCTCCTTGGGGCTACCCTTTCCCTTTCCTCTCATGTACTTGGTCAATTTGGTTTATGTACCGCTATAAAATAGTATTCAGAACTTAAAACTTCACTATCAGAGAAGTGTTAATATGAACATTTTGGAGAATATATATACTATATACTCTGTGTTGGCTATACCACATACTATATCTTAGTACATAGAGTATCTATTTTGTAGGATCCACAGATTCCACCTATTCTGAAGTCTTTCCCATGCCCTGAAAGATAAGTACTTACTTACCTCTGAATCTGACTGAATGGAGGGAAATCAAATTGTGCAGATATGTCAGAACAGCATTGTGTGACAGAGTCAGGGTGGGCCTCATGATAATAAAGTCACATGAGATGGAGTCTCTTATGATGCCTGTCAACTCTTGTGCAAGAATATGCTGAAGGTGATGGTTCTTGGCCTGCTCTTTGGAAGGACTCATTTGTCACATTTCCCTGAAAGTGAAAGATCATGGTAAAGCTATTTTACAAGATGGCATTTCAGAATGTGAGTTAGAAGGGAATGAATAATTTCCATCTGCTTTCCTCTCATAGAGGCTAAGGCAGGCCAGAATTGGAGCCATAGCTCAAGCCTCTGATGAAAAATCATATGTCCCCTTTACATTAGAAATGAGTGATTTCTAGTACCTTCAAGTAATTTAATATCTCATAGAAATCCATTCTGACATTCCTCTCATGTCAGCATCAAAGTCAGGTTTTAGTTTTCTGAGTCAGTCTCAAAACTTAGACTTACCTGCAGTTTCTGGGCTTGAGTGTAATTATCTGCATTTTTCCCTCTCCTTCCCAGGGCAAATCTGAGATTCTAAGTCACACAGCAAACAACAGTTTCAAATCACAGAATCAAATGGCATGAGCAAGACACAATTCTGCCCCCTGGCCAGAGCAATAAACAAAGTGCTTAGAGAGGAAACAGAATGCCTTGAGAATTCTCCTGATTTAGATGTCAAAGGAAAACGGTAGTCTTATTGTCGAAAGCATGTACCACCCCAAAATGCCTGCTTATGAGACAGATTGCCAGTTCATGAATGGCCAGAGACTGAAGAGTTCCCAAAGACATAAGGGTTTAAGGCCAGTCAACCTGCAACTAAGCAAGGGCCTAATGTCTGGATAGTTATTATGAGAAGAATTACTTAATTCTTTGACATAAAATGTGGTAGGTAATTGAATACCCAACTACTTCAAAAACTTAAAAGATAATGTTAGCCATCCTTCATTGAATAAATATATTGAGCACCTGCTTTGAGCAACATACCAGTCCAGTGTGTGGAGGGAGGATGGGATGATGAAAAGGTACATTCCCTAATTTTAACAAAAGTGTCAATCACATATTGGATTCAATTTCTACACTGAAGTTCAACCATGATATGACAAGAGCAGAAAGGATGAAAGCTTTCATTCATTCAGCTAATGGTTACTGAGCACTTACCAGGCACTCAATGAAGCATTAGTGAATTATTGGTAAAGGAGAGAATCAAAGATTCTTACAATTTATTTTTAACCTTGTGGAGTGAAACCAGTGGCTTGCATCTTGAAAGCATGGTTTTCCATGGCAATTATATATGGATCAGCTTAATTTTGTAGTTATTATATTAGGGAATGTTTGGCCTGACTAACTTTCAGTGATCATAAAGGATTGTGTTCTTGCGTAAAGAGTAGACTAGGTCATGTCTTGTAGAGATACCATTCAAGGGAAATAATAAAATATTTATTTTATCTAGATGACAGCCTAAATTATAGGGAATGTCAACAGCCTTGCTTCAACCAGATTTCACTTTCTGTACAAAATCAATTTGTAATTCTTTCCAGTAGTATTTCTGACATGCCTAGATTCTTAATGATGGATCCTAATTCTGGGACATTCATGTAAAATACATCATAAGAATTTTATTTGAAAATTATTAAAATTTTGGTAACTGGTGATCAGTTCATACTGATGATTTGGGTGTTAAGAATAAAACTAACACAAACTGGGAATATATATATATATATATATATATATATATATATATACACACACACACACACACACACGTATACACACATTTATACATAAATACATATATTTTATATATATACATAAAACACAAAAACTAGGATTATACATATATGTGTGTGTGTTTTTGTGTGTGTATGTATGTATATATGTGTGTGTATGTGTGTGTGTGTGTATATATATATATATATATATAAAATGTTTTTTTTTAATTCCAGGGGTTGAACCCAAGAGCACTTTACTACCAAGCCACATCCCCAGCCACATTTTAATTTATTTTTATTTTGATACAGGGTCTTGCTAAGTTGCCAAGGGCTTTGTTAAGTTTTTGAGTCTGGTTTTGAACTTGCAATCCTCCTGCCTCAGCCTCCCAAGCCACTGGTCATGGAATAATATTTTTAAAATAGAAGATCCATAAAATATTAAAGAGTATAGTATATCTGTATTCGGACATTCAGAATATAGCAATTCTTACTAATATACACTGGTTTCTTTCCAATTTGACCAAAACATAGTGTTATAGGCACACATACCCTTTTCTTTTACTAATTGTCCTAAGGAATTTATCTTCATAAAATAATGGAAAAACAGATTTTATTTTGCTTTCAAGATAGCTCAAGGGGCAGTTTCTTTGGATTATAAGGTTAAAACTCTTTTGGCATATCTGTGAAACTCTTGGGCTGGTCTGTTTGATATTTGGTGTTTAATACTTTAAAGTATTATTTTGAACATTTCTTAAGTAAACGTTATGGCATTTGGTGTGTGTCTTGGGGGCGGGGGTGGAGAGGACCATAACCATGAAATCAAAGATTAGGTAGAATATTAACTCCTTTCCTTCCTGATCAGTCTTTCCTTCTGATGAAACCACAGATGGCCTTTAGCAACACTTTCAAGTTATGGTGAATCTATTCAAAATTCTAATGGCCTAAGGATTGTATGTCTAATTTATTTTTTCTTACCTCCTTAAATTGCTAGGAAGATTCCTCCAGAAAAAGGAGTGTCTCACTAAGCAACAATAGGGAAGGAGAGTGGTTGGTATTGGAAGAGAAATCTGGAAACAGAAAATGAAAAACTAATAATCTGTTAAATCCACTTGGGAGAAGGAGCTGTGAAACAGATAATGATATTTAGATGCTTGAAATAGAAGCGCCCTTTTCCTTGATGGACCTGCTAATTCATTCATTACATATCTTAGGCATTCAATGTTAAAATTGCCTTTAGGGTCTTGTTTAAAAACTCACAAAATATCACACTGAAAAGAGTAATTCATGAAGTGCTTCCCAGCATGAGTTCCTCAGGTATGCTGTCCCTACAGGCTGCTCTGTGATAAAAGACTTGAGTGGTCATACACGTGTAGTAAGTACCACTGGTGGTAGCCCCACCTAGAATGTCACACAGTAACCAAAAGAAAGATCCAGGGCATGGTACAATAAAGAACCCTGTTTATTTTTGTCAGATTTTTCCACATAATTTGGCCATAGAATCCCCAATTTTATGGGGTGGCATCTATTAATTTTCCTAACTAATGTCACATAATATATAAACTCTAAGGACTATAGCCTGTTGAATGTCCTTCCTTAAGTGTTCCTTATCCTATAGATAGAGCTTCACAATTGAAAACAAATCCACATTCCTTTCTTAAGTTTCTGCTCCAAGAAAACTCGAGTATTTCTTCTTTCAAGTTAAAAATTTGTTGTCTGCATCCTCTATGTCCTCTGTCCCTTCCCATTCCTGTTTCTCTTATGAGACCCATGAATCATCTCATAAGTAACCTACAGCTGGAATTTATTCACTCAACATACAAGTATTTATTAATCATATGTCAGATAAAAAATTGTGTTTTAGATACTCAGGTGAGAACAATAAATAAATAAAGGCCAGTTCAGTATCTGTCTTCAATGACTTAATAAACTATTTAAGAAGAGAAGCCATTGTTCATATTGTTATACTAACTCAGATGTCTCATCCAACATCTGTATAAAGGAGGTGAAAATAGGAGAAAGATAATATTCAAATGCTGAAAATCTAAGGTGACATAGAGAAGAATTAAGATGGTATCCCAGGTTGGGTAAAAGCATGAAAAACTAAAATTATAGGAATATAAGAGGCTTTTATGGAGTCATTGTCTTGGTATGGCTAGAGAGCGGTGCTAGCTAATCCCAGAGAAGAAATTTGGAATCATAAAAGATAACCTTAAATATCCAGCTATCCAGCTAGTAAATGGAGACTTTATATGGAAGATAGTGGCAGGTATTAGAGGCTCAAAAATGTCTGTTTATAATATAATAAAACATTGTAATAATACACTGTGATTAACTGAGAAGCTATTACTAGAAAAAGCAATAGTGAAAGAGGACTAGAAGTTGAGTGTTTTGGAAAGTTGGTGGAAGTGAAAAGAATATAAACAGACTCAATAAGGCTTGGCAAGTAAACAGTCATAGAGTGAATAAAAACAGATGAACCTGAATCTTTGAGTTTTCTTGTCTGAGAGTCTGGTGAGAGAAATAGGAACAGCTTCTTTGGGGGTGGTGAGGACCGGGTGTTTGGGTTTTGGTGGATTCCTTTTAAGAGGCCACAGAATGTAGAGATGGCATTTCCGTGCAAACAATTGGAAAGACAGATTTGGAGATTAATAGAGATTCTTGAATAAAGAGCAAAAATTTAAAAGCTCTATGCTAAATTAATAATTGTAATCATAGAGATGTATTAGACATTCGGGGGGGAAAAGCACAAAGACCAAGGAGATGAGAAGTAATGGTGGGAAATTTCAGATAGTGGGTGGGGGCTCTATGAGAAAGATTAAGACGTGCTGTGAAATAAAACAGAATCAGTTGGATATTATAAATCCACTATGTAACAGATGAGAAGTTCTCAAGGAGTGGGGTGACATGATACAGAAATAAAGAAGGATCAGGTTTGAAGAAAAATTGTGCTAGATTTGGTGAATCAATGGGAATTTTTCAATCTTTGAGATGGTTCCAACAGGGTAGTGGTGCTCAGACCATAGTTTGCATTGGATTCCTTGGAGGGCTTGTTAAAACATGGATCACTGGTCAGTCCTTTCATCCCACCCCAATTTTCAATTTGTAGACTTATAGTGAATCCAGAAACTATCCACTTCCAACAGATTCCCAGCTGATCCTCATTACTGATAGTCTAAGGATCACATTCTGAAAACCACTTCAGTAAGGTGATGGGAGATTGCAAGAGATGCAAGAGAATTCAGAAATAAGTGAACAGGATGTTCAGGCAGCAATGGCAAGTTCAAAATACTTGCCTTGGAAAAGAACATGGGAGAAGGCCATAGTTCTGGGGACCTGCTTCCCATCCCTTCAGTAACCCACAGCACTGTAGCTTATATCTTGTACTCAGGGACCACCCACACATACACACACACACAAAATTCCTTCCATTTGCCCTGATAGCCAAGATTTCTTAAATGCAGCTAATGAGGTCAACTCTTCCATGCTTCCCTATCTCTTCTTCCCAGAAACTGCCCCCAAATTCTACTTCATATCCAAAATACATCAATTGAGTGATGATCCCCCCTTACCATCAAAGTTGGGATGGAGCAACATTTGGAGTTCTCCTGAGGGAGTTTGGCTATTCAAGAGTCGAAAAGACTGTGTCAGACTTCACGTTAGCCTTGAAATGCAGCTGTGTGTATATTCTTACATTTACATGCTTAAAAGCTCAAGTTCTGTTTTGCAAAGATATCGAAATTTCAGTGCTACTCATAAACCTGCAAGAGCTTGGCAGAATGTGTGTGCTTGCTTCCTTCCAAATGTAGTCATGCTCCTGTGTAATCCCCGGAAATAGGAATTAACACAAATTTTGCAGTTTAGAAAAGTCATTTCAAAGTCTGTGTAGTAGTTTTCTTCATGACACTATGATTTTATTACCTATAATTTAACACACCATGGTGCTTCCTGATGAACTGTTTATAGCTCTTTCATTTTCCCCAACAGCCAGGTAAGTAGGTAATGCTTATTTAAATTAAAAATTTTCTTTCTTATTTAAGGACTCTGCTCTTTGAAAAATTGACTCTTACCTGTGTAAGATGAGAATGAAAACTTACACAAATATAATCAAAGGCTATGGGAAGGCTGAAGCTTCTATTAATTAAAAGTCAGTTTCAAGACATCCAAAGGTCAATTATTTTACATATAAATATTAGCTTAGATATAAGAAATTGTAGTGGTAAAAAACTCAAGAACTACTAAGGAATACTGTAAGAGAGAAAGAGGTTTAGACAGCTGAGCATATCCCTGCCTGCTATCATGGGATATTATTAAATACCTACAATTTGCTTAACATGTGAAGGAAACTGAAATATAAGGCATAGTCAGTTCTTCACATGAAGACCATCTATTGGCATGACAAGACAACAGTTTTTTTCAGAGTGACTTTTGGATGGCATGGTGTGTACTAAGCAGAAAAGGCTGCACAATGCCTAACACAGAATAGCAACACAAGTCAGCACAGTGGAGGCTGAGCTCATTGATTATTTATGCAGAAGGGAAAATATAAGGGAAGGTATTAGGATAGGGATATGATTTGGGGTCACTGAAGAGGTAGGCTGAGCCAGGCAGAAGTGTTCTGTTTCAGATATGGAGGGGATTATGTTGGCTAAATCGTGCTGAATAGAGACTAAACACAGTAGGGATGAAGAAGAGAGTAGATAAAGAAAGAGTGCCTGGGCATTTAGCTATGAAAGCCAGCAGCAGTTGGCTGCCATTCATCCTAAGGCCTCCAACTCAGCTTTTATAAATGGTATGACATACATACCTATAAGTAATCAAAGTTTATACCAGTTGTTTTAGCATCCACTGGTGTTTCTTTCTGTATAACCATGATGATTCCAAATGGTGATTTTTCTAATTCCAAGTCAAAGATATTTTTTAAAAAAATGTGTGTATTCAGAGAGCTATTGCTCTATGTGAGTTACTCTAATTTTAAAAATGCCACCCTGGAAGAAAAATGTTTTATTTACAGCATGGGAAAATATCTCTAACACCCTGCTGTGATAGTCCGTGTCATGGGGAAGTGCTGCTGGGAAGGCCGAGATCAGGTTGATGAGCAGCTACGCATCTCAATGCTTCTGTTATAGAGAAAGCTTTGTTCAGTTTTTACCATTAGCACATTGAGGAATGTCTCTGCACTTCAGAATAAACTATTTTTATGAAGAAAACTGGCTCAGGCCACCAAGATTTCCTTCTGCTTAAAGACATAAGGAGTTTGGGTTTTCTGCTTTTGCTCAAGCAATAAACATATTTGTACACGATTGAAAGCACACTTGATGCCTTCAAAGTCTATTTGGAAAGAGCTACAGATTTTTTTCCTCCCTACATAGAGACTCTTTCTTTCCCATTATTTGAAATTTATTACAAAACATGGATTTCTGTAACACCTGTGAAAGGTATTGGATACAGGGGGAAAAATGTTTTTTATTATTACCCTTAAAAATCAAATCATCAAGCATCATCATTTCAAACCTATATTATAAAATAGGACTTTTATAGTTCATAAATTTAAAAAAGTATAGCATCTACTGAGTACCTATTATGCCCCAAATACAGAATTTATTATTATTATTATTATCATCATCATCATCATCATCATCATCTTATTTATCTATAGCTTCATCAAATCCAAAACTACCGTAGAAGGTATTACCTCATTTGTAAAAGACAAAACTGAGACATGGAAAAGTTAAATGCACTTCATTTCATTTAATTTCATTTTCAGGGATTACAAGTTCTCCACCAATGAAAGCTGAGTTGGAAACTATTTTGTTTATGAGCCTTGGTGAGAATAGTCAGAGACGAGTTAACTGTGTCCATGACCCAACAGGATTATTAACATATTTTACTTTTGTGACTAAGTGTGGCATTTCCAGACCCAATATGTTCTTTTGAAAATGCACATTTTTTCATCTTTAGCAGTACCAATGTAAATAGTATAGATTTTTATATTTCTATAAATCCATTACTGTTATTAAAACATATCTACTGATACTGAATTTTTTTTTTAGTTGTAGTTGGACACAATTACCTTTATTTATTTTTATGTGGTGCTGAGGATCGAACCCAGGGCATGCACATCCTAGGCGAGTGCTCTACCACTGAGCCACAACCCCAGACCCCTGATACTGTTTTTAAACCTTTTATTGTTAAAATGTATTATGCCTCTGTACCCACTTATGAATGTCTGTTTAGTACATAATGTGCGTGTCACATTCTATTGGGTTCTTTACCTGTTTCCTACACAACCTTCTGAAGAGCAGTTTCGAATTCTGATTCTCCACATGAGAAACTAAAACTGAAGTTTAGAGACAGATTTGCTCCAGATCAAAGCACCAGGAAGTTCAGAGTCAGGATCAAATTCCATGAGTTGTATGATTTCAGAATCCATGACCCACTCACAAGGACTTTCACAAGGTTGCAAGGATCTCTGGGTATGAAGCACACCAGCACATGTTATGATGACAGTGTCTTAGCACGGGTAAATGATATATTTTCCTCTATTTCTTAGTTTTTAAGTTTACTTCAAAATATTCTTCTGAGTTTATTAACTCGATATTTAAAAAGTATGCATAGATGAAATATTTTAGCAGGAATTCAGGCCTGAAGGTTGCACCTGGGCATTGAGGACAGGTTCAAACAATATTATTGTTTTACTGTTGTCTGGTGCATTATTTCCTCCAAGACCTCCCTAATGGTTTCTTCTAGTCTGGGAACCAACTGAGCAGCTTTCTGCTGTGGGACATCAGCATGTGCCATTTCCTTGGCTTGGATGTTATCCCCAGTCCCCAATGTTAAGATTCAGGTATTAGGTGTTCCCAAAAAGCTCATGTGTGAGGTAATTCAAGATTATTCAGAGGTGAAATTATTGGGTTATGAGAGTCTTAACCCAATCAGTGAATTAATCCCCTGATGGGGATTAACTGAATGGTTACTAAAGGCAGGTAGGGTGTGGCTAGAAGAAGTGAGCATGGGGGAATGCACCTCTGGGGTATATATTTTGTGTCTGGCAAGTGGAATCTCTCTCTCTCTGCATCCTAGCCATGTCCTGATCCACTTTCTTCCACCATACTTTTTCACCATGATGTCCTGTCTCACCTCGATCTCCAAGAAATGGAGCCAGTTGTCTATGGACTGAGACCTCTGCAACTGTGAGCCCCAAATAAACTTTTGCTCCTTTAAAATTGCTCTTTTCAGATCTTTTAATGACACTGGAGAAAAAACTGACTCAAACCCCCATTTCTGTGACAAGCTATCTCCTGCTAGTCTCAGTATAAATATAACTTCCTCAGAAAGCTTTCCCTGACCTGCTGTGGCCATGTACCCTCTTAGACTATGAGCTCCCTGAGGCCAGAGCCCCAACTGAATCCCCAATCCCCAATACCTTGCCTAGTTCATAATAGACACTCAATAAATAATATTTCAAGTAGATGGATGAGTAGAGTGGATGAAAGAGAAAGAGAAAATGAAAGAAGAAAGAGAAGAAAAGGACAGAGACAAGGAGAAAAAAAAAGTAGGGAGGGATAGTGTGAGGGAGAAAGAGAGGCGAGGGGGGAAAAGGAAGGAAAAAATGCTCAACCAGTTCATACAATAAATACATTATAATAAAAACAATTACTGGACCTAAAATCAGTAGAAAAGAATTCAAGTGTTAACTCCTGCATTCACCTGTTCTGTGGCCTTGAATAAATTGTTTTCCCTCTCTGGACCTCTATTTCTTTAATCAGTAAAATTAAAGTTTGATTTTTGAAGGCAAGAGGCAACTGGGTCTCTTCAAATTCTTTCATTCTCCAGATCTACAATTGCTAGTGGATAAGTGTTCTCAAATGACTAATATACACCTCTCCAATTTGTCTTCCAGCTCCCCAAAGTACAAAACAATTCATGGCCTTGAATGATACAAATCTGTTTGAAAACACTTTATACTCTGTCACTCTAGCTTGTATCTCACTGTCTAAGACTGTTGAAAACTCCATAGGGTCATTAAAATCCATTCTTTGGCCTATGTTCTTTTGTAATCAGTCAGTACTCTGTGTTTTGACTGAAGAGAATAAAAGCACAGAAAAGTGTTGGCAGCAAGAATGATGGGCTGAGCCATTTATTTGCATACATAAAATGCCATTTTTTCTAGAGGACTGATGATATTATCTAAGTTTTTCTTGATTAGGATTCTCTTGTGGCACCCATGCTTGTTAGAACTGTGAGTGGACAGGAAGGAAGAATGGCAGACTGGTTTATGTTTTATAGCTTACAAGCTCTTGTATGTTACTGATTATATCTTGTGTGATACATTTCACTGAAAGGCTTCTGCATATTCCTGCCACATTATACCATTGTTCTGCAGGTTGTTAGTCAAGAAGTAAAATGAACCACACAGTCAGCTACAAGGCCTAAAGACTAGAGTAAGCAAAAAGTACTCCATTTTAGAAGACTTCTGCTGAATGAATAGGCAAGGGATTGGGCTGAGGCCTCTTTTATGTATATACACACATACACACACACACACACACACACACACACAGGCATACGCTCTGTGTGTGTATACACATATATTACATGTACATGTAATATACATATGTCCCATCTGAAGTCATATATTACATGTACATTTTCACATATTTACACAAATATTCAAGGGCAACATGTAACCTCAATTTGAGAAACTCTTGGATTCTGCCTGGTAAAATTAAATCCAGTTAAAACATTGAATGCGTGTTATATATTCAGACTTTACATGTGATAATTCCTTAGATGTCCTCTGAGGTTTAGGGTAGAGATACTAATTTGTTAAAGCAAACTAGCCTTACATACTTAAGTGTCCAAATGTCGACACTCTCCCAATTGTTACAACTTGGAAATAATCATAGTAAGAACTGATCAAAAATGCATGATCAGGATACAATTAATTCCCAATAGCTAAAAGGAAAGGAAATAAATAGAGTTCATATATAATATAGTATGTATTTCACACGTGGGCTCTTTTCTGGTTGTTTTTTATGGCTCAGGGCTTTATCTTTTTACCTCAATTGCAGCTTCCTGACACCACAGATGCTTACCAAACGCTTATGATCATGTTGTAGTAGGCCATCTTAAATGTTGGATAATTTTTAAACTGCCAGTTTGTGTTTTTCTTTGCAATGTGCTTTTATACTCCTCTTCAAATGAGTGTTGATCGGAAATCCCCATTGAGCCACCTGGTGACACCCCAAGGTTCAGGGGCCTTGTTTAGCTCCCCATTCTGTCATTTTGAGCAACTCTCTTACAAATTGCATCATGAGTCTAGGCAGACTACTTTTCTTCAGACTAATGCAATTTAGCCTTCTTTCAAGACTTCCCTTAATCTGGGCAAGGGGCCAAAATCTTGTTTCACAGTTCTCCTTGTGCAAAATAAATTGAGGGAACAACTGCATGCATTTGCCTATTTCTTCAAAAATATTGTGCCAACAAATGGGTAATGAAGCGTCTTTGCTTTTAACTTTTCAGTCAATACCTAGCAAGTTCAAGTAAATAATTAATTAAATGAATTGTGGTTTGTGGAAAAAAACCAGAAGGCTGAGTCAATAATATATACACAAATATACAAAATCTGATTGCATGAAGTTTATATGGCTTCATACTAAAAACCAAGCCAAGATGCCTGAGACATGCGAGTTTTCTCAAGAAGATTGAAGAGGCAAATATACAAAGGTATGTGACCCGGAGGTCCGTGCTTCATGCATCCTAATTAAGTAAAACAGTCACTGAAATTGCTTTCTGTCATCTGAGTAAGAAGCAATTACAATTACACTTCAGCTTGTCTGTTTAGTTAGGGAATAAGGTTTTGTATTTAGCTGACTCTTTTAATCAGCTGAGGGTTAATAAATTCATGCCGGTACTTGTAAAAATGTAATGTCACAAAGGGGGAACTTCTTAACTACTTAGAAAATGGACACTTGAAAAATCCAATCTGCAATCTTCCATTTCTAGATCATAAAGTTACATTGGTAATTTTTACTTCTCGTTAAACCTGAAAAAAATTCCCAAATTGTAAAGCCAAAACAAAAAAACACACAAACCCCCCCAAACCTGTGTTTGTATCACCAAGTTGGGTTTTAACCTGATATATAATAAGTTTGGTTAGAATAGAATTCTTAATATACCATCCTTTACTTATTTTTATTTAATTAAAATTATCATATATTTTATAACTCTCAATAGACAATAAGCTCATCAAGGGGAGTGACTATAAGCTTTTTCTTTAAGAAATACTAATTATAGCAAGTATTCAGTGAAAATCTGATGAAGAAGTAAGTTTTTATATTCTTATAAAATAGATCAATTGCCAAACTTGTATCTCCTGGTACCTGTTGTTAAGATATGTTAAGTTTCTAAGAATAGCTTCTGGATTTGGGGAGTTGTTGTTATTGGAAGATTTTCTGGGAAGTATTCAGTGTTTGCATCCACTGGACTTTGTTTTAGTCTGTTTTTGGTTGACATAACAGAATATCTGAGACTGAGTAATTTTTTATTATTATTTGTTATAATTAGTTATACATGACAGCAGAATGCATTTTGATTCATTGTATACAAATATTGAGACTGGATCATTTTTAAAGGAAAAAACTTTATTTTGCTCTTGGTTGTGGAGACTGGAAATCTAAGAGCAAAGCAGTGGTAAATGGTAAGGGAGACATAACATGGTAGAATGTAAAAGGGCAATTGATTGCATGAAAAGAGGCAAAACAGAAGAATGGCTTCTCCTTACAACATCTCACTCTGCCAGTGGGAAACTGCTTTAATACCTCTTAAGGGTGTGTTTACCTCTTGGAGACCCCAGGTCCCAACACTGCCACAATGGCAGACTGTACCAGTCTTTTTGGTAATTCGTTCTTTTTCCTCCAGAAAAAAAATCTGAATTCTATGAATTTTTGATGAATGTAGTTAGCTGAATGGTTGTCAATCAAGTTTTTACTAATCAAAAAAAGCCAATTACTTAAAGGGAAAGTTTTGGGGATAATTCTGATTCCAAATAAAGGGGTTGGCCTACTAAAAGAGAAAATTGGGCTGGGATTACTAACAGAAAAGTCCACTATTAACAAGTGCCACATTAAAAAAAAAAAGAATAAACTTGGGGAAACAGCATTAAGAAATTTTGTAGAAGCTAAGTTATTTATCTAGACCACATTTTTTTATTGCATAAGAGCAAGATTTAAAGTTATTTCCAATTAATTTTCCACATGTTAAATTTTCAAACTTTATGTACCATGTGCTGTGTCGGTAAAAATTTAGCAACCCAATAGCTCTCCAGGAAAAAAAAAAAAAAAAAGCAAAGCGACAAAAACAAGGAAAAAAAAAAAAACAAACAGTAAAATTCCTAATCTGTGGCATTTTTGATTCCCATGATGTAAATTCTCAACCGTGGCTGATTTTAAACTTACCAAAGTATTGTTACTGAGTGCATATGAGTGCATAGTTGGGAAGGAATATATAGTCATCTGTCACATTGAAGTGAGCTACTTTATTTAAACTCAAATATTCTGATATATTGAATTCTATGATTTATACATACATAGAGGTGAGCCAAATTCCAGTACAAAATTACCTACACTTGCATGAGTGAAATATTCACTTCTTTTCCCCATGTTTCAGTAAACTCAATAGAAAAATGAGACTTTGGACATAAGCTCAATTTAATGAAGCACATTAAGTTGATAAATGTTGTGTATAAATATGAACCACCACTCTCTCTATCATTTTGCCAGTGACCCACATTTACTGACCTGAGTGCTGCCTGGATCGCTACTGTTCCAGGCAGAGATGAGATATGTCCATCAAGACAACCAGAAAGGGTATCCCTGAAGTCCTAGCTTGTATATGTTAAAGGCAGCTCTCTTCCCAGGGACCTTGCCCCTAGCATCAACTGCATCCAAGAAAACTGTCTGGCCCTTGATTTGTCAGTAGTTTAGAATCCCTTCTTTTTATTCTCTATGCTCCCTCTTGCTTCAGGGACTATAAGTCTCAAACTGCTAAAGATGGGGAGATGATTTGTCAAGGTTATATCAGATGGATGCCAAGAGAGTCAGATGGAAATAGAATTTGATTGTTTCACTGTGCTTATAATCAATAATTGGCACTAAGTTAAAGAAGAGCATTTTAATCAAGGTAAATGGAACTATGATGAATAGGTAGCTAGCTAACTAGAGTCTGGAAAATAATAGAGTATAATTCAAAAAGAAAGGTAAGATTTTATTCAAATACGTAATAAGCATCTGACAGGAAAGAAACTTATTCCTTTGCAAATTCTGGAAATTCAGTTAATGAATATTTATTAAGAACCCATACAGGTTTGCATAGCCATGTAGTACACAAAACAACAAAACGAAAGGCTATATATTGACAGTTTAGAAATTGTGTACCTCTAATCAACAAATATTTTCCAACATCTACCCAGTTAAGTCTATATTGAAACCAGTTAAAAACTTAGATGTACTTTTATTCCTCATGAGACTTTATAATGCAAAATCAACAACAAAGTAATCCTTCAGAGTTTTTTTCTGGTGAAGAAATGAAATATCTTTCTATCTCAAAATCTATTGGCAGAATGCTAAAACTAATAGTAAGGATCATCCATGAATAACTGTACAACAGATTTAAAAACACATACATGCATCCCTCAGTATTGTGGTAAAAAATAAATACATGACTACATTTTCAGGCTCGAGGTCAACTGGATATAAGAAATCACTTTTTATGTCTGTTGCTCCAGATCTTTTTATCATGCTTATGTTTATATTATCTTTGGTTAATAGAATATTGTTACATTTATATAGACTTTGAATTACTATCTCCTTGTTCTGCCTTTTTGCAATCTTTCCTCTTCTTTCTCTTATGCAGTTAGCTTGCTTCATTTCTGCAATATTCACAGTGTACTTTGATAGTACTTTGATAACCTGATATTTATACGTATAAACCTAAACCATTAAATACATGGAGGATTGATCCCAGTGTGTTCCTTCTAGGTCAGTAATAAGTACGAAGTGTTATATTTCAATGGTTTTAAAATAATAGTCTATGAAATATATTTTATAAAAGAATTAATGAGCAAGCACATTTTTGGTGGGATTAACCCATAGGGTTCAGCCTTGACTCTTTCAGTTGTTGTTTTTACATAAGAAAAGGGAGTATGTAAATACAAAGTGATCTCAGAAATGGGAAATGCCGTAGTCCTAGTGGACTATAAGTTGGAATGATTTATTAAATATTACTAAAAATGTTACCAATGGCAGGCAGAAAATTATTAACGATGGGTATGCTTTCTTCAGTATCTACTTAGGCCAGGAACTAGGACTTACTAAACATTTGCTATGTGCTGACTACTATGCTAGGTATTTAACCTACATTGCTTCATTCTTTATAGCAACATGACAAAAGAGTTATCACTACCTTGTTTTTATAAATGAAAAAGCTGAAGATTAGAAAAGCTCAGAAACAAATATGAGGTAGAGCCAATATTGAAACTCTATTCAGTTTAACCACAGTTCTGCACTTCTATTACTATGGCAATCTCATTTTAAGCTTTGAAAGGACACAGATCACATTGGTCTAGCTTATGTTTCTATTTCTAGCACCTAATGATTTATTTGGTATTTTATGTATAGGTGTGAGTTGAAGAAATACATGAAAATTTTTTCCTAAACTCTTGTTAGCTCTTTTGGGTTTTTTTTAATCTGCAGAGTGAGAATTATAATGTCAAATATTTTTGGTGAATTTTCAGACATTTTTGGTGAATTTTCAGACATTTTCAGCAGTCTGGCTGGGCACAATCAGGAGCCACTTGTCAAAAGAAACTAACTTTATTTTTAGAACCACACACGCCAAACAAAACAGCCTCTCAGGAAAAATCCTCAGAGCCTCAACTGCCACCACCGGCTTTCCACAAGCCTCTCTCCACCTCCCACAATCCTCCTGCTCTTGAGGCCAATTGGCTGGGTCACGTGGGCGGAGCCAAAAAAAGTCCCCCAATGAGCAGCTCCGTGGTCTGAAAGGGCAGGGAAACAGTCCAATGAGCATCACCGCAGAGGAGCCAATCAGCTAGATGTTGCTGGGGCCGAGGAGCCAATCAGCTAGATGTTGCTGGGGCCGCTGTGAGCCAATCATCAGCCGGCAGCTGGAAGTTTGCTGGCAGCTGGAAGTTTGCTGGGGCCCCTTTGGCTGTGGCTCTCAACATCTCCCCCTCTCTGTTTAAACAACAAGCATGTGGCTTAGGGACCGTGTCTGTTAGGCAGTCCAATTCAACATATGGTCCTTACCCGTCATCGGATGAACTGACCTCTAGGCGTCAGCCTCCTGTCTTAGGTTGGTACCACTGCAATTGGATCATACCCGTCACTGACTACCGGTCCAGCATACAGCTATACTTGTGGATAGGCCTTTGCACCAGTGGGGGGGTGAGGTTCTTTGCCTCACCTCTGTTGGCCCCCAAATTTTAGACCATCACTAGTAGAGGAGGATGCAAAATGCCATGACATTAAGCCAATTGAGGGCTCCTTTGAAAAATTGTACCACCGGTGACATCATCAGCAAAAATACCCCAACACTACCACAAGTCGCTGCACCAACAGATAGTTCACAATGCATACAGGTGAGCTCACAATGTGTCCAGGCAAGTTCTGCAAGCAGTTCAGTGATGGCTATTGTAGAAGCTGTAGATTGGTTTTATCTTTGACTTCACCAGCACTGGGATGAAGATAGGAATTCTGGCAATAATGGCTAAAGAAAAAATTATGTAACATTACAGAAGGCACTAAAAGAAAACAATTTTCTTAACAATTTACATT
>NW_025999998.1:13140086-13152453 GCF_001458135.2 Marmota marmota marmota | reverse complement strand
CGTGGATAAACACCTGGTCCTTGTTCGTTTTTTGATAATGGAGTACCCTCTATGGTGGTTTGAGAACGGCATTCATTAGCCCAATGTCTCCCTCTACGGCATCGTGGGCAAATACCTGGTATTCTACTCCTTTGATACCTAGTTTTGTTAAACCCTCCTCCAATGGGGCAATTCCTTTTAAAATGTCCTGTTTGTTCACAATTGTAGCATGTTCTTGGCCTGGCATCTAAAGCCTGTTTTACTGCAGCTGCCACAATTTGCCCTTGTTCATTAATGTCTCTGGCATCTAAAGCCTGTTTTACTGCAGCTGCCACGACTTGCTCTTGTTCATTAATGTCTCTACATAATTTAATATATGTGTTTAAATCTTCATGTTTCCATGGTCTAATGATATCTCTGCACCAACGATTCGCTTGCTCATAAGCCAGGTGTTTTAGTAATGGCATTGCTTGTTCTGTATTCCCAAAAACTCTGGTAGCTGTTTGAATAAGCCTATCTACAAATTCAGCATAAGGTTCATTAGCTCCTTGTATTACCTTAGATAATTGACCTTGTAAACCTCCATGTCCTTGTAAAGTCTTCCATGCCTTTATTGCATCTGCAGCAATTTGTGCGTATACGCCAGGATCATATGCAATTTGTTGCTGCTGATCCTCATAAGGTCCCTAAGCCACATGCTTGTTGTTTAAACAGAGAGGGGGAGATGTTGAGAGCCACAGCCAAAGGGGCCCCAGCAAACTTTCCTAAACTCTTGTTAGCTCTTTTGGGTTTTTTTTAATCTGCAGAGTGAGAATTATAATGTCAAATATTTTTGGTGAATTTTCAGACATTTAATGAGACCATAAGACTTAATGTGGTACCAGCATTTTAATTCCTCAGCATGAAGTAATAAAGACCAGTAGGAGCCCAAGATGTAATCTAGGAAAAGCTCAAATATGCAGAGAAGGTGAAGTAAATCCCTAAATCTCATGAATTCAGTAATCTACCTTTGATTCAAATAATTTCACCGCTGACAATAAACACCCTGTAATGGTGCGATTTCTTTTCAAGTGCCTTCTGTCAATATCAGCATAATAAGTGCAAAAATTAAATGGAAAAGCTCTAGGAAAAATAGCTTTAAGTTCACTCAGTCTTTGTAGTCCAGTAACACTGTCAAACAGTATTGACTACATCATGGGTGTTGAATTCATAAACATTTTATTATGTATTAATACATTATACACATGCCAGCATTGCTAAACCACATTCCAAAATGAATAATCTTGACTATATAAAATAATGTCTTGCATTCTTAAAATGTCATTCAGCCTGATTAGTTCAGGAAAAACTGGTTGTCATTTTAGCAATCTTTGAGCTTCATTAAAATTTAGAATTCTATCATAATAGAAAAATAGAACTCATCCTTACCAAGGATCATGATGTCCTTGTTATATCTGGAAACAAAACAGTGGCAAATCATTTTCAAATAATTTAAACAACTTTCCCTAACTATATAGGTAGCATATGTTCATTGAATATATTTTTAAAAATATAATCAAAAGTAAGAAGTTAAATATATCTTTTGAACCTAAGATAACTACAATAAACAGTAACATTTGTTTGTGTGTGCTCAGAAATCTTACGCCTTATTTATAGATAATGTGAGTCAGTAGAAAGAGAATGTAGATCCACCCTTCTTGTCTTTATAGAAATCCTCAGCATGTCATTGCAGATATTTGGGGCCCTAGAATAGCTCCTTTCAGCTATAGGGTCAGTAAATATCCTGGTACATGAGTCAAATAAGAGCAGCCCACCAAAGCAATGTCATTGCCCTAATTCAACTGCAATTTCCCTGCTAAACAAATTTTCCTGAATTCCAGTTATCTGTCTGAATATTGTTTGCTATCAATATGTGTAATGTTGGCATTTGAACCCATATCTATATTATGATCTGGAGTGACTTTATAGGGTCTTTTGCTGAAAATCTCTCATACTACGTCATTATATACCTTGATTCATGAAGATTTTATAACGCCTGGAGGGCTGTTCTCAATATACACATATTGATATATATTGAATTCTTCTCAATATTAGACCATCTGAACTTTATTATGGTATTTCTCTTTCTTTGCCTTATCTTCAGAGTATTTGAATTTGGAATGGATAAATCTTGAACATTTTATTGACAAAATATTTCCCAACTTGGTTTCCTGTCATATTTTTGTCATCTTTCAAATCAAAGCCTTTACTCCACACTGAATTGTGCACATTTTTAGTACTAGAAATCTGTGCACACACAAAACATACAAATAGTTCCTGTTACAATGTTGATACCATTTCCTCTCTCTTTGATAGGGTATTTTGATCTTATTGTAGGCCAGGAGTGCTTTATCTGCAATCTTCAAACATCCAAAGGGACCAAGGACTGAATTCAAAAGGGGAATGAACTTGAATAGGAAAAAAATATGATTTTTTATATTCAAGACCTATAGCTGAAGTTTAGCAGTGTCTTTGACTACTAATGCAGACAACAAACCACAAGTGTTAGCAATATCTATGACTTTGTCACAGGTACAATTCACAGTTATTTTCACAAAATAACTATCACCTTACAGTTATAGATATCTTAAATATTATTTATATTCATCTCTACTGTGAAATTATGAAAGTTATTAGACGTACTGCTAAATCTTGGTATTTGATATATCAATAAAAGCTTGAATATTTTATTCTGTCACCAGTTTCTGGTTTAAAATTTCAACAGCTGTATTTCACTATTGGTTTTATTTGTAAACAGAGATAGTTTATTTTATGCATAAAAGCTGTTTTGAGAATAAGAGTATCATCCATGAATTTATTTTAGTTCCCCAAAGATTAGGATAACATAGTAAGACATAATAATAATGTCACATTTATGAGCATTAACAACTTTCTAAGAGGAAGACTAGATAAACTTTAAGATCTAATTTAACAGTCAGATATTTTTATTTAGAGGACATCATTTTTAAATGAATCCTTCAAGCCATTCTGACTTCAACCTATTTTTCTTTGATTTATAGATATTGGCCCTATTTCTCTCTCTCTCAGTAGCTACTTATTATTTGATATATGTTCTTCTAATATTTTTCTTAGGCATTTAATTGTATTTTTTTAAAAAATTGGATGATAACCTGCAGAGTTTTACAGATTGCTTTTTTTGTTTATTTATTTTACAATCTACTAAAAAGATCTTGCATTATCATGGTGTTTTACACATTGTCTTAATGGTGACATAATACTCCTTTGATAGATGGGCCTCACAGAGCCAGACTTTCTTAGACTACAAAAGCATCTTTTCACTGGTTTCTACACTTTGTTTTGTTTTGTTTTAATTTAATTTTATTATTTTTTAAATACATGACAACAGTGGAAAGCATTACAATTTTTATTATACATATAGGGCACAACATTTCATATTTCTGTATATAAAGTATGTTCATGCCAATTTATGCCTTTATACATGTACTTTGTTGTTGTTTTTTGCATTACAATTCTTATTATACATATAGAGCACATTTTTCATATCTCTGGTTGTATACATAGTATATTCACACCAATTCCATGTCTTCATACATATACTTTGGATAATAATGATCATCACATTCCACCATCATTAATAACCCCATGGCCCCTCTCTTCCCCTCCAACCCCTCTTCCCTATCTAGAATTCATCTAGTCCTCCCATGCTCCCACTCCCTATCCCACTATGAATCAGCCTCCTTATATCAGAGAAAACATTCCGCATTTGGTTTTTGGGATTGGCTAACTTCACTTAGCATTACCTTCTCTTGCTCCATCCATTTACCTGCAAATGCCATGATTTTATTCTCTTTTATTGCTGAGTAATATTCCATTGTGTATATAATGCCAATTTTTTTTATCCATTCATCTATTGAAGGGCATCAAGGTGCTTCTACAGTTTAGCTATTGTGAATTGTGCTGCTATAAACATTGATGTGGCTGTGCCCCTATAGCATGCTGTTTTTAAGTCCTTTGGGTATAGACTGAGGAGAGGGACGGCTGGGTCAAATGGTGGTTCCATTCCCAATTTTCCAAGAAATCTCCATACTGCTTTCCATATTGGCTGCACCAATTTGCAGTCCCACCAGCAATGTATGAGTGTACCTTTTCCCCCACATTCTCGCCAACACTTATTGTTGTTTGTATGCATAATAGCTGCCATTCTGACTGGAGTGAGATGAAATCTTAGAGTAGTTTTGATTTGCAGTTCTCTAATTGCCAGAGATGATGAACATTTTTCATATATTTGTTGAATGATTGTATATCCTCTTCTGAGAAGTGTCTCTTCAGGTCCTTGGCCCATTTGTTAATTGGGTTATTTGAGTTTTTTTGGTGCTTAGATTTTTTTAGTTCTTTATATGCCCTAGAGATTAGTGCTCTATCTGATGTGTGAGGGGTAAAAATTTGCTCCCAGGATGTAGGCTCCCTATTCACCTCACAGATTGTTTCTTTTGCTGAGAAGAAACTTTTTAGTTTGATTACATACCATTTATTGATTCTTGGTTTTAATTCTTGTGCTATAGGAATCTTATTAAGGAAGTTGGGGCCTAATCTCACATGATGAAAAATCCTACTTTTTTCTTCTATTAGATGCAGAGTCTCTGGCTTAATTCCTAGGTCCTTGATCCATTTTGAGTTGAGTTTTGTGCATGGTGAGAGAGAGGTGTTTAATCTCATTTTGTTGCATATGGATTTCCAGTTTTCCAAACACCATTTGTTGAAGTTGCTATCTTTTCTTCTGTGCATGTTTTGGCACCTTTGTCTAAGACAAGGTAATTGTAATTTTGTGGGTTAGTCTCTGTGTCCTCTATTCTGTACCATTGGTCTACTGGCCTGTTTTGGTGCCAATACTATGCTGTTTTTGTTACTATTGCTCTGTAGTATAGTTTAAGGTCTGGTAGAGTGATGCCACGTGCTTCACTCTTCCTGCTTAGAATTGCTTTAGCTATTCTGGGTATAAGAGTATTTTTCCAGATGAATTTCATAATCGCCTTTTCTATTTCTATGAGGAATGCCATTGGGATTTTGTGTTTTTAAAGTGATGACTTAGAACTTGGAAAAAATAGATAGAAAATTAAAATTAAAACAAAAAGAGAAGGATAAAAAATGGATAGACTTGGGTGAAGAAGGGAGATTCAAAGGGTTTTGAAGAGGATGTGTCCAAACTCTGCTTCTAGATGATGCTAATCTCATCCAGGAAAGGAATTTCCAGATTAATATGAGTTATTTCTAACAGATCTATAAGACATGGCAGATGTACTTTTATAAGTACAACTTATATACTTTTATTTATGTACTTGTTTACTTTTCATACTTTTTGTTATTCAAAAAAAAAACAATTCTGGAAGAGGGACTTTTGAATGCGGAAGTCATTTTTAGGCATTTCCCAAAGTACAAGACTCTGCAGCCAGAAATGTTTTCTCTGTTCCACATGCTCCCATCCCTAAAGACCTGACCATCTTTAGCAAGAATCTCAGAGAGGAAAAAAAAAAGCCCCAACAATCTCATTCTGATTACATGCCCACTTATTATACAACCATGTCATGAGGATGTTTCTAGTTCCTGTACATCCACAAAAAAAGAATGAATTATGGAGGAAGTTCAGTGAAGGGTAACTGAAATGATTACAGGACAGATTCAGACTTGATTTGAGAAGGCAAAGGCCAAACAAACCAAAACCAAAGCACCACACAATTCTGAAAGTATAAATAAGATGGAGATGGATCTGTTAAATTCTGGAACACAGAACTTCTCTTAAAAATAATTGATTTTTTAGAAATTAAGAAAAAGTAAGTGGTAGAGTCACTATGCACAGCAAGTAGTAACCCTGTCGACTACTTATCTCCAAAGATGACATTTGTCACTATAAACAGAAAAGGGGCTTAGGACAGTTAAGTGTATGTATGATGGCCATCTTGGGGGTTCATTAAGGGAAAGCAAAAGTGGCAAGCCTACATGTCTAAATTCCTAAAGGTACAGACAAAACTTTTTAGAAAATCAAGAAAAAGGAGCCACTCAATGAATGGGATTCTGATGCTCTGACCATGTAGCTTTTGTTTTCATGAGTTGCATATTGTATCTGCTTTGCCAACATCAGTGGCTGCCATGTCAATGCCTCTCATTTTTAAAGAAGAAATGTGCTGGGACAACCAAGTTGTTATTTTTCCAAGGAAAGATCATATTATTTATGGTTCACTGGAAAATATGAGTCTTATATGACTCACACCCATGTATTTAAAATTTTTTTATTTATTTTTAGTCATAAATGACAGTAGAATCCATTTTGATACAATCTTACAAGCATTGAATATATATTATTCTAGTTGGGATCCCATTTTTGTGAATGTACATGATGGTATAATTCACTGTGATGTTTTCATGTATGTACAAAGGAAAATTACATCAGATCCATTCCACTGTCTTTCCTTTTCTTATCTCCCTCCCTTCCCTTTATTCCCCATTGTCTAATCTTCTCAACTTCTGTTCTTTTCTTTACCTCCACCCTTTATTGTAGGGTAGCTTCCGCATATCAGAGAAAACATTCAACCTTTGGTTTGGGGGCCTAACTTATTTCACATAGCATGATAGTCTCCAAATCCATCCATTTACTGGCAAATGTCAGAAGTCATTCTTCTTTATGGCTGAGTAATACCCCATTGTATTTTCTTTATCCATTCATCTGATGCAGGGGCACCTAGTTTGGTTCCATAGCTTATCTATTGTGAATTGAGCTGCTATAAATATTGATGTGGCTGTTTCACTGTAGTATGTTGATTTTAAATCCTTTGGATATTTAAAATGGGTCTAATGGTGGTTCCATTCCAAGTTTTTGAGGAATCTTCACACTGTTTTCCAAAGTGATTACACTAATTTGCAGTCCTACCAGCAATGTATGAATGTACTTTTCTCCCCACATCCACATTAACATTTATTATTACTTGTATTCTTGTTTCAGAAAATAGTTATTTCTTTTTTATGAAGCATGTATTTCTAGGTTCTCATACAAGGACTTCTCACAATTGTTCTGTGGACCTTAGGACTACTCCTGTTCCACTCTAACAGGCAGAATAAGTCTTGTCTGTAGGGATTCAGAGCCAACAACATCAGTCTAGATCATTCCTCTCTGTCAATCTTCATCAGTAAAGAAAGTTGCAAAATAAGAAAAAAAAAATGATAGATTTGTCTGGAAAATGGTTACTACATCTTCTATTTGGAAAATGAGAGTTAGTTACATAAGGTCCACCTGTGCTTTGGCAAGGAAGAAGTTAAATTCCTCGATGCTGGAAGAGTGAAGAAACAGCAGAATATTTTTTGCTGAAGTCAAATAAGGAAGATATGCTGGATGTCAAAGCTAGGGAAAGGGGGAGAGATGTCAATGAGATGTATTGATGAATCTGTTTCCCCTTCCAAGTAACATCACATGTACCTGGGGGAGGGGCGGGTAAGCAGTCACCTGCATGACACTTGTCTTTGGCCTATTTGCA
This sequence comes from Marmota marmota marmota, assembly GCF_001458135.2. NCBI lineage: Eukaryota > Metazoa > Chordata > Mammalia > Rodentia > Sciuridae > Marmota > Marmota marmota. The sequence goes on along the minus strand of NW_025999998.1, from coordinate 13,144,930 downwards.
ATGAGTCTTAGAAATCAGAGATGCAGAGTTCAGTCCCCCCGGACATAATGGAATGAAAGCAGGCAAACAGAGCATCAAAATGCAATAAATGATAACAGTAAAGTAGGGAAACCATCACTTATGATTTCATGCATGACAAATATTCTGCTATTCATTAATATAGTTAGCTAAGATTGACTAAATGCCAAGCATTTTTCTAAGCTCTCTACATGCATAATTTCGCCCTCATATTAATCCTGTGTGATTCATGTATTCTGAGGAAGTTGAGGCATAAAGAAGTTTCAATAACTTGCCCAGGGTCATACTGCTGATGATTTACAGAGTTGACATTAAATCTCAAAAAATTAATTTTATTGGGCCAGGGTTGTGGCTCAGTGGTAGAATGCTTATCTAGCATGCACGAGGCATTGGGTTTGATCCCCAGCACCACATTAAAAAAAAGAAGAAACTAAGTAAAAAAATCAATTTTAGAACTCTCACTTGTAACAGTTTACCATGTATTTGGAAGATATGCTCTATTCTGTTCAATAAGGCATGGAGGAAATAAGGGAAAACCCCAGCTAATAAGCTCTGCACATAATTTGGCAAATATTTTAAAGGAATCTTAATATACAGTATTGCTGAATATGCATAGAGGTGAGCATCTATATAGTTTATTGGTGTATTTGTAAATAAATGCAACTTTTTGTAGATCAGTTTTATGATAGATAGTAAAGCCTAAAGATAAGAATATTTATACCCAAGATTAATTTTTAGTTTAGAAAATTGTTTTAGTAACATGAGAAATAATTTCATTAAAAATGGTAGGTAAAAAAAAGTTATATATAATGAGGTTAAACTTTTATTTTTTGTTGTTGTTGTTTTTGTTTTTCAGTGGTAGGGATTGAAACTAGGGCCTCATACATGCTAGGCAAGTGTTCAACCACTGAGCTAGAAACCAGTCCAAAAGCTAGGTTTTCAAAGACCTTAGAAAAGAAATTCAGATTGAAGTACATCACAATGTTAACAGAGTTATCTTCAGGTGGCTGTCTTATGGGTTTCTTTTTTTTTTTCTTTTTAAAAATGTCTGATGCTGTCCAAAGAGTCTTTGTAACAACAACAACAACTCATTATGTTTTTTTTTCTTTTTTTTTAATTTTTTATTGTTGGTTGCTCAAAACATTACATAGTTCTTGATATATCATATTTCACACTTTGATTCAAATGGGTTGTGAACTCCCATTTTTACCCCATATACAGATTGCAGAATCACATCAGTTACACATCCATTGATTTACATATTGCCATACTAGTGTCTGTTGTATTCTGCTGCCTTTCCTATCCTCTACTATCCCCCCTCCCCTCCCCTCCCCTCCCCTCTTCTCTCTCTACCCTCATTATGTTTTAATAAATGCCACTTAATGCCTAACCCTGTGCCTGGCTCATGGGGAAATTAAATAAATGTTTATCAAATTGAAAAAAAAATAAGGCACAGAGGTATACCTTCTCTGGACTTCCATCCTGGGTAAGCAGAGCTTACCACCACCTCTTCAATTTTCTTTTTCTGATCTAGTATGTCAATCTCTGTGTTATAACTTTTTCCACTTATATTTTACAAATTATTTGTGTATTGGGGGATAAATATATCATTGTACCATTTTTTTCTTCTGGTAACATGTCTTTAATTTCTATTTTCTCTCTTTGCTTGCCTTCTTTTATTTGGAAGGCTAATCAGTTTACCTAAGGAGATCAAAAACCCCAGCAAAAAAGAAATATGTCATGGCTGCCACATGTATGTCTCCTTGGGCACACTGTGGAAAGGCTCTCTAATGGATTTATGTAAGATGTAGAGAAGCTGGGTTTGGTATTCCAATTGCAGAGCAAATGTGAAAATACTCATAAGGATATATAACACAGTATCTGGCGCATAGCAGCACAATGTCTATTCAATTGTTTGAGTCTAAATCTTGTGCTCACAATTTAATATTGTAACAGAAATGCAAGCACAAAGAGGCTTCCACAGTGAGATGCCACTTTATACTTATCACCATGGCTATTATTGTTTTAAAACCAGAAAATAAGAAGCCTTTGTGAATTTGTAACAAATTAGAATCCTGATGCATTGCTGGTGGGAAGGCAAAAATCATGCAGCCACTGTGGAAAATTGAATGTTAACCCCTCAGAAATTTAAAAGAGATTTGCCATATGATTCACTACTTCCACCTGTGGGTATACACTCAAAAGAAGTGAAAATGGAGTGAGAATTTTGTTCATTCTTGTTTGTAGCAACATTATTCACAATAGTCATAAGATGGAAGAAACCCAAATGTCCCTGGATATTTGGTGATATATATGCACAAGAAAATATTGGATTTTGAAAAGAAAGGAAATTCTGGCTCATGCTACATCATGGATGGACCTTGAAGACAAGTAAAATAAGACAGACCCAGTGCGAAATGCTGTATGGTTTCATATATAGGATATACTTGGAGTACTCAAATTTATAGAGACAGAAAGAAAAAAATGGTGGTTGCCAGGGGTTGGCAGTGAGGAGGGGGAAATGGGGATTTATTGTTGCATATGTGTTTTTATTTTGGGAAGATAAAAGTTCTGGAGGTGGATGTTGGTTATAGTTATACCACAGTGTCAGTATGCTTAGTCACACTTAATGATGTTTAAAAATTGATAAAAAGTTAAGTTTTATGACATGTGTGTGTCATGATTATTAAAAAGGAATGTTAATGAGATCTGAAGTCCACTTATTGTTGGTGAAATCTTCAGAATTTATTACTTCTCTATGTAAGGAACTATCAAACACCTACTCCTCTGGGACACATGGATATTCCATTTGAACAAAGATCTTTTCGAAGTCTTTCATGGATTAAATTGAATAACTCTCATTGAGTTTCGTGCTTAGTCTATTTTTATAAGGAAACCATTGTTTCATCAATTGGAAATGCAGAACAGATATGAGAAACTCCATATGATAAAATTCATAGTATTAGGATAAAGGAGAGATTCTTGAAATGTTATCAAATCACTGTTCTCGGAGGTTCTATAGCAGTATATAACCATTTTAAATGAAAGTGCTTATGCCATTCCTTTTTTTATAGCACATGTCCAGGGCAATGATAGACTGATACCAGATCTGAACCCTTTCTTGCCCCAGAGTTCTGTGACTAGGTAAATCTGTTCTCTGGAATGTGGGAAATTATTTCAGTCCCTGGCAAGAGTGATAATTATGCTGTTTACTATCCCAGGTCCCAGAGTAGCATAATCCACAGCCAGTAGGAAAATAGGAAAGTCTCTCAGTTTGTAAAGGTTTATAAGAAGTTGTCAAAATTTATAAACTAAAAACATGAAACTTTTTTTTTTCAGTGCCAGAGACTGAACTCAGGGGCACTCAACCACTGAGTCACATCCCCAGCCCTATTTTTAGAGAGTTGCTTAGCGCTTGGCGGTTGCTAAGTCTGGGGCTTTGAACCCAAGATCCCCCTGTCTCAGCCTCCCTATCTGCTGGGATTATAGGTGTTAACCACCAGGACTAGCTTGTTAGAAGGCTTTTAATTGTTGCTTCAATCTCTGCTTGATATTGGTCTCTTTGAGTTTTCTATTTCCTCATGGTTCAATTTGGGTAATTCATAGGTGTCTAGAAATTTGTCAGTACGTTCTAGTTTTTCCAGTTTGTTGGAGTATAAATTTTCAAAATAGTTTCTCATAATCCTCTGAATTTCAGAAGTGTCTGTAGTGATATCTCCTTTTTCATCTCTAATTTTGTTAATTTGGGTCTTCTCTGTCTTTTGGTTAGTTTGGTTAAAGGTTTATCAGTCTTGTTCATCTTTTCAAAGAAACAACTCTATTGCATTGATCCTATATGTTTTTAATTATTCTCAATTTCATAAATTTTTGTTCTGTTTTTAATTATTCTCTGTCTTCTACTGATTTTGGAATTTATTTTCTTTTTCTAGCACCTTGAGGTGTAACATTAGATTATATTTGTGATCTTTCTGTTTTTTATGTGGGCACTCAATGCAGCTTTCCTCTTAGAACTGTGTTCATATTGTTCCAGAGATTTGACATGTTGTATCTCTGTTCTCATTTGTTTCTAAGAATTTTTTTAATCTCTCCCCTGATTTTTTATACAACCCATTCCTAATTCACATATGTATTATTTAATCTCCAGGTGTTAAAATATTTTTTATTATTTTCTTGTTATTAATTTCTAATTTCATTCTATTATGATCTGGCAGAATGGAATGAATTACCTATATTTTTTTCTTTATTTGCTAACACTTGCTGTGTGTCCTAACACGTGGTCTATTTTAGAGAAGGGCCCATGTACACCTGAGAATAAAGTAAATTCAGTTGCTGATGAATGAAATGTCCAGTATATGTCTGTTAGGTCCACTTGATGAATATTATGTTTTATGGAAAGTAAAGTACTGAGGATTATAATGGAGCAAATTATAATCCATGCATGTATGACTGTATCAACACAAACTCCACTATTATGTATAACTGTAATACACTAATCAGTATATTAAAATATTATTAATAAACAGGAAAAATGAATTCCAAAAAGGAACATAAAGCAAATAAAAAGAGCTAGTTTCATGCAATTTGAGTCTTTTTTTTTTAAATTTTTTTATTGTTGGTTGTTCAAAACATTACATAGTTCTTGACATATCATATTTCACACTTTGATTCAAGTGGGTTATGAACTCCCATTTTTACCCCATATACAGATTGCAGAATCACATCAGTTACACATCCCATCCCTTGATTTACATATTGCCATACTAGTGTCTGTTGTGTTCTGCTGCCTTTCCTATCCTCTACTATCCCCCCTCCCCTCCCCTCCCCTT
>NW_025999998.1:13041715-13131725 GCF_001458135.2 Marmota marmota marmota | reverse complement strand
GAAGGCTTGGTTGGTATTTACCTCCACAGTACTCAGCAGGACCCGGACCGAGAAGCAGTTTCCGTGGGCACCTTAGCCCTGGGCCAGAGCAGTTCCGGGAGCCGGAACTCAGCCGCTCCGTGCTCGGTGTATGCTCCGATAAGAGCAGGCTCCAAGAAGCAGTCTCTGCGGGTCATCTAGCACTGAGCCTGAGTAATCTGTCTGCAAGCCGCAGGCGAATGGCAGCCTGAAATTACCTGTTCTATGGCTGAATGAGCTGCGGTCAGTCGAAAACAGGGATGGTGACGTCAGCTCTCCAAGATGGTGGCCGCTGGCCTCCTCTGTGATCTGACCGGTGTGGAGAACCGAATTGGACCGCTTCCTTCCCCCGTCTCGAATCCAGAATTCAGCACTGAGTACGGTGCTTGCACGGCTGGCAGAAACTGCAGCGCTGTATCCCTGCATCGCTATCTCTTCGTTTCCCAGCGCGCGCCGCAGACTCTAGCCGCGGGGCGATTTGCTGAATAAGCAGTGTTACCCTCCGTGCGACAAATCTCTCGCGTTTGAGTCCCCGCAGCCGATCCTCGTGTGATGGAAATCCTTCCTCCAGGTTACGGAGCACCCCACTATTGCTAGAAATTCCTAACAAGATAGCCTTTAGCAGTCCTGACTCGTCATTCTCCCACACGGTGACGCGGCACACGGGGGCAATGCACTCCCCTCGCCGCCATCTTCTCTGTTAATGCAATTTGAGTCTTAAAAGAATAATATTTTTAAAATGGAGTGGGTCAGAATTTAAGGGAGTAGCCCATTCATAGTTCAAGTACCAAACACAAAAGGAGAATGAGCAGCCTATTTGATTCTTTTTAATCTATGGATATGTTACAGCAAAGAATGTTTGAATTTATTTTTTAAAGGTTTTCACAGAGTAATGAGGACATTTTAAGAGTTATTAGTGCAAAGAAAATATTTTTAAAAAATTAAAAACTTTCTTCTATAACAACAAAAAAGTAAGGGAAAAAACTGAAAAAGTATAGAATATTCATTTGGGGGCTCTCATAGTCATTCTGTATTTTCAATTTGTATACCAAAGCTTTCCTTTAGGAATAAGACAAGGAAAAAGAAACTCAATGAATGAGAGTTGTTAATTCACTGCATATTTTCAACAAATATTTGTTATGAATATAGTGTTGAATATAGTATAGAAAGTGTGACAAATAATGCCAGTATGTATAGCATACACTAATAAGACACAGTTGATACAAAACATTTTAGCCACACGAGTACATGTAAATGGGCTCACAATTATAACAAAACATTTTCAGATTAGCTGATCAAAACTCAACTCAATACTGTGTGAAAATACACCTAAAAGTGGTTTGAAAAGGCTAACAATTAAGAAATGGTTAAAAACGTGTCAGGCAATTCCAAGCCATAGGAGATCAGGGATTGCCATCCTGATACTTAATATAAAATTCAGGCACTAAATAAAACAAAAAAGCATTCTTCATAATGCTAATGGCATTAGGTAGCCAATCTACACCAAAGGTCCTTTGTAATTAATACCTACCAACTAGTAACCTATTTCATAATGCAGAAATTAACAGAGATTCAAGAAGTTGGAACACTAATAACAGGAGATGTTCCTATTGCCACTCCCAGACTTGGGTCAAGTGGACAAAAAATAAATAAGAATATAAACTTTCTCTATAAATAACAAAATAGTCTTTTGGCTATATATATCAGTTTGTAACACATAATAGAGAATGTATATGGGACAGTCACAAAAAGTACACTTTAATTAATGTCATTCTAAAAAAAAGTGGAAAAATAAATAATAATTTTTTTCACCTACCAATAAAATAGGAAATTAATAACAATAAAGATTTTTTTTCCACTTGGAAATTTAAATATAACACTCTCCATTAAGTCACTCATGAGATAAAATGATAATTATAAACCAAAATTTCAGAATTTCTACAAAATAACAATATTGAAAACACTGCAGATCAGAATCTGTGGATACAGCGAAAGTACTGGTCAATGAAAAGTAAAGAGCCTTAAATACTTTTACCAGTAAAGTTAGAGAATAAAATAAATGAGTTAAATTCACACCCCAAAACATTTCAAGGGGGGGAAATAAGCTAAAAAAGAAAAGAAAAAGAAAAAAGAGGGGAGAAAATAAAATAATTACTATTAAAATAGATATTAATGCAATGGAAAACAGAACAGTAGGAACAAGAAAAGAAGTGAAAATGCTATTAAACCATTACCAAACATAATCGGGGCAAAAAGTGTGAATTTATGGAAAAATTACAAATGCATATAATAAGAAATGGATAAATACCATGAAACAAAATAAATTTTTTAAAATCATTAAATCTATTTAACACTGCTGTATGCAAATGAATTTTGAATATCTAATTGAAAGGTGATAATTTTCTAGGATAATACTGTTTATTAAAATTGACCTTATGTGATAAAAAGTTTAAACAAATGAATTTCCACAGAATAGGGTTAGTTATCACAGCACTATGTTGGTGGTTGCGGTGGTGCACACCTGTAATCCCAGAAACTTGGGATCACAAGTACAAGGCCAACCTCAGTAACTTAGTGAAGCACTATCTCAAAAAACAAAAAAAATCTCAAAAATAAAATAAAAGGACTGNTTGAAAGTCTCTTTTTACACAGACTCTCTCAAAGGAAGTTGTCACTTTAGGCTGCACAAACCAAAACTCTTCCAAAATCAGGTGCTTGGGGAAAAAAAAAAATGGAAGTACTTTTAATAATTTAAATGGCTCTTCTCTGCACATGCCCAGAACCCAAATCCCTTTTCTAACTGAAGTGCTTATATAAAAATTTGACAGCTCTTATAATTTTAAATTGCTCTACACTGAGTATGCCTAGAACCTTGATCACTTCCAAATTCAAGGGCTTATAAAAATTTGAAGCACTCCAATAATTTTAAATTGCAATGCACAGTGTAGAGTGATTTAAAATTATTGGACTGCTTCAATTTTTTTAAAAGGTCTTCAATTTGGAAGTGAGTCAAGCAGCATTCTAATACAGTAGTTTAAGACATAGTATGCTAATCTAAAACTTAACACCTAAAAATAATGAAAATTAAATCACATGAGCTTTTTTTTCCCTCCTCCTCCTTCTTCTCTCTCTCTCTCTCTCTCTCATCCCTTGTATGTGTGTGTACATTTATATGTGTATATGCCCATTGTACATGTATATCCAAAATTCAGCATCAATGAGGAAACATGGGTATTTACATCAACACCAGGCAAAGATGGGCAGTATCCCACTGTTTGTGTTGAATGTATTAGCCAATGAGATTAAACAGGAGCAATCATACAGAGCAAATTTGGAGCTAATATTGTCCGTATATACCAATAAAATCATATCTAAAAATTCTTAGAGATTTAGTAATAAAACTAACACAAAACAAAAGAATTTGGTAAAATATCACAATAGAAAATAAACATAAATATCATTAGCTGTCAGGTATATAAACAAGCAGTTATAAGAAATAATGGGAAAGAAACTCATTTCAAGAAGTGTGCCAAACATTCATGAAGAAAACTTCAAAGAAAATTTTATGAAAAGACACAAAAATAGAGGTGAGCAAGTTAATAGATAAATGTAACATTTTCCTAGTAAATAAGTTGTATTCTTCCTGCAGATAAACATTAAAAACATAAGCTTTTTTTTACATTTTTACATTTTTTTACATTTTTGTTGACTCCAAAATTTATCTAGGAAAATAAACATGTAATAATAATAGCTGAGAATCTGCAGAAAGGGAAAGTAGTAGGGGAAGGCTAGCCTCACTAGATAGGAAAGCAAATTACAAAGTTTCTATATTTGAAACAGTATGGGACTGGCACATGAATAGACAAACTAAAAAATGGAATAGGAAATCAAGAAGCCAACTCATACACATATGGAAATGTAGTATCTGGAACTGGGGCATCTGTGATCACTGATGTAAAAATAATCTTTTTAAATAAATCACAAACCTAGTTTCAAAACAATAATATTGAATATATTGCATAAGAGCTGAGTGTAAAAAAAAATGAAGGCATGCAAGTAATAAAAGAAACAGAAAAATTCCTGTGTGGCTCCTATGTAGGAAAGCCTTTTTGTTGTGATTTGTAATCAAGATGCAATTAAATAATGTTACATAAAAATATGCAATTTAAAACAAAAATAAAAGTTTGAAAAATTGCTTTCAAATATGGCACTGATGAAGGGTTACTTTTCCTGATAAAGAACTTAAACATGATAGGAAAACAAATACCAAAAATCTGTTAAAAAATGGGCCAAAGACGCAGCTGACCAAAAACACTATGCATACAGTCTTTAAAATTTTTATTTTAAAATTCATTTTTTTAATACCCAACTTTATTGACAAAAGTAATGAAAATCAAATTTCACTAAGACATTTGTCTCATGTATCAGATTGGTAAAAATTCAGAACACTGACAGAACACTGTTGGTGATAATATAAAACAAAAAAAATGTGCCCTAAAGTGGAACGTTTATTAAAACCTAATTTTAAAGAATGCATGTTTGTGTGTGTGTATTCATTTACTCTTGTATTTATTTACTCTTAAGTAGTCTGAATTCTAGAAGTTTACCCTGAAACTGAACCTTAACAAATACAAAATAACTATATTTCAAATTATTTATTGCATCATTATTTGAAATAAAAAATTAAAAACAACCCAGATTCCCATCCAGAGAAGAATGTTTGCATATACTTTACATAGTAAAGTACAATGAACACAAAGATACACAGAGGATTTGGAGAGTATCCTTGCATTGCTGTGCAGGGATCTCTATGATATCCTGTTAAATGAAAAAAAAAATGTTCAAAGGATTCAAAATGTCTAAGCTGAATCTAGTCTTGGAAACAACAACTAGACAAATCAGATAGTGAAACACTGTAGAAGACACATGATTCGAGGATTCTCTGAAAGTATAAGTGCAACGAATAGTAAGAAAAAGAGAACTAAAAAAAGCAGTGGACTTGTGCTGGATTAAATCATCTGAAGAGATTTGACAACCAAATGCAGTAAGGGATCCTAGACCGAATCCAACAAAACAAGAAGTATTAAAGACATTTTTGGAAAATATGAATGTAGACTGAATATTAGATCATATTTATCAATGTTATATTTCTTCATTGTGATGTTAGTACTGTGGTTATATAGCAGAATGTTCTTATTCTTAAGCAGTGTGTGCTTTAGGATCCAGGAATAAAATGTCATGATATCTACTACCAACATTCAAATAGTTCAGAAAAATGAGGAATATATGTAGCTGGAGGATCTATCTGTCTAGCTAAAGCCCCACAGGTGCCTATTGTACTCTTAGTTCAACTCTTTGGCAGATTGGAAATTATTCAAATAAAAAGTTGGGAGACAAATGGATAAAAGATCATTTAAATTAGAGCTATGCCCTTTTACTTTGTAAATTGATCAAAATTTGCGCTTATATTTTAATAATTATAAAAGTAACACATTGGTAATCCTTACCAAATAAATCTATATTGGACATTTATTATGCTGGATTATTGCAGAACAGAAAAGAATTTAGTAGAGTTAGTGGAGAATGTACACATATATAGTGGAAGGAGAAGAATCAAAGGAGAAAAATGAACAATATGCTTGATAAAGTTTGAGTGACAACATCACTATAGAATAATTGTGTTATGTGTCAAAAAATGGCTGTTTTTTTCTTCTGGGAGTTTTCATTACAAAGAAACGTGATTACTTATACTAGATGGTTTCCTGGAGACTCAAATTCCATTTCAAGGTTCAAAAGCTGTAACTACTGGCTCCAGTTTCAATCAAGAGAAGTATTTTTAGCAACTGATGAAGCTTATAGCATTTAGCACATAACAATTGGTGTCAGGAGTGCTTCCATAAAGGAATGGTTTCACAGGAGAACTGTGAAGAATGAAAAAGGTGGGTGAGAGAGCACTCTAAACACATGGAAGAATAAAAACCAGGAGGGAGGGCCAGGCATAGTTGTGCGCACCTGTAATCCCAGCAGCTCAGGAGCCTGAGGCACGAGGATCCCAAGTTCAAAGTCAGCTTCAGTAACTAAGTGAGGCCCTAAGCAACTTAGTGAGACCCTGTCTCAAAAGAAAAATAAAATAAAAAGGGATGGGGATGTGGCTCAGTGGTTAAGCCCTCCAGGCTCAATCCCTGGTACCAAAAAAAAAAAAAAAAAAAAAAAAAAAAAAAAAAAAAAAAGAAAGAAAGAAAAGAACAGAACAACAACAAGGGACATGGAACATTTGAGAACTAAGAGAAAGTGGTATCATTGGAGCACAGAAGAGGAAAAGATGAGTAGCAAGGAATAAGGCTAAAGAGATGAGTAGCAAAATTTTCATGCACCTGGTTGCTCAGTATACTTCTTCCATCTGAATTAGTATGTCAACCACCAGGGGGCACCCAAGACCCAATACCTGGGCCCTTGGCATGCTTGACATCCCAACCATTTCCTTTGTTCCTTAGGGTGGTACAAAACCATGTTGGATAGTCCCCATCTTTTTTACATATGCCTCTGCCAACTAAGCAACAAAGGAAAAAAAACTGACCCAATTAAATTCCAAGTTGCTACCACCACACAAGTGATGCTACATATGTCTCATGCTTTCACTTGGGATAGAATACAGAATAGTTGCCTAGACACAGGTTTTCAACAGTACCATCCTTGAATTTTTTCTTTGGATACAATGTCAGAAAGGCTCATTTTTCAAGGATAGAGAATTGTTTATATGGGAGGAGAAATAAGGAAAACATTTGGTTTTACTTTTTACAATGCTCATATTGTCCCTGGATTTTCCCCTTAGTGGGCATTGAGTGGTACCAAGACATTTAGAAGTAAAGTCAGTGTGCATGGACAGAATGCGTTTGAATTGGTAGAAACTTTGTAACTTCTGGTTGAAGTCTCGGTTTGCTAAAATACATTAAAGTGTTTTAAATGACCTTAAACAGAATGAATCTGAGGGGGAAACATGTGTCTTTTTCTGTACCTCCGTATTTGTTAGTTACTCCAGGGTTAACCCTGAACTGAATCAGAAGGCACCGTGACTATGGAATGGTTATAGACAGAACCACCAAATTGGGCTCACTTCTGAGCAGAGCCAAGGGTGTCCTGACCACATCATTTAATTCAGTCTGGACTCCTTGTTCCCAGGACTAGAGCAGACTGGAACTGGCTTTGGGCTCCAAAAGCATAAATAATCAGAATTCACTCAATCACCCATCCACAAACAACTACTTAATCATTTTCTATACCAATCTTTCACCTAACAGAATGAATGACAATTAAGTAGTGCTGAGAACACAAAGCAAACTATCCTTCTGTATTCTGCAAATAATTTGTTGAAATCCCTCTAATAAGGAAATGTGTTTGGGTTGTAATCTAGCTGGCATTGTTTATAGAAATAAAAAAAATTATGAGAATAATATAAATTTCTTCTATAGACAAGGTAGGACTGATAAATTGGAAGATAGTAATTGTGAGCTACCTTGATTATGTGAATGTTTTTATTCTATACATACTAATGAAAAAATTAGAAAAATACATCACCCCCCTTTTCAGAAAGTGACAGCCTTGTGCACTAAGTAGCTGATGTACATTTCATCATTAGCATCTTGTTAACTATGTAAAGGGTCTTGGTTAATGAAGTAAAGGGCAAGAGCCTGCCCTCTTTTTGTTGACAGGTGATTGTTATTTAAACAGAAAATTGTGTTTAATTAGCTCTAAAAGTAATAACACTAGATAAGTTTGACTACTGATTGCCAGAGGAAAGGCACATAAATTATATAGGAAAATCTAAAGTCTTTTAGTTTGCAGTAAGGTTAAATTTTTTTCTATTGTATGTATACACTTTACAATTTATTTATATTAAACACCATACCTTGTGGGATTATTTTTGCACCAGAAAACATAGCAATGGATCTGAAAACCATTTTAGTACTTTTTTATTTCCAAAACTTAGCAGCACGTTGGAAATGGCTTAAAAAATAACTGAAATGAGGTAGAATTTAGCATTTGAACCTAAATATTCAGCCAAATAGAGTCTTCAGGCTCTGAATTGTAAGCTCATTCATCTGTCTTGATTTTAGGATCACATTGAGCTCAAACCAACTTCAGTGTGTTAAATTCTTCATTGCTTTGAATTCAAAAGTAAACTGTTCACTTGTTTCCAATGAAAGGAGGAGTCATGTCCTGTTTGTCCTGGAGGGGCTTCCCCCTGAAAGAAGTCATCATTTGGGTCAGCTGTCTCTGCAGGGGCCATTCCTGACAGCCTTCTCAGGATAAGTGAGATCCAAAACATCAGGCTGTCCCAGTATATGAAATTAAAGGCGTGGCACATACCCTTCCTTTGCTGAGAGCTCTGACTTTGAAAAATGAGCTGAATGCTGAAGTCATTTTCCCCCAGGAACTTTGCTAAAACTCTCTGTAGTATGTTTCACATGCTCCTGGAAGTCATGGGAATGCTCCCCACATAGATATTTTAGAAGGTCTGTAGGAGGATTGCCCCAAAAGAGTTGCACCTTCTAGGGTGATAGTGGAAGGTGTCGGAGAATAAAAATAGACCTTGATCAATAGATGAGTCAATTGCTGTATTTATCCATTCTGTAGTTAGGGAACAAAAACATAAAATGCCACCTTGCTGAAAATAATGGACAATTAAAGTATGCAAAATCTGTGATACTACACATGGTAGCCAAGTGTACGCAAGAAGTATCATTATGCAGGAATAATGATACTGGGGTTGCTAGTATTTCACTCTCTGGGTGCTATCTACTGAAGGCTTTACCCTTTTGCATTTGAAAAGAGTGGTTTCATCCAGAGTAATACCAGTACTGCCTATCATTTCTGGTCACTTTGAGAAGAAGAAACGACCATGTCCATCCTACTAAATTATAAAGTATGATGCCAAATTCTGGCACAAGCTCTTGCCTGTAGGAGTAGCAATGAGAAAGTACAGACATTCAAAGACTACCCCTTTCACCTGCCTAGAAAATTCAATCCAACTGAAAGTACACCTGCGCTGTACTTCAGGCATGATGGACAGCATTCTTTACTAGGTCAATGCCTATGTAATTCTTTCTTTCTAGTAAGGCCCTGCAGAGACAGGCAGATACTGCTACTCATCTTTGCTGAGTGCTTTCATGCCAGGGTGCTCCCTTCTCTGAAAGACACCAAGAGCTTAACGTGGTAGTGATTGCCAGGCAGAAATAAGAAGCTTTGCTAGAACATGGCTGGTAAATGTGACTACCCTCCGCCACAGTTCCTGATCGAGAGCAGACATGCTGCCAAAAATTATAGAAAGTATGAAAAGGATAAGTGCACTGTGTAGACTTGCAGGAAACAAGAAGGGAGAAAATAAAAGTTTAAATAGAGAGCTTAAAGATTATTATAAAAGTAAATGCAGTTCTAGGACTTCTAGACTACAATAGTGAAACGGTGCATTTCTCACTGCTGTAATCTGAGTTCCAAGAGTACATAATGTTTCCTTCTCATGGAATAATGTGAATAGAAGGAGGGAGGGGAAGGGGGAGGAAAACCTACTAGAAAACAACTAAACATCATATGGGGGGAAAGTGAACAGGAGCACACAGAGGATTTTTAGGATTACTCTGCATGACACTATCATGGTTGATCCAGGTCCTTGGACATTTGTCTATACCCCTAAGATGTATGACACCAAGAGTGAACCCTAATGTACACTGTGGACTTTGGGTGATAATGACCTATTCATGTATTATCTTCGGTTCTAACACATGCCTCACCATAGTGAGGGATGTTGCTAATGGGTGAGACTATGCCTGTGTAGGGATAGGGTGCATGTGAGAAATCTCTGTATTTTTATCTCAGTTTTGCTTGAATTTAAAGTTGCTCTAAAAATAAAATATTTAGTCTTAAAATAGTGATAGTGATACAAGTAAAATTTTGTTAAAAAGGGTAAGAAAAAACTGAGAAATACCATTGGAGCATAATGTAAGGAAAATAAAATTAAAAACAGAAATTTTAGCAACCACCATAACTTGAGAGCTATAAGAACAGGCTTGAAGGCATATGGGCTAGGTGCTTCTTGTTAATGTGTGGCCATGTGCTATAGTCTGTGGGATTTTCTGTAGTGAGGCTTTGGGTGATCTTGGTAGGTGCTGTGTAAGTGGGTTTCAGAGAAGTGCTAAAACTTGTGTACTGTCAACAATTAAGAGAAGGTGGGAAAAATAGTGGATAAGGAAGGGTCCAACAGTTTGCCCAAGAAATTTGTTAAAAATTGTGAGATTTCTAAGAGATCCATAGTGAATTATAATGAACATTGATACCCAGGAATTTGACACACTGAGGAATCTGACAAATTAGTGATAGAGTATGGTCTTATGAAAATCATCTGACACTAGACATCAATTAAATGCTCTACAAAAACCAGTATCCATTCTTAGGGGGAAAGAGAAAGCTTTTGGGATTCCTCTTTTGTGATTTATTAGATTCCAGCTCACCAAAGTGGAAATTTAGTCCTAGTAAAGAATGGGAAAAAGTCAAATTTAGAAATTGTGGAAGGAAATCATAGGAAAGGCAGCAGAACACAACAGACACTAGTATGGCAATATGTAAATCAATGGATGTGTAACTGATGTAATTCTGCAATCTGTATATGGGGTAAAAATGGGAGTTCATAACCCACATGAATCAAAGTGTGAAATATGATATATCAAGAAATTTGTAATGTTTTGAACAACCAACAATAAAAAATTTTAAAAAAAAGATGAGTGAGTATAAAAAATGTGTTACAGGATATGTAAAAGAGAAAAAAAAAGGAGTATAGTGTTGAAGTCATAAATCAGTTTTGAGCTCTGTCATTGGAAAGTTATATTGTCCATGTATTCCTTCCAAAGATGCAAACAGCTGAACATGCTCCATTAAATAGACTATTCTAATCTTGGCCAGCAAAACAGACCCTTATACTATCCCCAGGAAAAATAGGGGTCATAAACCCCCATGAATGGGATATTCTTGTTTGATTAAAAATTTGTTCTCATTTGTGAAAAAGAATAGCAACCTTACCCAAACTTCCCTCATCTATCTAGAGCATCAGAAAAAAATTTTAATCCACGTTTCTAGTTATTTTGAAATTCTGGATAGTAAATATTGAAGCGCTGGGAACAAGTAGAAATGGTCCAGTGAGCTGACCCCATAGTGAGAAATCAGTGTGACCTAACACTGTGACTCAGTCAGATAATTCACTCTTAGCCTTGAATATAATCTAGGTGCCGTGGCCATGGAATGTAAAAGTAGGTGGATCTGTATGTTTAGCCTGCTAGTTTGCTTAATTAAACCTGCGTAAACCAACAAATGCTCCTGAGTGTCTCATTCAATTGATTTGACTATCAGGCTTTGCTAGCAGTGGACCAAGTCCTTTGGCATCATTATAGATCAGAGTAACAAATGGAGAGCCTCTATGATGCCCTGCAACTGACTGTTACAGTATTGGATCTGTGCACTGCACCATGTAAGCCTTCACCCTGTAGACAGACTGCATGAGGTGAGTGCATGTGTGTAGATCAGAATTCTTTTTTTTTTAGAGACAGAGAGAGAGAGAGAGAGAGAGAGAGAGAGAGAGAATTTTTTTAATATTTATTTTTTTAGTTTTCGGTGAATACAACATCTTTATTTTATTTTTATGTGGTGCTGAGGATCGAACCCAGCGCCCCGCACATGCCAGGAGAGCGTGCTAGGGCTTGAGCATATCCCCAACCCTGTAGATCAGAATTCTTAACCCCTTAAAATAATATACAGAATGCTGGTTCTAAGAACATGTACTCAGTTGTTCTGAGAAAAGGATATCATTGGCTTAACGCATGGGCCTGAAAAGGTTAAAACAGGGCTTTCATTGATTTCAACAATGTAGAGCCTTCAGTGTATGAAATACTAGATTCTGTGATTAAAGAAGTGAATAAGAAACACTAATTGCCCTTAAGCAGTTCTCAATCCACTGGGAAAAACAAGCCCAAACCAATTTTAAAAATGCATCCTGCATTACAGGAAAGAGACACATAGGCCTAATGGATCCAGGGAATTATAGAGGGAAAAGTGATAAGATTCAAATTTCTTTCTGAAATTATCAGAAATGGTGGCAGTTAGGGACCAAATTAGGGACAATCGCAACAAAATAGTCAAGTAAATTTAAGTCAACAGTGAAGTAAATATGCACGTGTGTGAATCTGTATGTTTAGAGCAGTCAGCAAGTGGGTTTTGCAGGAATTTATTTTGAGCAATTGTTTTTCAAGAGCCTGGCATGCTGATTTATTCATCATCTTGCCCACACATCTGGAAAGATGCTAGAAACCTCTGACATAGCTAATTAAAACAAATGGCTCTTGCAGAACTATGAGGAATATGGCAAGCAACATCTCACTCTTTGTTAATAGTTTCTGCCACAGTCTAATGGGGAAAAAAAAAGGTCAAAACATGCCACCAGATATTTTTCCTAATTGTTACAAGCATACTGCATGTGCAGGGATGAAAAAATACCAAAATAAAAGGAGGTTTAAAAAAACAGATCCTGTATGTTGGGTTTAGAGATTAAACTGATGAAAATTATAAAACAAAAAGTAATCATCTAATATGAACGCTCAGGAAAGATAAGAGTTAAAAACAGGAAGTGATCCATTTCTTCCACTTTCCATCTGCTCTGATTCAGAGAAAATTTGCTTGAACTGCTAATTTGAATGCATTCTTGGAAAAGACTTAAGTGATGTGGACAGTTCAAAGAGGTAATTAGATTCTCTAACCTTAGGAAATGCTGACTATTTTAAAAATAGCACCCTTGTGTTGTACTAAAGAGACTCCAAGGATAATTTTCAACCAAGTGTAAGGCAGGAGAATGCTGATGAGATTACACAAACGCGTGCACACACACCCCATGAGAGAGAGGGCACGAGGGAACAAGCGTGCAAACCCAAGTGCGAGTTAGAATCATGGACACCTACACGCTCTGATTTCTGCAAAGTTCCCTGGGTGCCTTGGTGGCTGTTGTTCATTAGGAATGTCTGCATGACTCCAATGAATCACCTGTGCAAATACTAAATAAAGATGGAGAACATGCTCTGCAGAAAAGGAGGAAAGGAGTTTCAAAGATACCTACCCCAGGCTGGCTGCCAGTTTCCAAATTGATCAGCTGGGTTAAATAAACTGCCATTTCTTTGTTTCTTGCATGCAAAGTGGCTGGAGGTTTATTAAATAGCACGCACCATGAAAGCGAACTCAGCAGGAATTTACCTAATGCACATGTTTAATGGCAGGTTGTGAAAAGGGCAGTGCTTTGTGCCTTCCTAGAGATCCCTGGATGCTGAGTAAGCTGGTGATGTTTCCCTGAGGAGTGAGGTGGGCTATGAAGAAAAGGAGATGAAGTAGAAGAGGGGAAATTTTTTTCCCTGGGTGTTTACTTGAAAAGGAACACACAGACCATGGACTTGCCCACCAGAGAGCAGAAGGCAGAGCCAACCTCAGGAAGCCACATAGATCTACCATCAATTTTAAGAATGAGTTAAATTCAAAATGATTTTGGAAGACCTTTGGAGAAACAGAAGAGAAATAAGGAATACAGCCCGAATCAGGTACTTCTGAACTAGGTACTTCTGAAACCAAGAAAAGACCACGGACTCTATTGTTGCACACACCTGGATAAATTCCCCAGCCCTCTCATGTAATAACTGGGATTAATAACACTGCTAGAGATATTTCATATCAGTAGCAAACAAATTTTGAGCATTTCCTATGTATTAGGGACTGGGATGTTGTGCTTTCTACAGTTTCATTCCATCATAAAGTTTGAGAGAGAAGTTTGTATCTTTTCCCAGGTAACACAGCCAAGAAAGTGAAGTCAGGATTTTAACTCGGGTCTGCTGACCAGTTTTTGTATTCCAGTTATGTCCTCTGTGAAACAGATATGCTGTGATTTATCTCCCAGGGCTTATGGATGAACTACTGGTTTTCTCATTGACTGAACCCATCCTCTTAGTGCAGTAATCCAAGTAACCTCTGCCATGTGTATGCATATTAGGTCACTGATGGGAACAGCCAGCCTGCCTGGGTGCCGGGCAGCATCTGCAACCCCATGCCCCCAGAGCCCTTTCTCTCTCCTGCTTGTGCTCATTCCACAGGTGACCTTCACCCACCCCTCAGCTTCAAAGACCATCTCTATACATCCCTAATGAATATCTGCATTCCCCACCCTGACCTTTCCTCAGAACTTCAGACTCAACATCTCCACTTGGATCTCTAATAGGATTTCACATGTGGCATATCTAAAACTGATCTCTTGACTTTTCACCCTAAATCTTTTCCTGCTTTAATTATTACCTCAGTCAATGGCATTTATCCAAGCTGAATCCCCAGATCTAAGAATTGCTCTTAATCCTTCTCTGACTTTCTTGCCACTCTCCAAAATCAGTCTAGTAGCAGATTTTGCTGACTTTGCTTCTACAATATATATTGATTCCATCCATTATTACCATACCATGATCATAGTACAAAGTCACCGTCACCAGATACCTGGGCTCCTGTGGTCATTCTAACTGGGCTCCCAGCTCCCATTCTATAATTCATTTTTTATAGTCATCAGAAAAAATATAGATAAAATTGTGCCATACCCTACTTAAAACCTTCCAATCACATCCCATTGCACTTGGAAAAAAGATACACAAATTCCTTACCTTGGCTTGTTAGAGCCCTGCAGTATGGCACTAGTCCTCCTCTTATTCCACGTCCTATTGCAACCCCATACCTGCTGTACGTCAGGTAGATGGGGCTTTATACCCCTCACACAAGCTAGGCAGATAATGCTCTTGGAGGTTTGTACTTGCTTCTGTTACCTCTGCCTAGAATTTTCTTTCCTTCATTTCTTCCCATGGCAGAATCTTTCTTAGGTCTCAGCTCAAATGTTATCTCCTTAAAGAGTACTCCCTGACACCACGGTGAATCTGTGTCCAACTGCATAAGTCTTTGCATTGCATTGGTAGTTTTTAATAACTGAGGCCTTACTCAGCTACATGGCTCTTTTCTTTGTTATTCACATACTCATTTCTAACACACACCCTCTACAACTGCATTATCAATACAGTATCCTCGGCCAACATATGGTTATTTAAATTAAATAAAATTTAAAATTCAGTTCTTCTGTCATACTAGTCACATTTCAAATGTTCCATATCCATGTATGGCTGGCAGCTACTGAATGGGACAGTACGGATATAGACCACTTCCATCACTGCGGAAAGTTCTAGCGGATAGTTCTGTTCTATATTGCAAGCTTCGTGAGGATAGGGACACTGTTCATTTACTGCTTAGTCCCCAGTGTCTGGGACTTATTGACTCTCAGAAGTATCTGATCATTGGATAAAGTGATCTCATTTTTTCATGAGGAGATGGTACTTACTTAAAAATATCAAAGGTAAACATTTGAATTACAAAGGCTCGTTAGTCACAATAGAAATCTCCCAGGATCATTCCAAAGATGTAAATTAATCCACCCAGAGGAACCAGGAGAATTCAGCACTAATATTTGGAACAGAAAACCTGCTTTATGAAAAAGTTATCAGGGAAACAAATCAGTCAATCCCACTACAGTAGAGGGTCCCACACTAACTGCAAAGCCAGTTTGGGGGCAACTCAGATATTGCTCTTTTATTTAACACTTGTGGACAATAGTCAAGCCCATCTACACAAAAAGCCCACCGTGTGCTCTGTGACATTGTAGCACAAATGGTACTGGAAATTTTCAGACTTATAACCCTTTAAAAACAATGGACATATAAATATATAACTGTCGTGCCCTGTGCCCAGACAGAGTGGAAAGCAGGGAGCAAAGAAACTACTGAGTGTCCCTAGTTTGGAGGGGATGAAGAGTTAATATGTCAGATGGAGTGTCACAGGGAGGTAGGTGACCTGGATTTTGGTCTCACATGATGAGCAGGATTTACTAGCAGTAAATCAGGGAAAGACATTGTAATCAAAGGGGACAACATGCCCAGGATGTAAGGGGCTGAAGGAGCTCAGTGCATCTGGGAACTTGAGCCAGTTTGGATCAGATGGAGGACAGAGTACAAGGATGGACAGGGAGCCCACAGAGATGAGTAGGTAATGAAAGGTCTTCCATGAGCCACAAAGGATAAATCCACTAGATGGAGCATGTCTTGGAACCTCCGAGGGAGTTTAATTAGTGGAGAAACAGAATTAAAAAAAAATTTTTAGAAATATTCTTCCAAATCAGGGTTCTAGTTCTAAAGCATGTACCACAGGACTCAGCAGTGATCTGGGAAAGCCAATGGATCCTTTCTCAGGATTAAAAATGAATAAATAAATACATAGGATTCCAAAGGAGACCAATTACATTGAAACATGGTTTTCAAAATGAGAAGACAAATTTGTTAGACATCAATATATGTGCTGCTTTAATCTGATAGTGGGTCTGATAAGTATCATAATGTTGAATGGCAGTGAGCATAAATTACTTGAGGATATTTGCCACAACTGTAATGAGATATGAACACATCTGTGATTTTATTGGTGACAAGGTCACAGATACTACATAGAACACTGAAGCTTGTCTCCATTCATGATGGAAGGAAATGATAAATCCCAGTAAGAGATCAGTAAAAAATAAAGACAATTTCTTTCATCCTAGTTTATGGGCCACTGAATTCTCTCATGGCACGAGCTGCATTGAGAGTCCCTGCTCTAGGTAATTTGAAAGTGGACTTGGGGAGGGAAAGAATGGAAGTGGAGGCTGTTAGGCTGAAGATGGGGAAAGCAGTTTGAAAGATTTCACCGTAGTTCAGGTGAGCGATGAAGAAGCCTAAACTGAGAGTTTCTTCAAACCAATGACATTATATATCAACTTTCAAAATCAGTCAATTAAAGGATAATGATATGTATTCCAAAGGATCCATTGGGTGTCTCCTGTGAATGGGTGCCCCCTCTCCTTTATTTAAGATGTAACTCAATTGGTTGAACTTTGAGATATTCAAGTTTCCAAAACACATTATTTCTGGAGAAAAAAGTTGTACTGCTTTTGTTTTTAAAGCTCATGTGGAACATAATGAGAAGAAAACTGAGTAATTCTAAAATCTGTTCTGACAGGAGGGGGAAACCCTATTGTGCATTATTTTCTGCATTTGGTGTTTTTTAAACCACGTGCATATGTGTGCACACACACAGTGTTTAAAATCATGACATCAATGATAATAACACATAACCCGGGACTGAGAGAAATGGAATTTTGCCTGCCTTCATTTCAACACAAACATTTCAAGCACAAGATGTTTCGGATCCAAGAACATGTTATAAAGAAACAGGGATCCAGGGAATCACCTTTCAAGACCTATTTATCTCATAACTTGAACTGAAAGCTTCTATCTTGTTATAAACTCTTAAACTGTGCTGTCTCTTTTATGGTGCCTTATTGAATTTTCTAGGCTCTAGGCAGAAGTTTTAAGGCAGGCATTCTCATTTCTCATTTTTATTGCCAATAGCAGTGGTGAGGGAGTAGGAATGTTTGGAGAGGGAAATATTTGGACTCAGTGACTGGTTTTAGGTGTTTCTCTGTTTCCTGCTTGTTCATTTGCCTCTGTAAGCACAGCTAACATGCCCTGACTCCAAGGTCCTGCATCTTTTGCTGAATGTTGCATTTTCCATACAGTAGATTTTTGGACTGCGATAATATATCTTACCTCAGAATATAATGAGCATTAAATAAATATACAATCAAAAAGAAAGAATTCTGGATTCTGAGCTCCTCCACTTATTTACTATCTGATTTGAGGCAAGTTTCCTCTTTGTAAAAAAAATGCATAAGGTTAGAATTTATAGTCCCTTTCTCAAAGAGATGTTCTGACAATCAACAACACCACGTAGCATGCCCACACAGCGTACGACATATAGTGCTTAATAAATATTTGGTGTGATTATTTTTGACAAAATGGAAAATGCCCACATTTCCTACACAAATAGAGATTCCTATACATTGTTGTTTCAGATTGTAAAGGGAGAAAGCAGATCATCATGTTTGTATTAGATCTGATTTCAATAAGACTGGAAACATGATTTACTTTTATATGAATCACATTAGGAAATATAATTTGGATGTATATCCAAGTTCCTAGTCAAAATAAGCAAAGCCATTTGGGATTTTCCTTGAACAATATATAAAGATTACTGGTCTTACTGAAGTTCCAAGATTTTTCAAGGAAAATTTTAATCTTTGTCCAGAACAGAAGGGTAGAAAGTCCCAATGTCTATCCCCAGAACTATACAGAAGAACAAAGAAAAATGAAAACAGTAATAAGGAGGAAGCTCTTCACAGTTGCAAACCTTTGGGGATTGCTGTTTGACCAAGTTAAAAGTTCAAGTTGCTGTTTCTAGATTCTTAGCCACGCCCTGTGGGCAGCAAGGGAAAGTTGTTTCACTGTAGGGCATTTAAAACAAACTGAAGGAGATGGAGTGAAAGAGATGTGCATTTATGTAGTCCTTGGTGATGTGTCAAAGCAGTGGATATGCTGTTCTTCCTTCCATTTGTCCCTTGGAAGAGAAGAGCTGTCACTTCTTATTTATGTTATAGATATAAACTGAAGTGTGTTGTAAATAAGGAAAGAAGTTTATTTTTCAAATAATATTACCTCTTAAAAACATAGGATGCCATTCCATTTATATGTGTCCTATCACTACGTAACAAAGTATCACTAACTTGGAAACTTAAAACAGCACGCACTTACTGCATCTTGGTTCTTCAGGTTGGAAGTCTGGCATGAATGGGTTCTGCCCAGGGTCTTACAAAGTTGAAATCAACTTATCATCCAACTGTGTCATCATTCGGAGGATCAACTAGAGAAAGATCTCTCTTTTTCTCTGAGCCCTTTTAGGATGTTGTTCACTTTCTGTTGGTGGAAGGACTGAGGTCCCTTTGCCTTGCTGGCTGTCAGCTAGGGACTGATGTCAGTGAATAGAGGCCATTCTGAGGTCCTTGCCACATGGCCCCCAGAGACAATTCACAAGCAAGTATGTTGGCTTTTTTCCAGGTCAGCCCTAGTGCATCTCTCTAACTTCCTCTTGTGCAACTGACAAGAGAAAATGCTGTTTTTAAAGAATTCAGGTGTTTAAATCAGGTCCATGAGAATAATCTTCCTATATTAAGATGCACTTCTTTGGGACTTTAATTACATGAGCAAAATGCCTTCCCAGAGGTACCCAGATTCATGTTTAATTGAATAAGCAGTGGCAGAAATTATAGGAGATCGTCTTAAAATTCTGTCTACCAAGCCGGGCGCAGTGGCACACGCCTGAATCCTAGTGGCTCTGGAGCCGGAAGCAGAAGGATCACAAGTTCAAAGCCAGCCTCAGCAACTTAGTGGGGCCATAAGCAACTCAGTGAGACCTTTTCTCAAAATAAAATACAAAAAAAGAAATGAGGATGTGGCTCAGTGGTTGAGTGCCCCTGGGTTTAATCCCTGGTACAAAAAAAAAAATCATATGAAAAGCCTATGATGGATGCTTATCTAGCATATGCAGGGAAAGGAGAATGGTAAAGAACTAGTTGTCTTGAGTTACTGTTCTAAACTATTTGGAATTAGAAATGTCACATTGATTAGTTATATTATGCTCCTAATAGCCCTTGCATTTTACAAAAGACAGTGAAGGCTGAGAGACATCTTAGGTCACACAGCTAGGAAGGACAAGGCAAGATTTCACACTTAAAGGTGTCTGAATTCAAGGCCTACATGCTTTACTCCATAGTGGAGGCTCCCAAACACTAGGATGCACGTAAATCTGTGGCAAATATCTTAAACTTGCTTATTTCTAGGCTTTCCTTAAAGATACCCCAATTTAATAGACTGTGGCTCGGGAATGATTGCTTTATAATAATGTTCCCCAGAAATCCCAAAGAATCTCTGTGGCTGACATAAACTTGATTATTCTCAGAACATATATTGAGCTGGGTGTGGTGCATGCCTATCCTCAAGGGTACTCAGGAGGCTAAAAGCAAGAGGTTTGAAAGTTTGAAGCCAGCCTTAGCAACTTAGCAAGACCCTGTTTCAAAATTCAAAAAAAAAAAAATAATAATAATAAGGGCTAGGAATGTAGTTCAGTGGTGGAAAACCAATCTCCAGTATGGCAAAAAGAGAAAAAAAAAAATGGAACAGATTTTTTTTTGTTTTTTTGTTTTTTGTTTTTGTTTTGTTTTTGAGAGAGAGAGAGAGAGAGAGAGAGAATTTTTTAATATTTAATTTTTAGTTTTCGGCGGACACAACATCTTTGTTTGTATGTGGTGCTGAGGATTGAACCCCGGCCGTACGCATGCCAGGCGAGTGCGCTACTGCTTGAGCCACATCCCCAGCCCTGGAACAGATGTTTTTATACCAAAAAATTTAGAAGAATGTGAATACAGAATAAATAAAAGACAATCTTTTAGGTCTTGATTTTTCTCATTTTTCCAGGAAATGATAACAAATATTTATGAAGTCCACTCAGTCTGACATTTGAGAACCACTCTTCTATGTCATAGTTGAAATGTTTTTAAATTATTTACATGACATGCCTGAGTTATTAATAAAAATTTAATAGGATTTTAAATTATGAACATTTTAATATACTATTAAAATTTGAAAAAAAAACTGAAGTTATTCCATGATTTAACAGATGATTAATTTCTATTCCATTGATGCACAGAAGTACTACTTAATAGAAAGTTCCAGTTGATAGGTTATCACATTAACAATACCTTATACTGTGTATGTTTTTCAGAAGAATCACAGCAGTAAGAACAAACCTCTTTGATCTTCTTTTCCCAGATTGTATTCTCAAAGAGCTTCCTTCATTTTTAAATCATAACTACTGATGTGTATGTGTGTGTGTGTGTGTGCATGGTGCGCGTGCACGTGTGTGTGTGTGTATTTGTTTGCTTTACTTTTTGTTTTCGTTTTTGTTGTTTGCAGGGATTGAACCCAGTGGCAATTAACCACTGACAGGGTCTCACTAAGTTACTTAGAGCCTCATAAAATTGCTGAGGTGGGCCTCAAACTTGTGGTCCTCCTGTCTCAGCCTCCCAAGCCACTGGAATTACAGGTGTGTGCCTGATGTGTGTGTTTTTTAGCCACGTATCAGCATATATGTGTGAATGTGTTGTATATATGTTGTATGTACATATGTATGTTGTATCTGGTCTTAAAATTTCAAGAAATTACCAGAAGCAGTCATTTGAACATAATTTTTATGGTAATAAAATGATCACTTCACTTGAAAAATATTTTGATTTATGAAATACTGAGCAATATAATAGATTTTAGAGATCTTAGAAATAAAAGGGTATAATGAGAAAATGAGGCAGAATATTCCAAATGTTCAGTATGTTTCCATTACCATCAACATCAGAGTACATAGAATTTGCATCTTATTCAGAACCTGTGTTCAAAATTTGGTAGAAAATGCCAAATTTACATGAAGCCAGAATTATCTTTGAAAACCATATAAAAGGATTGGACAGATTTTAGATTCTTCAGTTAATTACTAGGTCTAGTGTTTGGCTAAAGGTTAAGGCCATTTTGTATTTTTAAAATACATATCAGTTTTTGTTTTTACTGGTGTTGTTGTTGCCATAGTTATGCCAGCATTGTTTTTGTGTTGATTTAGCAGAGTCCATGAATTTTAATTAAGTTTAATGGATATGATACTGTTCAACTATTGGGACAAGTAGGAAGGTATTTTTATTATACTTATCATATATTCCTGTAATGTTAAGTGTACTTAATGTAAATGAAAATTAATTAAACTTAAATAAAATAAAAAGTCAATTTCTCAGTCACTCTGGATATATGTCAAGTGCTCACTCTGGGAAAATCTATCATAATGGACAGAGACAGCACAGACATGGAACATCTCCATCATCCAGGAAGTTCCCTTGAAAGGAACTGACCTCTCATCTGTTAAATGATGCTGCTTGAAAGGTAACCATGATAATAAAAGAAAATAGGATGTTTCTATGTTTTTTGCTTTTCTATAAAGTTTCTCTTCATGTGTCTTAGAATTGTTTTAAAATCTAATGAGGGAAATAACAGTACCATTCTTGCATGGTAGCAACAATATCAGTTCATTTTCTGATACTATCATGAAATGCCTGATGCTGAGAGTACTTTATAAATAAAAGACGTTTGGTTAACTTACAGTTTTGTAGGCAAAAACAGCATAAGCTCTCGAAAGGGCCCTCTTGGCTAGGTCACATCCTGGCTGATAGCATCATGGTAGGAGTGCTTTGAGAGCAAGATCACATGGTGAGAATGGAAACAAGAGTGAGGGGACGAGCTGATCTTGCTCTTTTTTATAGCAGTCTTCTTGAAAAAAACTCAGGGATCTGTGATAACTACCTTAATTCCTTCCCTATGTGTCACCTGCAGTGACTCAGTGCCCTTTCCATAGCTCCATCTCTTAAAGGTCTCCATACTTGGGACCAAGCTTCCAACTCATGAACCCTTGGAGGACACAATCAAACCTATCTAAAGCACTGCACCTACACCACTTCATCTCATCCTCTGAATATGCCCATACTATTTAGATATAATCACTATCCCCATAACATACTCAGGTACCCAAGATGTCAAGAGGTTTGATCACTTGCTAAAGCAGCCCCTGCTAGGAAATGATGCAGTCAGAACCAGATCCAAGACCTACTCAGGCAATGTTGTGATATCAGCAAAAGTGACTTTCAGGGACCTCCCAGTTCTTGCAGCTGTCTCTCTTAAGCTGTACTTACCCAGACGTTGCCTGACTCCCTCCTTCCCAACATGACACATCTTCTATCTCCTTTTCAACTGAGGCAGTAAAAAAGTCTTTGCTAATGGGCTAATCGTGTATTCCCAAGCATAATATTAATAATTTATTAAGGAAATTTCTGGAGACAGTGGCCTAAATCAAAGGGAGAGTCCTAATTGTGCTCTTACTCTCCCATTCCCAAGCTATTCTGTGCCATAAAACTGCAGAAGAAATAAACAGTGATGTTTTCCTATACTGTAGCTCTAAAGGCAAGACTTGCACAGCTCTGGGTTGAATCGCATTGTCATCTTTCTCAGTGAAGTGAATGAGTCGGGGGTGGGGGGATGGGGCAACAGAGGATTGGCATACAGTTTATTGGGTTCAAAGCTCAGGATAATGAGAATCAACTTCTTTGATGACACATTTCTCATGTGAAGCTGTGCATGTGTATACATACATGTGTGCACTGACATTACTTTAGATTTATTAGGCACTTCCTAGGTCCTAACACATAGGAGAGGATACAAAAGGGAGAAATGTATGTCTATCTCTAGGCTGAAACAACATCCACTTTAGAGGTTCAGGCAAAGTGGTACAATGTACCCAAAGATTGGGTTCCTACATTTAAAAAGTTGAGCCAATGTTTAATTATCTCTCATCCCACCTCTAGAAAGACATTCAAGGTAAAGTAGTTGAAAACTGGGGTGGTGTCGGCAGGGGCCAGGATGCTACTGATCAAACTGGGGGTGGAAAATCAAGAAGAGGGAAATAAGAAGCATGAGCATGGAAGGATGAGACATTCAGATATGGATGGAGACTGGAACAAAATAAGAATGTGCAGCAGATGCCTTAGAACCCCAGGGTGCAGCCGACAGAAGTGAGCAGAGGGAGTTGGAGAAATGAACACCTACGCACACAGCCGGCATTGATTAGCTCCCTACATCAGGAACACAAAGGAAAACCATGATGGAAAAAAAATTTTTTTTAGAAAAGCAAAGGGAACAAATGAAAACTCTCACCCCACCGCCCACTTCCTTCCTCTCTCTTGCTTGCCACTCTGATCTCTCTTAGGCTGCCTCTCCCTCTGCTCTTACCATTCTCTATATTATCACTCAAATCTGTCTTCCTGCTCTCCAGAAATCTCCGGAAATCCTGGTACCCCCAGAAAGACTTTCCTGGCTCAATGAAAAGAGGGAGGCTGACCTCTCCTCCTTCTAGCTGGCTACAGGCATGTCTCCCAGTGTCACCACACAGCCTGACCCAGACATGTTGTCCACAGTATCAGTATCCCATGAGTGGTGCACTTACCAAGTGTCAGCTCTTGATTAGTGTGCTGTGCTCCGTGTGTGTATGCATACATGTGAGCACATGCATGTTACAGACTGGTTTGTATCCCTTCAGAATTCACATGTTGAAGCCCCTAACCCCCATAGTGACTTATCTGGAGATGTCTTTGAGAGATAATTAAGACTAATGAGGTCGGAGGGCCTTCTTCTGATAGGGCTGTGGCCTTTTAAGAAGAGGGAGACAGATGGTCTCCTTCCCTGTCCTCCACTCTTCCACCCTCTCTGCCATGGGAGAACACAGCATGAAGGTGGCCATCTACAAGCCAGGAAAAAAGCCCTCCCCAGAAACCAAATCCTTCCAGAACCTTGATATTGGACTTAGCCTCCAGAACTGTAAAAAAAAAAAAAATTTGTTATTTAAGCTTCACAGTCTATATTTCATCATACCAGCCTGAGTAGACTGTGACAGTTTGTGGGGGTAGGTGGTGGCAGTTAGGAAGAGTGCTTGTGGAATCGAGGTCCCCCATGTTAGAATAAAACTCCCACAAGGCAAAGGTTGTCAGTTTAACTTTATTTACTCCAAGGAGCACAATATTTATGTAAAGCAACTACCTACTAAATACAAGTGAAATCGATTTCTTTCAATTTAGCAATGACAAATGTCTTCTGCCTTTTTTTTTTCACTTTTATGCATATCTCCTTTTCCTTTTCCCTTTTGTCTCTCCTAAACTTCCATTTAACGGAAACCAGGGACCCAGATAAAGCAAGACTGCAAGATCAGGGTTATTTTGGATAAGATTGGAGTAAATTTAATCCAATAACTCAGAGTAGAGAGAATATGATGATTAGGCATGGGTGCTTCACATTCTGTAGCGTTTCTATAGACTACAGCTGTAGTGAGTGGTCATCAGTTAGTTGTTTCAAGTGAGGGCACCTGCAGTTATCAAGAATCAGGTAGTGCTGGGCATGGTGGTACATACCTGTAATCAACCCAGCTACTGGGCAGGCTGAAGTGGAAGGATCTGAAATTCAAGGCCAGCCTGAGTGAATTAGCAAGACCCTGTCTCAGAATAAAAAGTAAAAAATATTGAAAATGTAGCTCAATGGTAGAGTACCCTGGGTTTAATCTCCAGTACTGGGAAGGAAAAACAACAACAAAACACAATCCTGGGGAGTAGATGATGCCTTTCCTACTACCTTAATCAGCACATTGAAAAACTCTGGGAGAAATCTGGAAGTAATTAGATGCTGTTAAAAGGGGATGGAAGGACCATGCCTCTTGCGGCACCTTGGCCCAGCACATACACGCTCCGTGCTTTATGCCAGAAGACCCATTCCCTCTGCCCCCAAAAGATGGTGGTCTCTGTGGGGCTTCATCATGTGGGCTGCAACTGTGCCCCTACAGACTTGCCCTCTTTCATCTTTAGATATCCCAGTCTCGCAACATGGACCTCCAAAAAGACTATTAGGAAGGCTGGGAAAAGCACATAATTGTTTCTGTAAGGCTTCAGGGCCAGTCAGGAGAATAAAATGTCAGTGGTCCCATTAACAGGAAAACCAGTCCTTCTTCTGTTCCCACTGTTGCAGATGGTGCCTGGATTAAGACTTTTTTTTTTAAATAATCAGTGTTTTTAGCATTAGACATTGGCACCCAGGAGCCTTTCTGGTACCACATTTTGTGTTGCATAAATCAACTGAGTACCTCTTACAGGATGCTTGCCAGGTAGGAGGAGGGGAGGGGAGCCCAGGCTTACCTCCCCTCCTCCCATTTCCATCCCTGCTCCTACCTACCACTCACTGGTCCCATGGAAACCTAAAGGGATCCAGAGATCAGAACCTAGAGTCACTGATCCTCAAGCTTCCTTCTCCCCAGAACTTCAAGTTGCCTGAAATTAAGACCTTTAAGGCTCTAAACCTTAATGCCATTATATAACCATTTCTTACATGTAAATCAAACTGTAACATGTAAAAAAACTGTAAGTGGAGAGGCCATATAATTCATCATCCAAACCTTGATACTGGTGAGGATGAAAGAAGTGATTCACATTGGTCAGGACAACAGAATAAACCAGAAATTTCCTGGACAAATGGGAAAGTGTGATTGCTCTAGTCTAAAACCTGAAAGAGGGATAAGAATGTTATTTTCCTATGGTGACTTATGTTTTTTTTTTTTAAATAAACATCAGGTTCTTAATTTTTTTCTCTGTTCTCTATAGGGGGAGTTGATACTTGGTCTGCTTATTGTTAAATCTAATTCTGAAATTCTCAAAATGAGTTGCTATACTAGGAGATTGGAATCATCTGGGAACATACAGGAAATACAAATTCTCAGGCCAAGTGACCTGGTAGCTTGTGTTTTAATAAATCCTTCAGGTGATTCCCGTATATACTGAAGTTTGAGAATGATAGAACTTATCAACCCAGCCCTGAAGGTGGCTTGTTGGAGAGATTAACCAAAACTCAATTTAATGCAGTTTCTTACAAAGTGGAAAAGCATAATGTGGGGACGGTCCTCATCAGCCTCTCAGTGAATAGTCATGTCTACTGAGCCTAGTTGACTGTCAGTTTCCACCTCTTGGCTGGTTGCCTGTGTCTGAAGCAGAAGCATCTGCACAGGCCACATGTCAGATTTCATAAAATGCTTCTGTTCCTTGGGAATGGACCTCAGTTTAAAGTATGCAAGTATATTATTTGACTTTCAGACTATTGGTTTTCCAACACATTGTCAAAAATATGTATGAGAATAGAGGAATCTTTGAATCTCCCAGACGTATGACACTGGGCAAGTAATGTCACCATTTTCCATATGTCATTCAGAGTAGGTTCATTATATTATAGTATGGAATAGTCTCCAGATCTCAGTGACTTAGGACAGCAAAAGTTTATTTCTTGCTCATGCTTCGTCTATCACAATTTGATGGAGTAGGAGTGTGGGGGCGTTCTACTTACCAGAGTCGCTCAAGGACCAAAATTGCCATCCACATACTGCTGATCTTCATATAGAAAGTAGAAGAGAGTCTTAGGGTGTCTCACTTCAGTACTTAAATGCTCTAACCTGGAAGTGACATATTCCACTTCTGCTTAAAATTCAGTGGCAAGACCAATGTCATGACACAGGGTTACCAGATATTAAGCAAAATGCATAAAAAGTAAATTATATAATAGGCAAGAAAGTGTTCAATGCCATGGAGGAAAAATCAAGCAGGTCAGTAGAAGTGGGTATGCTGGCACAGGTGGAGAGGGGGCAAGGCTACAATTTGAAACAGACAAACCTCAGGAAGGTGACTTTTGAGCAAAGACTTGAAGGAATTCATATGACAATCCCAAGGGAAGGATATTCTAGGCAAATGAACAGAAATGACTAATGCAAGTGTCTTGGATTAGAAAATGAACCTGAGATGGTCACTGCCAGCAAAGAGGCAGCTGGCATGAGAATGGAGTGAGTAAGCAGGAAGTGGTTGGAGGTGAAGCTAGAGAGGTAAGGCGGACCTTGGCTTGGACAGTGACTGAAATGATGGTGATCTGTTGCATGTGTAAAGGAAGAGAAATGGCAAGACCTAACTTATATTTTGCACTGATTGCTCTGCCTGTACTATTGAGAATAATCTCTAAGAGGCCAAAGATGGGAGGAGAAGGACCTTGTAGGAAGCTACTGTCATTACCTGGACATAAGATGGTAATTAGGTGAGGTAGGGAGTAGAGATCAAATCCCAGACATATTTGGAAAGACTTCTAACCAATTAAATGTGAGCCATAAGGACCATAAGTCAAGGACCACTTAACAGGATTTTTGTTTTTAGCCCAAGGAAGGGAAAAGAAATGGAGCATTCATTCATCAGTGGAGAAGAAGGCTACACAGGAAGCAGGTTTCTCGAGATAAGACCAATAATTCATGAGATATGAGAGAAAGCCTCTTACAAAAGCAGTTGACACCCACTGAAGTGTAGACAACTCTTAGTCAACAAAAGAAGAAGTACAGAATCTCACATTTTGCATATAGTGGCTTCCTGAATTTTACCAATCTAGTTAGGTATAAAAAAAGACCTGAGATGATTCTTTAGATGATTTTATGAGACATTATAGATTTCATAGAAATGCCTCAGAATGAAGTGGGAGAAGTGAAGTTGAATTAGAAATCCAGCAGGACATCGTCATTCAACTTTGTATTCAAAATGCTGTGGCACATGTAAGCAAGCAGTTAATATTTGGTAAGTAGATGAATCCACTGCCCTCTGGCTCTCTAGGTTTGATGATGTTCCTGGGCAAGTGGGGAGGTGTAAGAGGAGATAAGGTTGAGCCATTGAAACCATGTACTATTTTAGCTCAAAGGGACCCTTCTATATTGACTTATCACTGGTATCAGGAAGCAGTACCCAACTCAACCTCAGAAGCCATTGTATTAGTTAGAAATTGTTTCTGTGGTAGAAAAAGGTTTCCCTCATGATAACTCATCTCTAGGTACCTGTGAGCATAATAACCCTCAATCTTCTGATTTTCCCTCTTCCCTGATTGGAGGAGGGGGGTGGGGAATCTCATTTTAGTGTTTGTTTCTCTGTCATTTTCAGAACAGGTATCAGGGTGACATTTTTCTGGATTATATGGGTGGTGTCAACTTCTGTATTTTTGTATTTTGTGTTGAAAAGACTTTCAGGACACCAGTGAACCTATAGCCATGAGAAAAACTTCCTCACAGAAAAACAAGCTGCCTACCATCAAAAGTAATATGTTTTCATTTCATGCTACTTATGTTTTATGAAACAATTCAAATTGTCTTGATGGCAAATTAACACAAACTGAAATGTCTTGCCCCATGGTGGGAGTTATGCTACTTTTTTTTTGTGTGTGTGGAGACAGTGTTTCAGGAATTTAAGTTACAAACAAAGCACTCGATATAACTCCATGATCCATATATCTGAAATACTAAAAGCAACTCTGTTGCAGATGCACTAAATAATTAGGATTTCTGCTGGAAAAGAAAGAACACAAGTTTTGAGAAGCGGAAAACCCTTAAGAAATTTTGTGAGTAATGTTAACTGACTCTAGTAAATCGTACTAGATCAAAGGAGAGTGAAGTCACCATGGGTTAGTTTTTCTTAAACTCCACCTGCTGTATTGCATTTGCTTTAGACTTGAACACATAAAGCAGACAGTAGCCCTGAGCTGCATCTGGGACATTTTCATTTCACATGTGCAGGTTAAGCTGAGCTGCACTGTAGCCAGCTTTGGTGACTGTGATTTTTGGAAATTTATATTTGGTCTTTGTCTCTGACTCCTGACACAGAGCTTCTGAAAGTGTTTGAGTTTCCTGGGGAACAGGAGTGTTTTATTCTAAGGAGGCCACTGTTGGTGGGCTCCCAGATAGCTTCAGGATGGGGGTTGTCACCAGAAAGACCAAAACACTACTACAGCACTGAACCTCCAGCCCCACCCCTGACCTCCAGGGAGGAGAGAGGGACTGACTCGATTGTATGTTGCCAATGATTTAAGCAATCATGCCCCCATTGTAGAGCCTCCATACACCCTTAACCATAGGTCTTAGAGAGCTTCTAGGTTGCTGAACACAGGAAGATGCTGGCACTCCCAGGAAGGGCCTGGGAGCTCTGTGTTCCTTCTCAAACACCTTGTCCTCTGCATCTCTTCCATTTTGCGGGTGAATAGTCTTAAGTGAAAAGATTGGATTGTGAGAGCTGTAACCTAATCAGTCCATCCAAGTTTGAATGGACTAGCTGGTGGTAACTGTAGGCTGGTGAGGCGTGGAGAGAGGAGGTGGGTCCCTGGGGGTTGCCCTAGAAGGCTTCATCTTCCTGCAACCTCCTCCCCTCTGCTTCCCCACTGCCATGTCCTGAGCAGCTTCTCTCCACCACACCCTTCTGCCACATGTGCTGCCTCACCTTGGGCTCAGAGGAATGGAGTTAGCCCACCATGGATTAAATCTCTGAAACTGTGAGCCAAGATAAACTTTCCCTCCTCTATGTTGTTCTTGTCAGGTATTTTGGTCACAGTGATGCAAAGCTAACACAGCCTCTGACTTCGTAGCCAGCTGATCACTCAGAAATACAGCTGACTTGGAGTTGTTGTCTGAAGTGGGGGCAGTCTTATGGGACTGAGCCTTTCCCTAAGGGGTATGTGCTGACTCCAGGTAGTTCATGTCAGATCTGAACTGAACTATTGGACACCCAGTTGGTGTGCAGAGGGAGAACTGGTTTGTGGGGCAGGGGGTGTTGGAGTGAAAAATGGTTTCTACAGAGGCACCCATTTTCCTCCCAACACACAGTAAGAAAATGTCTTAGAGTCTTTTTATTCATGTGTATTTCTTACATTTTTTTGTGTGTTTTATAAATTTCTGTCCTGAAAAAAAAAATGGTCTCCATTTTTTTTACATAGTACTGATTCACAAATGAAGAAAATGAAACTCTAAGAGATTGTCCCATTGTCCATCAATAGCAGCATGGAGGGTCCTTCCTTCTCAAGCAAGAACTCTTCAAGAGGTCATTATTACTCATGAAACCCTCCCCAGATACCAGTTTAGTGGCACATTATCTCATTTATTGCTCATAATAATCCAGTGAGTTGGGGACTATAATTTTGCACATTTTTACAGACAAAGAAATGGAGGCATAAAGAGATTAAGCAGCTTGCCCAAGGCTGCACAGCTAGTAAAGCAAGGTTCCAGGCATTTCACGAAAGCAGTGTGGTTCCAGAACCCATCCCCCTAACCACCATACTATACTGGCATTCCATTGACATATGCACTTTCAAAGAAATGAGCTTCTTTGGAAGATATCCTCAAATCACACATTATGTGAGACTCTCTGAGAACTGTCTGATTCAGTAATCTGGAGTAGGACTCAAAAATCTTCACCGGGGGAGCATCGGTAGCCGACTCCACACTACGCACACCTCTGCTGCCTAGATAGGCTGTGTCTTAGATGGGCTAGGATTCTTTTGACCCTCTTGACTTCATCACAAACTTTGAACATTTTCCTGGTGACTTGGTGTCATGTGAGTGTCTTTCTTTCATGGTTCTTGATGCATCTGGCCCAGAAATCACTAGCTGCAGACCTCCTGGGACAAGTTGAGCTTCCTTGCTCTGTGTTGTCTTTCACAGGGAACAAAACTTTCACTTCCTAAGGTTTGGGCTCAGGAGAGGATGCTAAATTTACCTTACTCCTCCTTGACCTATGTCTTATGCTGAGAGAGACCTTGCTGATCTTAACCACCCACATCCTGTCATTGATGTGATAAGAAAGGCAATCATTTGAATTAAGTAGCTGTAGGTAATAAGAGATGACTAGATGCTGAAAACCCAAATTCCAGGGTTGCCTCTGTGCTACTTAAAAAGGTAGTTGGCCCTAATTATTTCATCTTTATATTGGTAATAATGATGATTGAAAGCATAAATATTAAAATGCTTAAAAGGGCATCATGTACATATTATATCTGAAAAACAGAGTATTAAGAGTATGATTGTGTCTTAAGACCAGGGTTAGGTTCCAAAGTCAGAACAATAGAAGGCAGAAACCACATTTCTCTCGACTGATGCTTCCAATGCTTTAGATATCCCAGCTTCCCCAGAAAATAATAATGTTGGTAGACTGAATGGGCACCCAGCTGAATAATGTTTACTGGATGAAACCTTAGAAGCAATATAAGCCAGATACCATCTGAGGTCTCTGTGTCCCTTGAGATGTAGAGGGAAAAAAAAAAAACCCTTCAGTGTTTCAAGTGTGAAGCTGCCTTTTAGATCTTCACCAAACTCCTATAGCATGGATGCTCTTATTCTTATATAATCAGCTTTGTTGAAACACAATTCACCTTCTGTAAAGTTCTTTTTTTAGAGTGTACAATTTAGTAAATATTAGTATATTCCCAGAGTTGGGCTTAATCACTGCTATCTAATTCCAGAATATTTTCATTCTCCCCAAAAGAAAAACCATACCAATTAGCCCCTGGAAAACACTAATCTACTTTCTTTCTCTATAGATTTGCCTATTCTGAGCATTGCACATAAAAATGGAATTATATATGGTGTGGCTTTTTGTGTATGGCTTCTTTCTCTTAGCATGATGTTTTGAAGATTCATTTATGTTGTCATACATATCACAACTTCATTCCTTTTGAGGGCTAAAGAGTATTCCATTGTATAAAATGATATACTACACCCACTGATTTACATTGAAATTGCTTTCATTATGAATAATGTTGCTATAAATATCCATGTTCACAAGGTTTTACATGAACATGTGCTTTTAATCTGTTGGGTATATAAGTGCCAAGTCACATAGTTACTCCATTTTACATTTTGAGGAAATGTCAGACTATTCCCTGAAGCAGCTGCACCATTCTACCTCCTCACCAACCATGGATTAGGATCCAAATTTCTTCACATCTGTACCATCCATTGTTATTGTCTGCTTGCTTGCTTCTTTCTTTCCTTTCTTACTTCTTTCTTCATTTCTCTCCCTCCCTTCCACTCACTCTTTTTTCTTTTCTCTCTCCTTCCTTCCTTCCTTCCTTCCTTCCTTCCTTCCTTCCTTCCTTCCTTCCTTTCCTTCCTTCCTTCCTAGAATTGAACCTAGAAGCACTTAACCACTGAGCCACATCCCCAGGCCTTTTTCATTCTTTATTTTGAGACTGAGCCTCACAAAGTTGCTTAGGGCCTCACTAAATTGCTGAGGCTGGCTTTGAACTTGTGATCCTCCTGCCTCAGCCTCCTGAGTCACTGGGATTATACGAGTACATCACTATTCCTGCAGTCTGCCTTTTTTCATTGTAACCATTCTAGTGGGTAATTAAATAACATCTCTTTATGGTTTTGATTTGCATTTTCTTAATGACTAATGATAAGCATCTTTTCATGTGCTTATGGAAAATTTGTTTATCTTCTTTAAGGAAATATTATTTAAGTTCTTTATCCTTTTTTAGATTGTGCTGTCTTTTTATCATTGAGTTGCAAGAGTTGTTTGTATGTTATGTACACAAGTTCCTTGTCAAGTCAAGGGTAGAGAATGTTGCTCAGTGGTAGAGCACTTGCCTAGTGTGCACAAGACCCTGGGTTCAATCCCTAGCACTCTGAAAACAAAAACAAAAACAAAACTCCACTTTGTGTCCTGACCATTGTAAAGGATGGAACACAAAAGGTTGACTGAGAGACCCAGTGAGGGTAATACAAGCAACACAAGTTCCTTATCAAATGATTGCTTTGTAAATATTTTCTCTCATTCTATGGATATCTTTCTACTGTTTTACAATATGTTTTTTTTTTTTTGGAGGGGGTACCAGGGATTGAACTCAGGGGCACTCAACCACTGAGCCACATCCCCAGTCCTCTTTTGTATTTTATTTAGAGACAGGGTCTCACTGAGTTTCTTAGTGCCTCACTTTTGCTGAGGCTGACTTTGAACTTGTGATCCTCCTGCCTCAGACTCCTGAGCTGCTGGGATTATAGGTGTGTACCACCATGCCTGGCCCAATACATTTTATTTTTAATTGACACATAGTCATCATACATATTTATAAGGTACCATGTGCTGTTTTAATACATGTATATGATGTATGATGATTAGACCAAGGTGATTGGCATATGGAGCACATTAGACATATCATTTCTTTGTGGTGAGAGCATTGAAAATTCTCTGTACTGGCTATTTTGAAATACTCCATTGTGGTTTTCTGGGCTGTAGAACTCTGGCAGTGACTCTTCTGTCCAGCTACATCCTTGTACCCATTAACCACCAAGTCTCCATCCCCTCAAGTCCTACATCCTACCCAGAGTTTTTTCTTTTAACTGTTTTGATGGCATTCTTTGCACAAAAGTTTTTAATTTAAATGAAGTCCAGTTGTTTTTTTCGCTTTTAATGTTACCTAATCCAAGGTTATGAAAACTTACTTTTTAAAGATAGTAGTTTGCTCTTATGTGCAGGTCCTTGATCCCTTTTGCAGTGTCTTTTGTAAAGGCTGTGCACTGATACCACGATAGTCACCTCTGTCTTTGGGGCTTGCATCTCTATATGCTGTTTCTGCTCTCACATGGACACTATGGAAACCAGGCACTTCCTTGATTTCTGTATACATCGCCCATACACGCCCAAACTCCTCTTCCATAAATCATCCACAAGGCAACAGAACTCAGTAAAATTTTACTAGTCAGTCATCTCATGATCCATTCCTTTGGTCTAATATCAAATTCTAGACATTTTTGACCTTCAGTGTTCTTTTGACCACAAGGCATTTTACTGTAATTATCCCCAGTACAATTCACTTCCTAAATTGTTCTTTACCTCTACTCATTTACTCCACTCCCTGATTCTTCTCATAAAATCCAGAACACAAATTGGTCTCATTTTCTCATGCCCTACCATTTAACTTTCTCTTTTTCTTTCATAAGTTCCTGCTTACACTTATACCCTCAGGGAATCTCACTTTCTTCTTCTAAGGAATATATTTTCGCCCAAAAAGAAAGCTACCTCCCTAATAGAAATGCTGGTGCCATTTTTCACACCATGATTCTAGGCAGGTTTGAACAGAATAGTGAGCAGAGAGAGGTCTTAGCAGGGAATGAAGAGCCTAGGAGGGTGAGTAATATAATAATAACAATCAGAAGAAGAATCACCAAAGGAATAAAAAAGACACAAAAAGCATTTATAATTATGAGCTTCAACTATATTAACATGCTGCCTAGAGTTGTGGTAGCAGGAAACGCCTTGTGGTCAGCTCAATATGGTGGCAGGAGGGGGCAGGTATGGGAGGAACCTGCCATACCTTGGTGGAAGAAGGAAGAGACCAACCTTTAATATACAAACAAATTTCTTATCATACAGACCCACAATCTTTTGGATCTAGTCTCTCGTAAGTCAGTATTTTTCACATTTTATAAAATTGAAATAGTAGACATGCCATCATCCCCTGGTAGTGTCTGAGGCAGCCTCCCATAACCAAACATAGCATCAAATGTATAGTACACTATGTGGGATTAAAGAAGACAAACTCTGAATAGTTTTATACCAGTGTGGTTCTCGTTTGATTACCAAATCAGTCTAAGGAAAAAAAAAAACCATTCTATTTTCAGTTTGGATTTTTCTTTTTATAAAATTCTGAATGTCATATTGTGGAACTTTCTTTTTCAAATACAACACTGTAGGCGACAAGCCCTTCTTCAAATGTTCTCTTTGCTGAAATCTCTCGGCAAGTTGGATGAGGATGAGGATGAGGACAGGGATGTGTCCCAAGGGCTATAGTATTAAGATGCTATTTATGGGTGAGGAAACTGAGACACAAAGAGGGGAAGTGACACAGTTTGCAAGAGTCAGAGATGTCACCCCAATGGTCTTTCCAGCTGGTGCATCTTATTAGGTCAGTGGTTTACCATGCAGATGAGCTTCACTGCCTGAAAGAATTCACTTTGCCCCATTTCCTTCTGGCTGCTATTATTATTATTATTATTATTATTATTATTATTATTATTATTCCTTCTTTTATTTTTTGTACTAGGTATTGAACTCTGGGGCACTCAACCACTGAGCCACATCCTCAGCCCTATTTTGTATCGTTATTTAGAGACAGGATCTCACTGAGTTCCTTAGTGCCTCGCCATTGCTGAGGCTGGCTTTGAGCTCAAGATCCTCCTGACTCAGCCTCCCCAGCCGCTGGGATTACAGGCATGCGCTGCTGCACCCGGCTTCCTCCTGGCTTTCCTTGTAGCTTCAGTCCCTTACAGTTTACTGTGGTTAGTATACATGGAACACAAGATGATGGACAAAATGGTGTTCATAACAATAATGTGAAGCTCAAAACAGTCAAAGAAATCGCTGCACAGAGGAGAGTAGCAGCAAAGAATAGAGGAGACAAAAACAAAGCTAGAAAAGTAGCCACCCCCACCCCAAAAAGGCCCATCAGTCATACCAGTTCTCTCCTTGGAAAATTTCAAATGATAATAAATGAGCATGGAGATCTAGAAGGAGTGACTGACAGCATTTTAAACACACTTAATTGAGGAATTAGTCATAATTTGCCTTTTGTTTTTCAATCACTCTAAAGGGATTCTGACACAGCCTTAGGGAAGTGGAAAATGCTCAGGATTTGAATTAGGATACTGGGTCTCACAAACCTCCTTCTCCATATGACCCTAGTAGGCACCATTTATTTTTATTATGCAGGTAACCATTTTGTAAGACCCACTCTGATAGGAATGTTTTCCATACCTTAGCTCTAAGTTTTCAAAAGCTTTGCAATCTAGAGTCTAACCTTCCCACATCATCAGGAAGGAAATTGAGGTTTAGAGAGGTTAGCTAAATGACCCAGGCTGTACAGTAAGTAATCTCTTCTACGGGGATTCAGATTCAGCTGTCTGATGCTAAAGTTCTTGCTCTTTCTGCTGCTCTTTCCCTGGCGTCCTGGTTTTATCATTGTCCTCATAGATACTGATCTTGCTGTACAGCATAAAGACCCAGACTTCATTTCAAACCTAAGCTTTACCATATACTAACACTATGATCTTAGAATATAATAAGTAGTGACAATAGTTACAATTCACTGTGTCAAACACTAGTCTAAGAGATTTTATTGATGTAATTTCTTACAATGTAATTTTCTTCACAGATAGGCATAGGATTGTTGATGCTAAATAAAGACTAGAAAACTGAGGCACAAAGAAGTAAAATGACAGTTTATAAGAGGCAGATCTCCATCTGGAGATCTCAATACAGAGGTTCTATCTGCAGAATCCATGTTTTCCACTATGTCATTATAAAGTCAAAAAAAATTATTTAGACTCGGAGGCTCCATTTCCTTATCTATGAAATAGAATAATACTGTCCACTTATGTGATTATCAAGGTCAAATGAGAAAATATATGCAAATGATTCATCACAGTCCATGACAAATAACAGGCATGCAATGATTATGAGTTTCTTCCCCTCTGCCCTGAAGCCACACAACAGTTTCACAAAAGGTATTTCATATTTGCTGTAATAATGATCAGCACCACTTTTAACAGAGTGATGTGGAGCAATTCAATATTGAATATGTCCTCTTGAAGGAGACCCGAATCCCAGCATAAGGGAGCCTACCAGATTCATCAAGAGATGCCAGGTGTGCTAACTCGCCAAGACCCCTTGAGTGCAGGGAAAGGACAGGATCCTTGGGGTAAGAGGATTAGCAATACTGTATCCTATGGGAAAAGGCAAAAGTAAATGGTATCTTTATTCATATGAAAGCAAGGAACCAGAATTTGTATAACCTAGAGAGCTTCCATAAGAGATTTGAGCAATTCTCTGGAGGACTTGATTTTATGAGACTCACAGTTCTTGTTTATAGCACCATTTAGTCTTCAATATAGTTCACATACTGTGAATCTGTATTATCCATTGTGCACTACAGATAGGGACCGATAGGCCCTTGAGACTTTGAAGGCAAAACTTCTGTGATAAAATTAATTGGCAAAGTGCTCCATATTTCCCCTTGTTAGAGGTTCTCAATGCATATTCACGGATGACAAGAAGTATTTAAAGCTTAAAAGAAATTTTTGAACTTTGTTTAACTCTTGGGGGGAGTTCCCAAATATTTTATCACAGAACCTCTTTATTCAGAGTGTATCCATTAATATCTTACAGGTCCCATGGAACACACTTTGAAAAATGCCAATATATATGAAGTCCTTTGTATGCTTGCATAAAGTTGCATGATTATTCACATTATTTTGTACAACTAAATTCACAAAGGAAACAATTTCTTGGATCAAAAAAAAATTGTATTTGACTTTAGCTCTCACTCTACCCAAGGGTTTTTTCTCCTTGGATTTTTAAAAAACAACAAACATATTTCAAGTTGATGTCTTACTATTCAAACTCAACCTTCTCAAATGTAGGCCAAGATTTCCGGTCTCTCAAAATCTTTCTGACCCTCCCTCCCTTCAGAACAGAGGGATGCCTCTGTTCTGTGATCTGCCTCAGAACTGACTGTCCCTGAGGAACTTGGACTCTGAAGGAGTCTCTAAGGAGCTAGAATTATGCAGAATTAAAATGTCCCACATTTCACTGAGTTGAATAGGATTAGAATGAAATTTGTGAGAAAACCACAGTTTTAAAAGAAAAGCAGCATTTCCTCAAGTTGCAGAAGAACTGCAAGAAGAAAAGGTTTCATTTCTTTTGTGTTCTGCTTGTAATTCAATTCTGAACTCACAATTCAATTTACCCAAAACATTAAGTTTAGGTCTTCTAAACTTAATGGTCATGGATTCACATTTAAATTTCTCATATCTTTTTAAAACTACAACTGCAAAACTAATGAATTTTCTCTGTGTGACTTCTTGATTGTTCTAAACTTT
The DNA here is from genome assembly GCF_001458135.2 of Marmota marmota marmota. Lineage (NCBI taxonomy): Eukaryota > Metazoa > Chordata > Mammalia > Rodentia > Sciuridae > Marmota > Marmota marmota. Next base: position 13,093,295 of record NW_025999998.1, on the reverse strand, counting down.
TCATACTTTGCAGCTCTATTGAAGTCTGTGAATTCATATTCAAAGTCACTTTTTAAAAAAGTGTTGAAATGCAATATTTCTAATAGGAATTTAGCATATATTTAATTATTGGGGAGGGCCTTTTGCAAAATTTTAAAATCAAAACAGTTATTTACTAGTTTAAAATATCAGCACTGCTTTCACAAGGGAGTTATTGGATAAACAGGACAATGAAAATGTTACATTATGAGAGGAGAAGGCTTATGAGCTACATGAACTGTGGTTTGAAGGGGTTATGCTGTAGCTATAGCTATACTGAGAAGTTAGGAATTAGATGGAGGAGAATGAATTAGTTAGAGAAGCAGGTAACCAAAACATCAGCAACAGTTGAGCAAAGATGCAAAGACACTACCTGGTACTTGTTTATAGCATTAGATTAAACAAATAAATGTGATGTGGTGTTCATTACATTGTGGGAAGAGACTTAAAATGATGCAGAGAAATAGATTGATGCAAATTTTTATTGATTCATATAATAGAAAACAGCCAGAAAAGGTAGATTTTTAAAATTCTTATGATTTGCTAAAATAAAACTTGACACCTAAGCAGAACCTTTGGTAAGCAAAAGGTGATTTATTTCTAAAACTTGTAGTTAGTTACAGTATCCATTACTCAAACACAAATTATGATTTCTGAAAATTAGTCAAGGACAGGAATTACCTGACACTATAATTCAAACTTGTTATTTATAATCATCCACATCAGCTCGGAATACAACTGGAAATTTGCCAGTGAGTTCTCCAACCAGAACGGCTTGTAGATTACTCTCAGCCCCATGCACTGGGCTTGGGATTAGTTACTGCTCAGTGAACACTTGCTATCCTGCCCAGTCACCTGGAGAAGTACAACAGAATGAGAAAACATGAGGAAAAACCAGAAATCAATACTGTTGCCTTAACTTGAGCAATGTGCTGATCGCACCTACCAAAATATTCATAGTTTATGAAGCCTTCTTATTCTGCTTCCTTTCTGTTAATTCACTCATTAATTTATGATTTCATTCACTCAAAACCTCTTCCTTAGGCTAATTCTGTGTGTTAGACACTGAGAAATAAAAAATATATTCTCTGCCCACCTAGAGTTTATGATGTAGGAGAAAAGGCATACAAAAGCAAGTCAAAATATATCTAATTGTAACTAAGAGAAATAATAAGTATAAAAATGAATATATCAAAGTAGAGAATCCAGACAGGACAAATGACGTTGAAATGGCTTTTCTAGGTGAACAAAAATTTCACTTTCCATTGAGAAATCACTCTTTAAATTTATTTTTATTGATGATTTTCCAAGAAAGCACTATAAAATTTAAAACTGAGGATAAAAACCTCTCTAGCCAAAAATAAATAAATAGATAGATAGATAGATAAAAAACTCCACCAAACACATTTTGTAAGAAAACATATAAAAATAACAGGATCTTTAGGGTCATAATTGACTTTTATTAGTTTTAATTTTTTAACAAATTTTGCTTTAAAACAGTTTTTCTGACCTCACACAGAAGTTTTCTAGCTGAATCCTTGGGCTAATTGTGATGCAGAAGAATCCCTCTTTATTCACCCACTCTACAGTGCAGATTTTGATGATGAATACAGATTTGGGCACTCGGAGAAACATGGGTAAGAATGTATGCTTTGCTGGAGGTTTTCAGTATGAATTTAGACATATGATTTAAACCTTCCAAGCCTCATTTTTGTAAAGATTGTGGTACAAATATAGTATTTAAACAAAAATGCACAAAATAATCAATTTATAACTTGGTGAATTATTACCCAAACAAATACATGTACCCACCACAAGGCAGTCGGTCACCACCCCACACTCTCCTCCTGGGCCCTCTGCTAACATTGGCCTTCACTCCTCTCCAGAGCAGCCACTTTCCTTACTTCTAACATTACAGTTTAGTGCTGAGCCTTCTTCTTTAGAAGTCTGTACATGTGGACTCAAATTTTACATATCATTTGGCATCTAACCACTTTCACTGAGACGCCTTTCTGTACCTTGAGGGAAATGATCTTATTTTGTGTTTGTAATAATGATGTTGGACTATGCAGCATATAAGGGCTTGGCTTCCACCCACTTGCCAGAAAAGATGAGTGTTTTTTTTTTCCCCTCTCCCTAGTTGCATTTTCACGAGCAGTGAAATACCAGTGATGAGGATGAAATGGGTTTGGAAACATTTGAGAGACCTGACACAGCCTTGAGTTCTACTGGTCAAAGTTTGGCCTTATTGCTACAGATTAGTACAGATTAGCTCGCTCTCCTCTGTGCCATTTCTTCCACATGGAGTAACTGTTCCTTCTCCATTCATTTCCAAGCAGGTTTAGTTGGTTTGTGCTCTGGAAGATTATGTAAGTGACCCAAAAAGGTTTTCTGAGATGACAATAATTACAATTTGGCTTTCATGAGGATTCGTTGTGTGCCAGGCATTCTGCTGATAATTTTACATATATTATCTCATTTCATCTTCCCGGCCAGATTGGAGATGTATTCATTTCCTCCCCATATAGAAATGAGTTACTGAAGCTACAGAGACTTGGAATTTCATCCAACCACTGAAAGAGGAAGTTAGGATTTCAACACAGGCAGTTTATTAAGCACTCTTAATTTCTGATGTACAATCCCCTGATCCAGTCAGATCCTAAAAATTTTTACTGCAATCTTTTTTAAAGAAAATTTTTAGTTGTAAATGAACACAGTAACTTTTTCTTTTTAATTTTTATGTGGTGCTAAGGATCAAAACCAGTGTCTCATATGTGTAAGGCAAGCACTCTACCACTGAGCCACAACCCCAACCCCTTTACTGCAATCCTTTAGAAAAGGTTATTATCGGTGACTTTCAATTCATCATTGTAGAAGTTCTTGGCTAAACAAAGCAGGGGAAACTTTATTATAACCCACTATTTACTGGAATATTTCCTCAGTATCTGGCATAGAATGGAGCTTGAAGGCCACAGGTCACATAAATGCTGCATTGGAAATCATGAAATTTAAAGCTTATATCCATTATTATAGGGCTACACCTGCACTAAAGCACATCATGGTTTATCTGGGAAAGTGTCTTTTGGGATTTTGGTGGTTTCTACGGTTTCTTTCCTATTATCTCACCAATATTTTGATCTATTTTTAATTTTTCATTATTTCCCATTAATCACAGCTCTGTAGATTCATTCTAAGCTATTTCAAAAATTAGGGAGTCTCTGACAATCCACTGCCAGGTTTCATCCTATAAAGTTGCTCAGAAAAGGGTCTACTTGAACATTTTATTTTTAAAAACCCTCTTACAGCACTATTTACTATAATAAATAATACAAAAACCAAGCTGATAAATACATTTTTTGTCCTTGATATCATGCTACAGAATCTGAGTAAAACAAGAAAATAATGATATAATATCCAGAGAAGTTAAAAAATTTTTTGATGAAGAAGATAAAAATATAGTCACAGAAAGATACCTGTTAGTCCAAAATAATAGTAGCAGTGTTAACATAACAATGTTAATTACTAACATACTAGGAGTGAGGACCTTTGGTGGTCTCAGAATTATTCCTGGGTATGTTCAGTGAGGTCAGGAGTCACTTCAGGATATAGAAAGGATGAATAAGAGCCCCAGCACCAGGCTCTATAAAGCTCGGTAAATGAAAACATGTAACTTTACCCAAGACTTCTAGAGGAGGAGGAGAAACAGGGTAGAAGGTGAGTGTATCGGTTTCCTATTGCTGCTATAACAAACGACCACAAACTTGGTGGCATAAGACAAATTTATCCTATAGCACTCTATAGAGCAGAAGTCCCAAGCAGGTTTTCCTGGTTAAAATCAAGGTGTGACCAGAGCTGTGTTCCTTCTGGAGGTTCCAGGGGAGGATCTGTGTCTGCCTTCCCCAGCTTCTAGAGACCACCTGCATTTCTTGAATCATGGCTCTTTCTTCCATCTTCAAAGCACATCACTCTGCCCTCTGCTTGTGTCTTTGCATCTACTCTCTGACACCTATTCACTCCTTCCTCTGAAAGGAATTCCTAAGTTACACCAAGCCCACAGGGATCACCTCCTTATCTGAATGCAAACTTCATCACATCTGCAAAGTCCCTTTTGCCATAGAAAATCACACATTCCTCCTCCGTTCCAGGGCTGAAGGTGGGTGTGGGCATGTGTGAGCATCATTAGTCTGTCTGCTACACTCCATTAGTACCGTATAAAGGGGGCATTTAAACAGTAGGCTTTGAGTTTATTCTGCACAGCAAGAAACCATTGACTCATTTGATCTGGGGAGAGATGTGAGCAAAGCACGGAGTAAAAGGGAGGGCAGACAAGCTTGGAGATGAGACCAACGTGGAGTGTGTTGAATCTATCATTGGGTTGTCAGCACACAGCATGTGTTTCACGTGTGCGTGAGAAAGCACCTGCATGTCCACTCACACCTCCTGTCCCTCAACTGGCTCCAAGTGGGTGTTTGCCTAACCATGGGAAAGCAGCAGCCTGAGTAGCCTAGGAAACTTCTGCTTCCCAATATTCCTCTTAAAACATAGGTGATTTATAAACATTCTGCTTGCAGAGCAATCATCATCATCCATTAAAATATGCGCTATTCAGAGAGTTGGGAACTCCCTCTATAAAGAAGTTTCCAGGTGTTCCCAAGGGTTTTCCAATCATAAGATGTTTTAGATTTTTAAAAGTAGTCTGTAATAAGTGATTATGCAAGGTGCAATATCTCCCAGAGAGATCATATGTGTGGATGGTAGTGTCCCTCACAGGAGATAACCCAGAAGCAATTTGATTAATGGTGTTCATAGCAGAGCTGAGAGGCTGTGCATTAACTCTGCCTGTTGTTTTCCATTTTCCATCATGTTGTTCAGAATGTGAAATGAGTTGTCACACACTGCGAGTTTTGAATCAGAAACTTACTTTATTGGAATTAGCTATAGCTGTGGAGCCACACAGGTGTGAAACGAAAAGAAGAGGAAGAAAAAAAGAAAAACCCACAAGAATCCAATGAATTAACACACAGTAGACTGAGATTGTTAGGGGAGTTCTCACAGGCAAGAGCCAAAGTCACCTCTCTGGCAAAACAAATGCAGAGAATTCAGAAAAGAACAAGCCCAAATGGTTATTACCTCATGGGGAGGGGGAGTCCTATCATCAGCTAGCTCAGTTGCTTATTTACGGTAAGCAATTAAGATGGGATCAAATAGCTTCACCTTAACCCTGGTAAGAATTGATAGCATGGAATTTTTAGAACACAAAACTGTGTCTTCAGACATGGGAGAGGAAATTATTAGTATTCATACTTTGATTTCATCTCAATCTAAAAAGAATGGACATCATAAAATTAAAACTTTCCCCTCTGTCCAAAGCAGAATAGTGCAGCAGAGTTATTTTGGTGATGTTTGTTACGATGTTCAGTAACAGAAAAAGCTCAGAAATAAGCCCAGAAGTCTCAGAAGGAAAACATAAACGTTCAGTTGTGCTTTTAGAGACTTGCTATTTTCTTTCTTAATTGTGTTTACCTCTAAAACAACAATAAACAGAAGCCAAAAACTTGGCAGAGGGCTGCTTTTTAAAGGGAACGGGTTCCTTGACTGCCAAAAAGCATGCTCCTCTGTATTCCTTGGTTCTCTTTCTTAAAAACAAAGCAAAAGTGAGATTTTCTGTTTTCCCCATTCAAGAACATGTTGCCAGTAAGTCATCATGCGGAACTCAGACTTCAGAATGTGGGAGGCCCAAAGAGGACAGGTTGAGGGCTGTGTTTATTATTATTAGTAGTAGTAGTATTAGTATTAGTATTATTACTATTATCATCATCATCATCATCATCATCAACTTCATTGTTATCTGATTGTATTAAAATGTAAGTATTCATTAAGGCTCAGTGTATTGGGCAACAGGGATATACTGGATTGAGACACACACATAAAAAAATAATTACAATAGAGTATTTGAAGTTAAAAATTATTGAGTGTTTTAATCAAGAGTGAAGATCTCTAATGAATTTGTGTACATATTTGCTGTCTTTAAAGAGTTTCTTGCCCACACAGAGCAAAACCAAACAAATTATACCAACAATAACAGCCTACACTTTTTGAAACTGTATCTCATTCTTGGAATGTAAAATAGAAGGGAGGTTCCCTGCCATCACATAGTAGCCACAATGCTCATCAGGAATATACCCCAAGGGCATAGTGACTGTCAGCTTTCTGTTCCTATAACAAAATACCTGGGATAACCAACTTAAAAAGAGGAAAGGTTTATTTTGGATCACAGTGTTGCAGATTTCAGTCCATTGTTGTTTAGACCTATTGCTTTTAGACCTCTGGGAAGAGGGATAGCAGCTTATCATGGCAGGCATATGTTGCAGAGCAAACCTGTTCACCTCATGGTGGTGATGTGAGAAAAGGGGATGAGACCAGGGTCCCATGCCCTCTTTCAAAGGCATTTTCCTCAATGACCGAAACTCTCCCACAAGGTTCCATCATCTAAAGGATATACCACCTTCCAATAGCACCACGCTGGGAACTAAGTGTTTAAGACATAAGCCTCTGTGTCACATTTCAGATCCAAAATATAGTAGTGACCCAGGGCTATCAACTTTTGTCACCCTGTGCTCCTTTCTGTGCTTAATCTGGAAGTTGCAAGTCTCCATGTATAGTTATTATATACACTATTCTTAGTTTTCAGGGTGTTAAACTGTCTTCCCTCTGTACTCAGACTCTGTCTCCAGAGAATTGGGCTACCAGATGAAGTTTGAGGGAGGGGGCAGGAATTTAAGGAAGGGAAATCTGATGAGTTTGAGCAAAATACTCAAATTATGGAGAGAACTGAGGGGAGCTGAGAGGAATGGCTATTTATTAATCAACTGAACCAAGCACTCTGTTGCATAATTTAAATATACTTTCCATTTTATGTCATGTTTGAAGGTATGAAGTTTATAGATGTGAAAACTAAGAATTAGCAAGATATTACCCACAATATATTGTGTTCTACAACTAGTGAGTGGCATATCTGGCATTTGAATGCAGTTCTTTTGACCCACCTCTGTAGTACATAACACTTGGATCAGTGGGTAACACATAGCTAATGATTTGAAAGTTCTTAGTCTAAATTTCAAGTCACAGGTTTTGGTTTTAACTTGACTTTGTCATTGCAATTGTGCACAAGTCTAATTAAAAAGCATTTTCTTTAAAAATATAAAAATTGAGGGGCTGGGGATATGGCTCAAGCGATAACACGCTCGCCTGGCATGCACGGGGCACTGGGTTTGATCCTCAGCACCACATAAAATAAAGATGTTGTGTCCACTGAAAACTGAAAAATAAATATTAAAAAATTCTCTCTCTCTCTCTCTCTCTCTCTCTAAAAAATTGAATTTCTTTGAAGTGCAAAAAGTAAACCATAAGATCTTCATTCATTTGGATATTAGTTGGCAATAATTTGATTTTTAACATCTTTATCTTTAAGAGTTACTTACAACTATCCTACTTGCCTTGTGGACTTATTACAGATTACGTATGCTCCCTTAATTTTTTTTCTGTTTAAATCTACTGTCCTTGGGTGAAAATGTTGAATTAATTAATAGAAGCTATTCCTTTTGAAATGGAAAATGTATATTTTTCCTGGTAGCAATTTGGCTGTATTTATTTATATGATTGATTTTTTTAAAGCATTAATCTTTAGAACTGTCTACATTCTACATTTACCCATATAATAGGTACAGCCTGTAGTCTGTTACAATCAACCTTGCCAATTTCCTTTATCTTTATGCAGAAGAGCTTATTTTGGAGTAAGCAAGCATTTGAGTCCCTGTGATTCTCAGTTGGGTGTCCTTCAAGTGACATTGCCAAATAGTCCAATTAGAATCTTGGAAGGTCCTCTGATGTGATAAGTCATTCACTAGGCATTTGCTACTGACTAATTGGTATTGGCCACTGGAAGATTGTCAGAGATAATAATATCTTTCCATTCATGTTATTATAATGCCATGTTTAATATGTGCCAATTAACAATCATAGAGCTGCCCCCAATGATTCTGCAGTTACCATTAAACCTGTTATATTAATTTGAAGCATGGGGATCAAAACATTGACAAAGGTTAGGATTCTATTTACCAGGAAAACAGAGATGATAACATATAACACATGGAGCTTGTACTATAGAATACTTTCCTGGATGAGCAAAGTTATGTCTTGTGAGTTTACCTACCATTTTACTTGGTGAGTTGGTGGGCTATTCCAGACACCCAGAAAGCGTGGTCAAACATTTTGAATTCTAGTCTCAGTACCTTCCCTGATTTTCAGTGTCACTTTGAATAAATTATATAAGGTCTCACATTTCCCACCTACAACATAAGAAAAAATAATGCCACTGTACTTGGGTTATAATTCTAGTGAAGATCAAATAAATAGTATATAAAAACATGATTCAAAAATAGTATTAAGAACTAGATAAAGTTATAATTCACTGATATTATTGAAAGAGGAGACTATAGAAAGATGGGAGCATGAGGAATAAAGCAAATGAAGGTAACTGGATGAGATAGGGAACTAGATCAGGTCAGAGAACAAGTCCTCTGTCTTCCTATAATCTCTTCTTTAACACAGAAACACCCCCAAAGTGAGTACCCCTAAGTGGTTAAAGGAATTTTGTCAGCTAGAGGCTGGAGTGTTACACAGAAGAAAGAGGAATGTGATCACTACATGTTTTTTAATCACTCCCAAAACTTCAAGCAATAAAGTCTCTAATACAGGGAATTAGGTTGATGTAACTGTTGAACGGGCTGTAGAAACAAAGGTCAGGAAGAGAAATCACTACCAGTTTTCAGGTACTCTGAAAATGCTGGAAGCCTACAGAGCTATTGCTGATGATTCTAATTTCCTGCAGTACCCCAGTAAGCATTGAGCTCCCCTAGAAAGCCCCGGGCAAAATTTTATGGAGGCATCTGTCACTATTTCACAGGGTGCTATGGGAGGATGAAGCGGCTCCTCTTCTGCTTTCCAGATCTCCTGCAAGTGACTCCAGTTGGCACAATTTGTATTGGAACCTAGCTGTCAAAGTATCCCGAAAAGTATAGGGCCCCAGCTTCTCCCCCAGGATGAAAAGTTATTTGTAGTTGACAGCAGACAGCTGGCACAGAATTACTCTTCAAAACCATTTCCTCAATAGCACTTGCATGAAAAGACTAAAGTTATAAACCATAGATCTCAAATGATAAATCAGAGGTGATTGAAAGTTGTACAACTAGTGTTTCTCCTATGCCCTTGTGTTACCCTATTTTAATTAAAATTCCAATGATTTGGGGTTGTACCATTAATTTAATGTTATCCCAGGGGAAAAAGCAAAATAAAAGATGTGTATCAAATATATGAAATGTATCCCCAAATCACTGCTGTGAACAGTGTGAAAATGAGGAAAGAGAACATTGCTGTGATTTGTAGAGCTCTAGTAGGAGGAATTTGGAAATCCCTCATTGCTTCTTACTGAACCCTACACACTCAATCCACCTATCACAAAGTTGAGTCAGTATCAAGGCATTTCACCCGGTGGACAAGCTGAAGATATGTTACGGGACTCTGGGCTAGAGGAATTATGGAAAGAACCTGTCACTCTTCTGAATTAAGAAGGAGGAAGCAAAAGAGACTCAATCTTTCTCTACACATTTTTCCTGTGGTGCACTAGAGAGCAATAGTTAGTTCTCTCCCCTCTCTGGTTTCCTTCTGCTCCCGTCTGGAGGGTGGGCTCTTCATCCTGCTTTTGTTCTTGATCTTTTTATTCTGTCTTTTTTAGGCAACAGGAGTTCCACCTAAGTCTTCTCCTAGCTCACTCCATAGTTCTACCTTTGGAGTTTGGGGGTTATATGTACCTGAATTTCCTTTGGAAACTGGTACAGAGGGTTGGTCATGCTATGGCCCAGACTCTTGGGTTCTTAGCTAAATTCTGTTAATAATCTCACCTTGTATTGAATAATGCCATTTTTATAGCCTAACAAATAATTTCTAAACATTGTAACATATAAGCAAGATTCTTAAAAAAAAAAAAAGCTTGTGTGCTCATAATGAAACATTTAAAAATGTTTCACAAAGTCACGTTTTTTTTTTTTTTTTCTGAAAATGCTGTTATGTTCTTACTTTATCTGGTTTGTTTGAGACTAAAAGAAAAATATCACAATAACCTTCCTCTGGGCAGGTTTTCATTCTGGGCTAGGTTTCGCTTTGAAGGAATGTTTGTGGATACTATTTCCCTATCACGAACAATAACACTTGAAAGCCTAATCCTCAGAGGTTAAAATGGTTAGGTGACTGCAAAACAAAAGCACTGTGAAACTGGATGGTTCTTATGAAAATTCACAGGAAAAACTCGCCACTATGAAAGAAGAAAAAAAAAGATTGGGAGTATGTTGCAGATCTTGTTTGTTTCTGGTGCCAATGGAAGTTCTACTGATTAGCAATAAGAATTGTAGAGCCCACTGCTATACATCATCACCAAATTTAGCCAATCCACTCTTTTAACCAAAAATGGAGCACCAATTTTAAAGTCAGTGCTATGTTATTTGGGTCAGTAGAAAAGCTATTTTTTCAGCATTTGGCATAGTTGCAGGAAAAATCGTTTAAATGCCAAACCATTTATTTGATGAGTTAAATTCAATTTTGCCACTTCCCTGCTTAAAAACTCCTTCAGTGGCTCTCCCTCATTTTCTGGTTTGAGTCCAAAATCATTCACTAGACTTTATTAGACTTTTTAGCAGCTGGTTCCTACTCACCTTCCCAGACTCCCTTTCCAAAGATATCCACCAGGGTTTCTTACTACAGCTCAGGGAACCTGTCCATTTCCCGAGCACTCAGGCTCAACTGACAATTCCTGCCGGCCTCCCATCTTCCCTCTCTTCCTTATTAAATCTTTCAGGTGAACTTCTGCTTCTCTTTCAGAAGACTTTAAGCTCCTCCAAAAATTGACCATATTCCTTGGACATCCAAATTTGACTAATGTATCAGAGGTGCCCCAAACAAATCGGTGTACCTGAAATGAACTACATCATTGTGCATTTTCTATATTATGTTCATCTCAATGGCAAGAGTCTTCTCCTTATGTAATATAAACAATTATTAGAAATGTCTGTAACATCTCATAAGCAGGGGCCTTTTTGGTCATTACCGAAGTCCCTAGTAGGAGCCGTATTATTAATGCCAGCTGTCCTAACACACGATTTAAGAATTTAACTTAATTGCAGTCATAATAGTAAGACCATTTTGAAGCTATGGATTTGGGCTATAAAATAAGGAATAAAAATGTTGCCAAAGAAAGATGTGTTTCCATTAGTGCCACCAGTTCATCAAATAATGAAGTGTTAGCTAAAAGATGAAAGGTATTTGAGGGCAGAAAGTTTGGACTCATCAATGACTGAGAGGATGGCACTTATTAATTCACACTATTGCATTTGTTTTCCAGAGGTAGAATCAATGCTTCTCAGATTATGGATGCTAGGGAGCATCCTTACCTTGGTCTTTCCAAGGCCAATTGGTCAGTACCAGAATGCCATTTCTGACCCAGTTGCTCTTGAAGTTCAGGGAGAAGCTCTGTCCAACTTTTTATTTCAACTTTTGATCAGTAATTCTGGGAAACTGAAATGTAAAAACATAGTTACATCCCCTTTGTTAGAATGTCTGTTAGTTAAGGCTTTCTTATCAGCTTGGTGAAATCTATTTCCTGGAAGTTTGTAGGGACTTGAATCATAGAATCTAAGAGAAATATTATCAATGCACTTCACTCCTCATGATTATGTAAGCAACAATGATGTTCTGTCATTTCTCAAATTCTTACTCATAATTGTACCATACACCCTATTTATGCTGTGCATTCGGGTGGGAAAGACTAGCAATGTAATAGAATAAAGTTGAATAGAATGTTATTTTTAAACTGATAAGAACAGATACTACACTTGATCTTAGCCAAAAGGCCGAGAAGCGATAAATGTTATTTTTAAAATTCTATTTGTTCCTTAATTTTTACTTATTTTTCCTTGCTTCTTTTCCATGCATAATGCATATTTTGGAATTCATACCAAACCCTTTAACTCAACTTGATTACTTACAGGATAGTGGAATGCTGTCATTATATCTATTCTTTAAAGAAATTACCTTGGCCACATGATTTGCAGATTTAGAATTATTAGCTGAGCTGAAAAAGTTTTAAGAAATTTATTATATCATTTCTTGACAGTTCTACCCATATACCTACTGAAATATAATTATTTATTAAGGCATCTACTAAGGTTGAGTCCTGAAATGAAAAATCTAGGAATTGTTTCTCACAGGCTAAGTTGATTGAATCAAATGTTTTTTACATAAGAGATCAGGAAAACTTAAATAATTGAAAAACAAATTTAATTTTAAAAAACCCAATAAGATAGATGTGATATAAGAAAAGAGAGCTTTATGCAAACTAGAGAAATTGAATAAGATCTAACAGCCTTTGGGTATTCTTCTTCAAAATGTCAGTGAATTCTTAAGTCTTGATATTGGCTTTCTCTTCTCTTTATTTTGGTTGATTCCATATCTCAGAAATTGTCTGCTCATTAAATATGAAGTGGACTCCATTCTCCAATCCAGTGTCTCAATTCAGAGAAACTTGTTAAAAAATGGTTATATTTTCCAAAGATTCATGATGATTCCCATGCAATCCATGTAATATTAAATAATCTTAATTTTATTTCAACCACCTTATTTTTCCTTCAGTGATACTATCAGAAACACAATTAATATGTGACCCTAGTCCAGGAAAATATTATGGAGGCTGGTTTCTCTACTTTTGATGCATCAAGAATAAATGTATTATAGCCGTTTGAAAAATAACACTGTGAACTTGTGACAGCTCTTTATTAAGAGCAAATAGAGATTTCCGTAAAAGGTTTTCTGAGGCTACAAGTTGTATTCGGCTCTGAGTTGAAATGCATCTGTACTGTGACATTACTTAAAAGTAGAGTCATATTGCTACTTAAAGGGCTTTTTAAATTGTTTAAATAAGACAGCTTTAGAAGATTTTGTGGAAATTGCAACAGCGTTATAAACTTTGCCATTTCAGTTTGAAAAAAAGATCATAACTGCGCAGGGCGCCTTCAAATCATTTTCCCCTCAATCTTAGTAAACAAAGTCTGAACATCTCATCAATCATGCCAAAGCAAATTACATTAGTTTTCTTCCAAATGGTAGTGCCAAATAAGCATTCGGGGAGCTTCCAGATTTCACCAGGACTCTATCAAGAGGATCAGTTTGCTTGAAGCTTCGGCACAGGGGTGAGGAAAACAAAAAAGCAGATCAAGCTTGTCCAGGCAGTGACACCCATATATCTCAGGTGAAAGAGGTGAATTCTACCACTAAAATTAAAGAATGTTGAATTTCTTCCAGAACCCTGCATTATTCTTGCTAATAACTCACATGAATATATATCTGCTCCTTCTCATAATATTTTTCCTTAAAATCCTCCCTGGGCTCCCAGTTGTTGCTTTGAAGGTTATGATCAAACTCCCAGACATCAGGGGAGGCTCTCTCAGGACCTTGCCCCTGCCAACCTCTCTAGTCTTAATTCCTGTCTATCTGAAGCTGTAGCTATGTGGACATTTATCTGGTCCTCCGAACAAAGCTGTGTATGCTTTAGGATACTGTGCCAGCCAAGCTACTCCTTTCCATCTGTCTTTACCTGTGTTTCAAGACCTACCTGATGAGTCTCCTCCTCCCCAAAGCTTTTCAAACATATTAAATCACTCTTGATACCCATTATATTTGTTACTTAGGTGTTTATCTCAAGTAAATTATAACACTTCAAAGGGAATGATCTCATCAGATTGACTACTGTATCAACAGAACCAATAGAGTGTTCAGAATATTAGAAGTATTTTTATTTATATATGACAGCGGAATGCATTATAATTCTAATTACACATATAGAGCACAATTTTTCATATCTCTCATTGTCTACACAGTATATTCACAACAATTCATGTCTTCATACCTGTACTTTGGATAATAATGATTAACCATCATTAATAACCCCATGGCCCCTCTCTTCCCCTCCAACCCCTCTTCCCTATCTAGAGTTCGTCTATTCCTCCCATGCTCCCACTCAGTATCATAGTATGAATCAGCCTCCTTATATCAGAGAAAACATTTGGTTTTGGGATTGGCTAACTTCACTTAGCATTAACTTCTCTAATTCCATCCATTTACCTGAAAATGCCATGATTTTATTCTCTTTTATTCCATTGTGTATATATGCCACATTTTTTTATCCATTCATCTACTGAAGGACACCTAGGTTGGTGTCCTTGTGAATTGTGCTGCTATAAACATTGATGTGGCTGTGTCCCTGTAGTATGCTGTTTTAAGTCCTTTGGGTATAGACCAAGGAGAGGAACAGTTGGGTCAAATGATAGTTCCATTCACAATTTTCCAAGAAATCTCCGTACTGGTTTCATTATTGGCTGCACCAATTTGCAGTCCCACCAGCAGTGTATGAGTGTACCTTTTTCCCAACATCCTCGCCAACACTTATTGTTGTTTGTATGCATGATAACTGCCATTCTGACTTGAGTGAGATGAAATCTTAGAGTAGTTTTGATTTGCATTTCTCTAATTGCTAGTGATGATTAGCATTTTTTCATATATTTTTTGATTGATTGTATATCATCTTCTGAGAAGTATCTCTTCAGGTCCTTGGCCCATTTGTTGATTGGGTTATTTGGTTTTTTTTGGTGTTTCACTTTTTGAGTTCTTTATATACCCTAGAGATTAGTGTTCTATCTGATGTGTGAGGGCTAAAAATTTGCTCCTGAGATGTAGGCTCTCTATTCACCTCACAGATTGTTTCTTTTGCTGAGAAGAAACCTTTTAGTTTGATTCCATCCCATTTATTGATTCTTGGTTTTAATTCTTGTGCCACAGGAGTCTTATTAAGGAAATTGGGGCCTAATCCCACATGATAGAAATTAGGTCCTACTTTTTTCTTCTATTAGACGCAGGGTCTCTGGTTGTATTCCTAAGTCCTTGATCCATTTTGAATTGAGTTTTGTGCATGGTAAGAGATAGGAGTTTAATCTCATTTTGTTGCACATGCATTTCCAGTTTTCCCAGCACCATTTGTTGAAGAGGTTATCTTTTCTCCAATGCATGTTCTTGACAGCTTTGTCTAATATAAGATAATTGTAATTATGTGGGTTAGTCTCTGTGTCCTCTATTCTGTACCATGACTCATCAGTGTTTTAATACACAATATTGCATTTGTTTTCCAAGCATTTCTAGAATCAATGCTTCTCAGATTATGGATGCTAGAGAGCATCTTTACCTTGGTCTTCCCAAGGCCAATGTATGTTCTTGACACCTTTGTCTAATATAATTGTAGTTTTGTAGGTTAGTCTCTGTGTCCTCTATTCTGTACCATTGGTCTACCAGTCTGTTTTGGTGCCAGTACCATGCTGTTTTTGTTATTATTGCTCCATAGTATAGTTTAAGGTCTTATTGGTGTATGGTTCCCTTGAGCAGAATGTAGTGTCCTTCTTTATCCTTTTGATTGACTTTACTTTGAAGTCTACTTTATTTGATATGAGGATGGAAACCTCTGTTTGCTTCTGCAGTCCATATGAGTGGTATAATTTTTCCCAACCCTTCACCTTCAGTCTGTGGATGTCTTTTTCTATAAGATGAGTCTCTTGGAGGCAGCATATTCTTGTTTTTTGTTTGTTTGTTTGTTTTTGATCCAATCTGCTAGTCTGTCTTTTGATTGGTGAGTTTAGGCCATTAACATTCAGGGTTATTACTGAGACGTATTCTCAGCCATTTTTGTTTATTTCTGATATTTAACTTGACTTAGTTTCTCCTCTGATAGGTTTTTCCTTTAGTGTAATACCTCTCTCTGCTGATTTTCATCATTGTTTTCCATTTTCTCTTTGTGGAACATTTTGCAGAGGATGTTCTGTAGTACAGGTTTTCTAGATGTAAAATTCTTTTAACTTTTGTTTATCATGGAAGGTTTTTACTTCATCATCAAATCTAAAGCTTAATTTTGATGGATATAGGATTCTTGGTTGGCATCCATTTTCTTTCAGAGCTTGGTATATGTTTTTCCATGATCTTCTGGCTTTGAGGGTCTGGGTTGAAAAATCTGCTGAGATACAAATTGTTCTCCCCCTATATGTGATCTGATTCCTCTCTCTTGTGGCTTTTAAGATTCTATCCTTATTCTGTATGCTAGGCATTTTCATTATAATGTGCCTTGGTGTAGATCTGTTGTAATTTTGTACATTTGGTATCCTGTAAACCTCTTGTATTTGGTTTTCCAATTCATTCTTCATGCTTGGGAAATTTTCTAATATTATCTCATTGAAGAGATTATGCATTCCTTTGGTTTGAAACTCTATGCCTTCCTCTATCCCAATAACTCTTATATTTGGTCTTTTGATGCTGTTTCATAATTCTTGGATGTTCTGTTCGTGGTTTCTTACTATCTTCACTGTGTGATCAACTTTATTTTCCAGATTGTATACTTTGTCTTCATTATCTGATGTTCTTTCTTCCAAGTGATCTGGTCTGTTGGTGATGCTTTCTATTGAGTTTTTTTATTTGATTTATTGTATCCTTCATTTCAAGGATTTCTGACTGTTTCTTTTTTTTTCAGAGTCTCTATCTCTCTCTTGAAGTAATCTTTTACTACCTGTATTTGCTCTCATATCTCATATCTCTCATATCTTTTGGAGTGATCAATTTTTGCCTGTATTTGCTCCTTTAGGTCATTCTTTAATTCACAGATCATTTTAATTATGAACCTTCTGAACTCCTTCTCTGACATGCATCAACTTCGCTGTCCATGGGTTCTGTTATTGTAGTGTCCTGGTTTGTTTTGGGCACTTTCCTCCTTGTTTTTTCATGTTGTCTATGTGTCTTCCTTTCTTTCACTGTGGATCTGAGATATAATAGTTTCTTCCCTATATTCTTATAATAGCCATTGCAGATTGTCTGTACCTCACCTTGATATTGATCTTCCAGATCCTGCCGGTGTCCCTCAATGAACGCTACTGCATTCTGGATCTGGGTCCTGTATAAGTTGGAGTGGGTGGATTTGTGCTGCTGGGCTTGACCTCCTGTGGTAGTCTGCTGGTCGGAAGGGGCAGTCTTGCGCCAAAGGGTAGGCTCTGTCGGGTGTCTGGGGAGGGATAGACTGGGCCTGCTGTGTGCTTGGGTCCAGCAAAGGCAGGTATGGGTAGATCTGGGCCACTGGGCTTGACCTCCCCTGGTAGTCTGCTGGTCAGAAGGGGCAGTCCTGCACCAAAGGCCAGGCTCTGTTGGTGTCTGCCCCTCCTGGGGAGGGGTGGACCAGGCCTGCTGTGTGCCTGGTCCTTGCAGAGGCTAGTGTGGGTGGATCTGTAGAAGCATTTTTAAATAGTAAATTAATAGCCATAAAGAGATGAGATTACACCATTACCACTTTATTCATAGTTTTTCTTTTTCCTTTCTTTCTTTTGTTTTTGGTTTGTTGTTTTACAGATGGAACCCACTGAGCAACAACCCAAGTCTAATTTTATTTTATCTATTTTTATTTTGAGACAGAATCTCACCAAGTGGCTAGCATAGCCTCAAACTTGTGATCTTCCTGCCTCAGCCTTCCAAGCCACTTGGATTACAGGCATGCATCACCACACCCAGCTCATGCATTATTTTCTGAAATTACTTGACTGAATACTTTGGAGAGGAGGGTTGTGTGCCATAAAAATGTATTTTTACAGAAGGGAATTAGTTCTATTATTGATCTGATCATATAAGTTATGGAGGCTAATTCCAAGCACGCAATACAAATAGTACACAAAATGAAGAAAAATAAAATCATCGTCTAGAGATAGCCACCATTAATATTCTCACTTCTATCATTTTTATGCAAAGGTATTCTTAATGACTAGACATCCTGTTTCATGATTGTATATTCTACACTTTAGATTTCACAGTGGCCAGCTTTCCCTCTCAATAAATATAGATGATGATGACAATAATGACAAAGACACTTCCTAAGTCCACTGTATGTATTAATTCATGCAAATTTCACAACCGGCCCACCTTAGACGATTATCATCTTCATCTGATAGACAGGAAAACTAAAGCACACAGAAGTTATGTAACTTGTCCAGTATCACATAGCTACTAAACGGCTGAACCTCAATGTGAACCATGGGAGTGTTGTTCCAGAATCGATGTTCGGAACCACAAACAACACTGTTATCCATTTTCAGTCTCATTTTTAATGACTGCATATTTTTAAATCATGAGCACAAACCTTAATTTATTTAATAAGTTCCTTACTGTTAGACATTTAGGCTGTTTTCAGTATGATCAAAAATTCTGTGATGGGTAGCTCTATGCTTTTGTTGTACAGTCATGACCTTATGATAAATCCTCATTTTCAGTTTGTACTCTTTCCTTCAGACACTTTGCTTCCTCTATATGCTCCTCTACTACAAACCCCCAGATCTATTACTGCCTCTGCTTGGAACATCCTTCCTCCATCTCTACCTATGGCTGATTCTCATCCTTCAAGTGTGAGGTTCAATGCCACCTCAGAAAACTCTTCCTGACCACCCAGTCTGCCCTTACTACCTCTGTCTTTCAGCACCTTTGCATGAAATTTATTTCCTTCCAAGCAACGAAGTTTCATAAAATAGGTATTTGATGGGCTTATTTATTGCTACCTCCTTCACCCCCAGCATCATTTGATCTTCATGTGCACACAGGTCATGTCTGTTTTATAGAACAGTTTGCCTAGGACTTATTTTCATGCCCAGTTTATGATAATATATATTTAGATACTAATTGAATGAACAAATACATTTAGGTATAATTGCTGAGTCAAG
The DNA here is from genome assembly GCF_001458135.2 of Marmota marmota marmota. Lineage (NCBI taxonomy): Eukaryota > Metazoa > Chordata > Mammalia > Rodentia > Sciuridae > Marmota > Marmota marmota. The sequence continues at coordinate 13,074,387 of NW_025999998.1, read as the reverse complement.
GAGATGCCCTGTGTGGATGACAGCTTAAGGTACTGACTTTTTCTGGCTAACAACACAATATCAAAAAAAAAAATGCCAGAATCAGCAATACAACAGGGTCTGTCTATAGGAAGGATATAATTTGATCAAACTTTAGAAGCAAAAAATTTAGCATCTTCCTGCATCGATTCCTAGTCTGAGCAACAAGGCAAATGGTGTAAGTAGTTCAGGAAAATCCATGTCAGAAGTGACTCTGGATTCAGTGTCATAATGTGAGTTCATAGGAAGCAAAGGACTCCCTTTTGGGAGGTTCCCCCAGCAGAAATAGTGACTGAATGCCAACTGCTGGGACACTGAAAATTGTGTTTGCTACTTCTAAATTCCTAATTAGGGTGATTTTTGTTTAATAGTCTTCCAATGACCCAAGCCTTGCTTTTGAAGGCATTGTCTTCAATTATTAGTAGAAGCATTAATCTTTAACCCAGAGCCCAGTCTGCAAGTCAGCCTCAATGCTTTATTGATAGACCCCACGCAGGAGGGCATGTCAGGCTACAAAACCACAAATCCATAGTTCTTTGGTCATTGAAGCGCTATTTCTTTTTCAAGATTAGAGTGAAAGACAAAGGAAGGTCAGAATAGAGCTGAATGAAGTCATTCAGAAACATTAAATTCTATTTTGTTTTCAGCAATGGTCAGATTGACACAGGTGACTCAATAGGTACCTCCCCAATTAAATGCTAGATACACCTTGGTACATTAAAAAATATATATTGTAAGTAATTTCTTTTAAAGGATCTCTTGAACAAGTTTCTTTCAAGTCCATGAAAGGAAAAACGGTGATTTGAACATAAGCCAAGACAATATATTCATTAGGTAGAACTGTTTTATGAAAACAGAGAGCAGTTTGATGATCTATCCAAAAGGCAAAAAATGACTTATGTGGGTGAGAATAAAAATGTAAGAGCCATATCCTTGATAATACTTAGGCTGGTGTTCATAAAATCACATATGTTAAGATTCAGATGTACTGATTTATATACACTCTTATGAGCATATAAAAAGCAGGCATAGCCTCAGGGTTTTATAATATTTATAATTTAAGAGAGTAACTTTTCCCTCTGAGTTTCACTGCAAAAGGATTTGGATGAAGGCAGGAAAATTGAATATACTTGTGCATATGCTAATTGCAAAAGTAAAACTTAAAACCCAAAGCTATAATCATGCATTCCCTGAAGAGTACCACAGGCTGGCCCCGGTGTCACTATTGTTACAGATACACCCAACCTTCTCCCCTACACACACCTGGCTTTTGAAAGCTCCTTGTATTCACCAAAAATGGTGTCATGAAGCCTCCAGAAGTAGGTCAGCTTCCATTATTGTCTTCCCCTTCCCTCCGCCCAGTTCTGAGCTGGCTTGCAGAGCAAAGATAATTTTTCTTCTTTAAATTTCACTTTGAATAGCAACAAAAAGAAGAGCAAAAATGTATTTTATAGAAGACCCCATCTCTTCCCTCTATTACCAGAAGATAATCCTCTAAATTCCAAAAGGAAAAAAAAAGTGAACACAAAATAAAAATAATAATACCCTTTTATTTTTCTTCTAAATTAGGACTCAAATTTCTCTGTAAAGCTTTGACAGAAGATAGTTATTAAAAACTAAGAGTGAGGATATAGAAAGAATAGGCTTTTGGTTTAGAAAAATTCAAATGTTGGTGTTACTTCATGGTATTGGACATCCTGATGCCCACTACTCTGGTATTTAATTTCATTAGTCATCAAGGAAATAAAAGTAAAGCCACAAGGAAAAAACACTCCCCACCACAGGAACAGCAGCAGTGAGAAAGGCAAAGCAGAAATGTGTTGTACAACCACTTTTTTAACAGTATATTCTAAAGCTGATTATATTCATATATTACAAGCCAGAAATTGCACTTTAAGTATGTACCAAATAAAACACATACACAATGTTCACCAAGAAGTGTTAGCAACATGTTTATATCAGTGCTATTTGTAATATCTTAAATCTAGGAACTATTCAGATGTCTGTCAACAGTAGAATGGATACACGAATTTTGGTAAATTTACAAATGAAATACCATATGGCAGTGACAGTCAATGATTTTTATCTACACGCAGCAGCATAAATCAATCTGATGAATAACATGTTGAAGAGGTAGCACACAAAAGGCTACACATTGTATGATCAGTTTTATACAAGTATAAAAATCAGCAAGACCAATCCTATGTGTTGAAAGTCAAGATGTTGGTTGCCTTTCGGGGAGAGACTGGAAGAAAAACTAAAGGGTGATTTCAAACCTAGTAATATTCCAAGACCTGGATGCTGGTTACTTGAATATGTCCAGTGTGTGCCCCCAATAGCTAGCTGGATATGTACTTATATGTGATTATACATATAATCGATACCTACTCTGTACCAGCATTTTGAATGCTTTGTGAATATTGATGCATTAATCATCATAACAATTGTAGAATACAATTACGATGATGAAATTTCCAGAGAAGAAAACATACCCAGAGACACAAGTCACTTGCCCAATGTCCCACTGGTACATGTTGGATCTGGACAATTCAGCTGCCTCTCTAAAAATTCAAGGTCCTTCACTACCATACTGTGTCATCTCCTTAGAAACCTAACCTGACTAGCTTTTCTCATTTTTTAAGTTAGGACATTAATACATCAAGAGTTTCCCTAAGTGATTAAATGAAATAATACAGGGCAGATTTCTGGTCCACAAGGTATTTACTTCATGTTGACAAAAAGCATGTCTCCCTGGCTCAGATGTAGTCAAGTTTGTCATTCAAATGCTGCTTTCTCCCTTCTCAAGTCCCCTTGAGACAGTGCCCTTATCCTGCTGCATGCTCCCCCAACACACACACACACACACACACACACACACACACACTCACACTCTCCCAGCCCCCGCCAATTCTTCCTGATAACTGGAGCTGCCCTGTCTATAAATAACTCAGCACTTCCCCAAATTTCAAATTTAATTCAAAATCAATTTGTTCTATGTTTTAAAGTTGCCAGTGGTTGCTAAGTGACAAGAACTCATCCAATTAATATTCTTACAGCAAGGTAAGCAATTTACATTTTAACAATAGTCAGCTGAAAACCAAATAAGTCATCTAAGGTGGGAACTCCTGAACTATGAAACATTTGGACAAATATTTTGGGTACAATAATGTCTTGTAATAACTAGAAAAATATTCTTTAAGGATTTCACATGATCCATGTTCTTTTACGTGGATATAATCTTCATGAGTCATCACACCAATCAGGCAACATAGGAAGTGGTATGATTTTTCTCATCACACACATGAGAACACTCATGTTTAACAGGTTTAATCTCATCTATTTGATGAATACACATTAGAGCTGCTGTGTACCAAATACTGTTCTGGGTTCCCTGGGATTTTCATTCCCAAGAGAAGATTGGCCAAAAACAAATCACACAAAGTATACCAAGATAATTTCATATGGTACTTAACATTATAAAATAAGGAATGAGACAAGGTAACAGAATAGAAGGTGACCGGTAGACACACACAGGAGGTCCATTTTCTCCTGAGAACTTCACTGTAAAATTTCCCAGGTCTGCCTTCTTCACACTGGCTACATGGTATTCACCTGAAGTGCTTAAAAAAAAAAAAAAAAAAAAACTTTGCCCAGGCTCCACCCCTTGGAAGCTTTTCAACTAGACATGATACTTTTAAAGGCCAAACCTCAGTTGAATGTGGCCCAATGAATGATAGTACTTGCTTCTATTAATGCCTGTGTTTAAGATAAAATTTGAACAAACTTTTGTTGAACTCTGGTCCTTGCCTATTTTTATTGAGGGTTCTATGTGGGTATTTCCCTATGGGCAAAGCGATCTGTGTCTATGAAATAGGAGGAGTTAAAACCCCCAAACCATAAATGACCAAAACCATTTCCTTGTAAACTGAAAAAAAAATCACTTAAAAATTTCAAATTTGTGGTAGTAATGTTGTTCGTCTGATCATTGTAATAAAAAACATCCTGGAAAGACTGAAGAGAAATATAAAGTTCTAGTACATGATTTTCCTACTGAGTATCCTTAAATCCAGTATCTCTTTGCTCATATAAATAGTTAGCATTGCTGTCAAATGACACTGTGGTCCATCCCTGGCCCATTAAGGCAAAAGGGGCATTTGTCAAGTAAGAAAGTCTTTATAAGGAAAATTCAGAATAACTCTTCATTTTTGACGCATTTATTGGAGGTAAAAAAAAGATCAGAGAAAAGGAAAGGGACAGGAAGGCAAAAGAATGAGAAAATTGTGAGTGTGGAGGTGGAGAGGGATGTGGGCTCTGATCTAAAGCAGTTGAGCCCACTCAGAAGTCAAAACAAATAAGGGAACACAGGGACACTAAGCCTTGCTCCAAGGCTGGCTTTCACTTAAGCAGTGGCTCCCCTTTTGCTTGTTTGAGGTGGGATTATTGCAGCAACGTGGTCCTTAAAGATGCTACAGTTCTTCTTCCTGGCTTCCCTTCATCCACCTCCACTGGCCACCATTCCTCTAACTGCTTTTTTCCTTGGACCACCAGAGAGGGCAGAGGCCAGACTGAATTGTCTTCTGTTACTTTTATAACCTGATGGAGCTATCTTGTTAGAAGAAATTGTTTTTAAATCAGCATCATGACTAATACATTATAAAGTTGTATTCAGGAGTAGATATTCAGAAGACTTCAGGATCTATACAAAATATTTTATCAAGATGGTAAGTTTTTTTTTTAGTTTAATAAAGTAAGAAAGTAGCTAAACTTGGAAGCTTAGTTTAGCAACTCTGACCTATGTCTGGGATTAGTTTGGATATTGTCATAAGAGCATTTGCACATAAAAACTAACCCACTAAAGCAAAAGACAAACAAACAAAAAAAAATCTTTCCTCAGTCTTTTAGGAAAAGATGACTCAAGTTATTGAATGGATGTGAGAAATAGGATGGAGGCTTTAAAACTGAGGGCCCTCAGGAACAATGTTATATAACATTTTTATATCAAAACTATGCTACAATGGGTAACCATGCTTTCAATTCCTGTGTCTAAGAGGTATTAGATATTAATCTATTGGAAATTTTTTGAGAGAGTTTTTAATAGTCAAATTAACTAAGCTTTATGTATAGAAGGTTCTAGATCAGAACACAAATCCAAATGTTGGAAGCTATTCTACTTCAGCTAATATTCATCAGTCACCTCCTGTGAGACACCTTACCAAGTAAAGTCATGACCCCTAAATGTGGGCTTTATTATCCCTATTTAATAAATGAGGACAGTATGGGTTTCCCACATTAGGTGACTTAGCCGAATTCCCACAGTGAGTGATGGAATCCATATAGAAATTCAAAGCCTGGATGTGAAAGACAAAAACCCCTTTCCATTTTATAACAGGATTCCTGTTAGGAAACATTTATCAATGGTCAGGTGCTTGTTACCTAGGTCATTTTTAATCTCAAAAAGCAGTGGTTCTGAAACTTCGGTTGGTATGAGAAATACCTGCAGGACTTGGTAAGACTATAAAGGCTCATGACCTGTCCTCCTTTGATGAATTTGTTCTCTGTGTTTCCCACTAGCTTTCCATCAGAATTTGAGAACCATCAGTCAAAAACATTTGTATTACAGATGTTCTACAGAGGTTTGTAGTTTTCTCCAAAACATGATAAATGGAGCCAGGAATCAACCCAATCTCTTTCAATGTCTTTGTTTCTCACCTTGAACTACCATGCTAGTGGAGATAAAAGACCTGAAGGTCGTATACTGGTCTATGGGAAGGCCAGTCTTCATTACTGAAGAAGATGGAAAAGACAGGATGACTGTTGATTGACATTTCCAAAGAAGGTCTTGATTCTCCATTAGCCAGAGTTGATTTGTAAATAACTCACTCAATGTATCAATGTGCCTATGGATGCTTTAAATGCTCATCTCTTTCTGCATCTCTTCATCTTTTCCTTTTGCCTCTACTCTTGGACTCATTTGCATTTTGGCCTAAATATATTCATTGATCTTTGAATGAGATTCCTTATTGCACAACTCTGTGTGTCCACATGTAAGAGTTTGTTTGAGAGTCTTCAAGTCATCTCCAAAAAAGAGGAAGTGGTCCTGGGGTGAACTTTTAAGGAGGAAGATTGTCTCTACCTCTTTTTAAAACTTGTTTCTGGAAAGCATTTCAGTTAAAGAGTAGCCAATTGTTCCTGCTAGTTCCTGATAATCTGAACAGAATGATCCATTTGTCTCAGAGATAAAAACCACACAGTATCCAAAAGGAAGCTGAAAGAGTATGTAGTAAAATTTTAGGGGAAAAAAAACCCTACAGGTTGAAAGCAAAATGTATCAAAAGATTCCCCAGGGCTTCTGACTGATTCTCTTTGGAACAGATAAAGACAAGTTAGTTTTTTTCAAGTATCAGATTTGGGGGTAGAAACTACTGGAGTAGTTGAGGAGCTGGGCCAAACAGTAATCATATCAGTTATCCAAAGAGTACGGCGAGTTCTCAGGTACCTGTAATTCAGGAGAATAAAATTGGATCCAGATGTTCACTTGGTACAATCCGGCACCCCTAGTCCTCTCCACTGTAAATGGAAAGCTGAGAGTCTGCCACCTTTCATAAAACATTCCATGCCTTTCAACATCAGCCTGTGCATCAACAAAATCTTTGGGCCCTGGGATTACCCCCAGCCCAGGACAGGTACCACACTGATACCCACTCACATTTCCCCCCTCACTACATAGTAATTCTAAAATCCTATTTTTTTCTGCATTTGTTGTATGGAAACTGTAGACATCATAAAATGTTCATCATTTTAAAGAGGAATCTTAAGTAATAATTTCAGCTGCAATGGTGTGCAGACAGAGGTAGTTCTGTCCCCCATGAAGATAACCACTCTGCACTTGCCTCAGTTATTAAATATGCACAGGTACCCTTGGCACAGATGCTTCCAGAGCACATAATAAGTCTTTTTCCTTCCTGTCTCTATTTCTTTCCCCAAACTCCTCATTGATGACTCTTCACCCTTCCGTCTTAGCACCCAAACCACCTCCTCTGAGAAGCCTTCGCTGACCACTTATGAAAACAAGTCTGTGCCTTGGTATTCAATTTGCTTCATGTTTATTTTTTCACACCACTTATTTTGCACATCATTATATATTTGTTGTTTGGATTATTTCCTTGTTGTCTCTTTGCCCACCATACTGTGACTCCTTAAAGGCAAGGAATACCTCATCCCTTTGTAGAACACTTAGCTCCATTTAGCACCATGGTATATACTCAAGATATATTTGCATTGGTGGACCAGCAAGAGCAAGGGATTGAGATGGACTCACTTTCTTGTCTCCCTGCCCATTGCTCTCCAACCATGCTGTGTTGATAGTCCAATGAATTCTAACATGCTTCCAAAGAAACTTAATAGAAGTAATATGGTCTAATGATGAAGAACAAACTCAATCCCAGTTTTTCCACTTTGTTGCTTAGTTAATCGTGACAATATATTTTACCTTCATGCATCTGAGTTTCCTCATCGATCTACTGGAGATGATAATTACATCTACTTCAAATGATTGTAACTAGCCTTAAATAATTTAATACATGTTACGTACTCATACCAGAATTTGAATATTATTCCTCAGGGTGAAAAGCTCAGTCAACCCAGAAGAATCCATTTCTCTGTTTATTGAGGGCCAGATTTTCAGTCAATTACATTTTAAAACTGCTTTGCTGATGAGGTTCCCTCACAAAAGGGTCAGTGAAATAGTTGATACTTATTAGTATGTTTGTTGTTTTTTTTTAACTAGAGAATGACAGTATTTATTTTCTATATAGTTTTATTTGTTCTTTTTAGTTATACATGACGGAAGAATGTATTTGGGCAAATTATACATACATAGAGTATAACTTATTCTATTTAGAATCCCACTCTTGTGGTTGTACATGATGCAGAATTACAATAATGACAGCATTAAAAAACTATCCAGATCTCAGAAATGCCAAAACCTGCAGGAACCCTAACACTTTGAGTGGTTAAAGTCACCCAACTGGGAGCCAGCATTGTTTGTTTTAAATATGGAAATATGAATTCCTCACTTTATCATCTTAGCTTTAGCTAGAAAATAGCTTACTATAATTATAGAGAATCTGTCTCACCAAGTATAATTCTAAAGGAATATATATTTCCTTGCCCCCTTCACATTTCAAGAGTTACATTTTATGTTATTAGCAGGATTAATTAATTTCACCATTAGACGAGTATGTGAGTAAAAGGAACTTCCCCAGGGCAGGAGAATGAGTGAATAAAGGTGCTTGGGAAAGGTTGTAACAAACCTATTGCATAATTCAGTACTTAATTTAAGAGATCGAGCTGTCTCTCCTTTAGATATTTTATTCTATTGTTCCATATAAATTTTAATTGGATTTATCTTAGGAAATTTCTCTTTTAAATCTTTCACTTGCAAAATCAACCCTTATGGGTATATCTGAGCACTCTAACCCAGTTAGGGGTTTGTTGATTTATCTCAGGAAGTTGTCCCTTGCAGCATTAAGGTAAATCTCATTGCTATTGTGAAGTCCTATGTTGCTGGAAGCAGGTAGGTTGACAAATATATGTGCTACTGTTGAAATCAGATGAAAATCATTAATCCTATCAAATAATTAACATGTGAGGAAAGGGGAGGAAGAACTCTTGACATCTGGGAGAAGTTTCAGGGGATGTCAGGTAATCAGCAGCAATAGTGGGTGGAACTTCTTACTGTGATTGAAAAGTTGTCATAAAGACAATAACAATTGGTAAAAATTCTGAGGAACAGTAAAGAACTAAAGCAATTCAGTAAAGGAGACAAATCTCATTCTTGGTGTTTCTTAGTACCCTTCCAGTCCTGTCTTCCCATCCTTTCCTAGTTACTTTGAAATGGACAGCCAGCATCTATTATGTCCCACCTTTCAACAGAGGAGAGTGGCTCTGAGAGGCAGATGTATTTCAACACATTACTGGTTTAGTAAGGTATCCTTTGCACAGGTTATCACATTTTACAGTGTGAATCACAAAGAATGTTTAAAGGACAAGAATATGCAAAAAACAAAAACAAAAAAAAACAAAACAAATAAAAACCACTGGGAACCAGCGGAGATATAGAAGGTAAAAACAGGATTAAACAGAGACAGCATCGAAGAGGAAGATGCATGTGGCATTGGCAGGTGACACAGGGCTCAAAGAAGATAACAAACAGAAAGTATACCGTGAAATTGGTGACAGTGAGTCATGACCACCTTAAAGAGACAGGCTTAGGACTGAGCCAAGTGAGAAGAGGTATGACCTCAGGAAGTGGAGAGAACACAGACCACATGCCTTCAATTTGTTCTTTGGAACCTATCCAGATCTCTAGTGCTGGAAGCAGCCTCACCCAACAGCTGAAACTTGAGACAAGAATCCCTGAGTGCTCTACTCCGTCTGCTCTAGCCCCAGGTTTCCAGCTCTTGGTCATCATGATAGGGGTTCAGCCCCCCAGGTCCTGTTCTCCATCCCAGCAGATTGAGAAGTCCTAAAAATGGTCCTCTAACATCTGCTTGTTTATTAGACAAAATATGCTGAGCCACTGCAGTGGGAGACAGGGGTTCTCATGGAAAGTGGCAAATTAGAGCACAAATCCTCAGAAATTAACAGAGGGGGTCAATGTTCAGAATTTTATTCAATTGTATGTGTTGTTTACAAGCTATCCCTCTCTGCCTGTCACACCAAATGCCACATTTTAGTCTTAGAATTTCATCCATGTCAGCTGATTTCTGTAGGACCTACAGGAATCACAAAGGATCACGAATTTAGTTGCTGGAGTTCTCCTTTCCCTGGAACTTGGAAAGAGGATTTCACAGTCAACCCAGAAGAGTCCATTTCTCTGTTTAGTAAGGGCCACATTTTCAGCCAATCACATTTCAAAGCTGCTTTGCTGATGAGGTTCCCTCACCAAAGGGTCAATGAAATAGCTGCTACTTATCAGTATGTTTATTTATTATTTTTTACTAGAGAATGACAATATTTATTTTTTATATAGTTTTATTTGGGTTTTTTTTCAGTTATACATTACAGGAGAATGTATTTGGGCAAATTATACATACATAGAGTATAACTTATTCTACTTAGAATCCCACTCTGATTGCATATGATGCAGAATTACAATAATAACAGCATTAAAAAATAATAAGGAAAAATTTAAAAAGAGGCAGTCAATTAAATAACTTTTTTTTTAACTGCCCACAGGAAAATTTAAATTATCTCGGCAACTTTGAACACTCTGGTCTATAATACCTTTCAATGATGTTTTAGCAAGAATAAAATTAAATATGCTAAAGCATTGTCACCTTTGCTATTTCTAGTGAAACATTGTATGACCTAGACCCTGAAAGGACAGTGTTCAGAGTCATAAATAAATCTAATTTAAGGATGAGTACACTGTTGGGAGGGAAATTAAAAAAAAAAGTGCCCAAAGATTCTGGCTTGTACCCAGTTGTGAAAGGAAAGGAAACTATGGACTACAACCTAAATCTAATTCCAAGCTCAGTTCCTGTTTCTCTGCTACATGCCTCTCACCATGTTTAACTACTACTTTTAAAAACTCCTTTCATTTGGAGTTACATAGTTATGAAAAGATGTTATCTCATCACCTCCTACCACATGGTGAAGTTCCAGTGAAATATACTATGAAATAAGTTCATTAATTTCTGTAAAACTATTTTTAGCTCATGGCACATTCTTCATTGTGTTCATATTAAACAGAAGTTTAAGGTATTTGTGTAGTAGGCTGAGTTTGCCTCAGAACGTTTTTCTGATTGCAGTGATTGACAATCAGTGATCAGCCATGAGTCTTATATGGTCTGGGGATCTGAGTCTGGAAGGTCTTGACAGATGAGTGATAGCAGAGAAGTGTTACCAAATTGCCTTTTCAGTGCCAAAGCCTGCAGCCAGCTGAGCTGTGTCCAAATGAGTCTGATCCAAGTTCACTTTACCTACAAGGACAGCTCTCCTGAGCAAAGAGCATGTATCCCATTGAGTCATAATAAAAATCTATTTACTGAGTCAAAACTGCTGTGGGCATGGAGGCCCTTGAGGGATAAAAACTGTAGCTTTTAAATCATGTGACCCCTTATCCAAAACACCCAGCAGCCTGGTAGGAATCAAAGCACTATCAGTGCTGATTTCTACTCATAAATAAAACTCATTTATGAACGGGTATGCTGATGAAAGGGAGATTTTTTTTAATTGCCCAAAGATTCTAGCTTGTGCTCAGCTGTGAAGGAAGCTAGAGGTTAAACTAGAACCTAAATCCAATTCCAAGCTCAGTCTGTGTTTCTTTGCTACACACTTCTATAACCACTTTTAACTTTAGCTCTGCTAACCTATTGGTGGTTTCTGAAAAAAATCAGTTGCCTTCCAGATAAAGTTTCCCATTTCTGCCAATACAGCCTGAATTTTCTTATGTAGCTCCAAAGGTTTTATAGAATGACACATTGTGTCCATAGCTGTAGGATACAGAACTCCATCCTTAGCCAGTGTTTTGCAGAAGGTAGAAATAAGTCTACCCCTTCAAGGAATGTTCCATGGCTTCATACAAAATTTAATGAATGGAATTGAGTGAAGGTTTTTGTTTTGTTTTAGAATCCCTAAAAATTAAATAAATTTGAAGCAAGACTCTTACTCATATCCAAAGATGGGTACACTTAGTCAATTACTTACTTGCTCATTTACTGCATTTATTGAACTTACAGTACATTTTTACCATATAATCATTTTAAAACTTTGGAGGGTAAAAACCTGGAAAGTTATTTCCATGAAGTAATCACACCCAAGAAAGTGTTCTCACCTGTATTTTGGGGGCAAAGCTGATCCAATTGCTCAGGCAAGGCCAGGGGTCTTTGGCATTATCAGACAGCATTTGATGGAAAGAAGGTATATAAATCCACGAATACTCCTTGCAGCTTTCACATACATTGGAGTAAATATGGGAATGGGTAACTAATTTGAGTGAATGGCATACCAAAAGATAATATTTGGTGAAATATTTATCATGCCTGAGGGAGAGAAAATAAATCTGTCATCACTTTCTAAAAGGTTCACAAATATAAACAAGGTCATATTTAAGCCTAATCCACATATTTAAATGCTACCTATTCTTGGAATCATACTAATTATTAAATATAGCTATTTTGTCAGGATTCTTAGTACGCAGTAGCCCAGACAAATATATAGGACACACATCAGTGAGTGAAGGAAAGGCTACTGCCTTTTTTTTTTTTTTTTAAATCTACAGGCCAAGGTTTGATGTGTTTGCAGGCAGCCTGGAATCTGTGTCCAGCTTCTTCGTATGGTGTTATTTTCTAAGCAATAAACATCCCAGCTGATTATGCAGGTCAGCCTTTTTTATTTAAAATATCCCCACAATTCATTCTTTCCCTCCTCCAACACCATGATATTAAACACCAATTGTAACTCTAGCAACAGAGCAGGCCCTAACATCGTGCCAAAAGAGAATTGGGTCCTTTGCTTCTTAAGTGCTTAAAATCCAAGGCGGGAGGCAAACTGATGAACAACTTATTAAATCCAACCTAGTAAATATTGCAATGAAGGAAGTTCAAAGTTTCAGAGGTTGTAAGCCTAGATAAGAGAGAATTAACAAGTGCCTAGAAAATTGGGGAAGTTGTCCCAGAAAAGGTGGTTGCCACTGGGTGCAGGGTAGTTTATGAGTTGGGGAGGAGAAGCAGATAGCAGAGAGGCAGGGCTGGAAGGAGGTGAGACAGAGGCAGTGGTTCAGGTGCATACAATGGGGAAGTGACAGAAGACACGCCTGAGAAGTAGCTTGGGATGTGCCTGTGAAGAGCTTCTAAGAATTTACATTTTATTTTCTGTGATTTCAACGTGTCCCCAGATTTTATGTGTTGGGCACTTAAACCCCAGTTAACCATGTTAAGAGGTGGAAACAATGTGTAAGAGGCAATGATGTCATGAGGGCTCTGCCCTAGGAATGGATTTATCATTATTCCAAGAGTGGGTTAGTTACTGTGGGTGTGGGTTCCTGGTGAACGTGGGATTGCTGTCCTTTCCTGCTGTCTTATACATGCTCTGTGCTCCTCATGCCTTCTCCATGGATGGCATAGCACAAAGGTCACCCCTAGATCTTGGACTGCCCAGTCTCCAGAATTGTAAGGAATCTCTGTTCACTATAAATTTCCCAGTCTCAGGTACTGTGTTATAGCATCACAAAACAGACCAAGACATTCTTTAATAACTTTCTGCCATGGAAAAGCCCCTTTATACAGCAAACCTCTCATCTATGGAATCTCTAGAGGCAACTGAATTATTTTTCCTGGTTATTCCATGGCACTATTCATCAAATCAAAGGTCCTGAGGACAAAGTCCAGCACATTCTGCTGTTACGTTTTCCATAGCTATGGCTCAGCTATACACCTCCTCATTGAAAACAGGTGGTAAAAGAAGAGAGACTGCTGTATGTGTAATATGAATTATAATGCCCTATGCTGTCATATATAAATTTTTAGAAACGAATAAAAAAGACAACCTTTTACTCTGAGGGAAAAGGAGGTGCAATTATAGTAGGCATTTTATGTTACACAATCCTGTTTAATTCTTTCTACAGATCTATAATGGTAGGAATTATTAAATCCCCATTTATAGCATGAGATTGAGAAAACTAATGCTCAGATTAGTTGGCCCTGATTCACTGCCACACTAGTTTTGCAAGTTACACTGAAAGTATTTCAGGCAGGCATTATGCATGTGCACTACTTATTTCACATATTGTGTTTCTATCTTCACAACTCTTAGAGCTCATATTTTATTCTCATTTTAAGATGCAGAAGTTGAAGGTAAGTAATTCTAAATAACTTGCTCAGGGCAGAACTGTGATTTGAAAACTAGTTCATTTCTAAGTCTTTTATTTTTTCTATAAAACTGTTATTTGTGCTCAAATTCTCTCCAGAGTCTAATGACCATGCAGCTATAGTCTTTTTTTTTTTTTCCTTTCCATTCAAGGAGAATAGAGTTCCCATAGTTAGGTCTTGCAACCTGGGAGTTGAGTGAAAATCTCCCCTGGGACATCCTCACACTTGGTGTAGTTTTCACAGAATGGAAGTTGGTGTGGTTGTCTTTGGTGAATTTTCCTTCTTCCAAATTTTGTATGAATGTTACTTCTTTGCACTGTAACTCTAAAAGTTATTAAAATGTGACCTGAGTAGGATGGCCACTTAAAATTATTATAAGCCATTCATTTCTAATTTGTGTGTCATTTTTAAAAACAAAGCATTGAGATAAGACAGGAAACTACTAAATGCTGATGGATTAAAAAATTCAGAGAAGGTCTCACATGGAGTACGTGAAGAGATTAGGTCTGGAGAGTCACAGTGATGAGTGCTACGACTTTCTCTAATTCCAGAAGAAAAAAAAAAGACCATAAGATGGTAATTCTTGCCAGGCATGGTGGCATACACCTGTAATCCCAGCGACTTGGGAGGCTGAGGCAGGAGGATCTTGAGTTCAAAGCCAGCCTCAGAAACTTAGCAAGACCCTAAGCAACTCAGGAGACCCTGTTTCTATAAAATATTAAAAAGGCTTGGGGATGTAGCTCAATGGTTAAGTACCTTTGGGTTCAATTCCTTGTACCAAAAAAAATAAAAATAAAAAATAAATAATAAATAATTCGCTCAGCTTTGTGCTACCAGGCTAAACCTTGATTTCATCTACTCCTGCCCTCCCTTTTTTTTTGTCAATCATGGGAAATTACCTTCTTCCTCTCCAAGTCCAATCCTGTACCTGTGTTTTAAATTTACCTTTTCATCCTTCTCAGGAACATAAGATTATGAATTATGCCTTTTTTTGTTTTTCATATTCACTTGTCTTTCCCAACTAACATTCTTCCCTTCAATATTTGTACTCCAGCTTTACAATTATTTTAATCCCATTTGATGTCTTATATCCTTCTTCTGCTATCATCATCTCTTAGTCCATTTTCTGCTGCTATAAATAAATGTGTGAGACCTTATAATTCATGAAGAAAAGAGATTTGTTGTTGTTGTTATTGTTGTTGGTTCTACAGGATGGGAAGTTCAAGATCAGACACTGGTATCTGCTCGGGCTTTGTAATGATGAAATGTTGCTTTAGCTCATGGCAGAAAGCAGAAGGGAAAGTAAGTGTGTGCACAAGACAAAAGTCACACTCCTATGATAACTAACCCATACTTTTGTGAAAAACATCTATCCATTCATGAGGAATCTACCCCTGCAACAAAACACACCCCCCATATGAGTCTTTGTGGGGATATGTCACATTCAAACCAACTCTGTCTTTTCCTTCATAGCAAAACTGCTGAAATCCTCATCTGTTCTTGCCCATCCTTTTTCTCACTGCTTCTCATACTTCAACCCATCTGGCTTCCACCCCACTCCACAGACAACTTTTAACCTACCTCCATGTCACTGATTTCAGCCCTAGCCTACCTTCTTGGAGTGCTGTCTGATCTCAAATTCTATTTTCTACACTCTCCTGGTTTTCTCCCTACTGCTCTGGACACTGAGTCACTTTTGAAGGCTCATCCTTAAACATAAGGGTCCCTAAAGTCTCAATTCAGACCCCCTTCTTAGCCTTCACTCTCTCCCTAGGCAATCTCATCTGGATCCACCAATATAGGTCCTATCAATAAACCATAGATTTCCAGATTGACCATCTGCACACTGAACATCTGTTCTGGGTTCATGTCACATACTTGACTGTCTATTGGACATATCCAACCTAACATCTCAAACTTAGCAAGTCAAGGCTGAATGCATTATATTCTCAACTAAATCTTTACCCCTTCTAATCTTAACTATCTTATTTTCTTGTTTCACTTTCACCTTAATATATAAACCAAGAACAAAGTGCTCTTTTTGAAGCTGTCCTCTCCTTAGTACCTCCTATCAACACATCACCAAATCTTATTGATTTTACCTCTGAAATATATCTCAAACCCATCTATTATTTATCATCTCATCTTCCAACCTAAACCAAATATCCCTACCTAAAGCCTAATAATACCTCTTAAATGCCTTACATTCACCACAGATTTTTTCCAACATGGTCCACTCTCTGCAGCCATGATTTTGACACCTGCACTTTTCTCTACTCAAAAATTCTTCAGAGGTATCCTGTACTTCCGTTAGAATAAAGATGAGAGACATAACAGACTCCTCTTACCACTATCAAGTCAACTTGGCTTCTTTCAAGATATCATTCCTACCTGTGACAGGATCTTTGCACACTCTTTTACATTTGATCTGTTAATCTGATTTCTTCTCTTGATTTAACTCTAGATCAGAATGCATTGTTTGAAATCTCTGTGACCTTATTTCCTTTATTCAGAGCTTTTTATCCCTGACTTTTATGACACATACAAACATTTGAATATTTATATTCCTGTCTCTGTCATAAGTCTGTAACCTGCGTGCAAGCAGGGAAGGTAGCTGTGGTTTCTCATCATTCTATTTCCAGTGACTAGTCTAATGCCTAGAACATAGAAATGCTTAGTAAAACCTTGAGGTAGGCAGGCTAGAAGGAAGGAATGAGGGAATATGTGTGTGACCCCTTTCGTCACTCCCTCACCTTATTCCTGTTATGACCAGTCCAAAGAAACAACAGTGGATCCCCAGGAAGGTTGGCAATCATATGATGATATAAAACAGGTAGAGAGTCTAGATCCCCCAAGCAACCTTGAAGTCTTCTTTGTTTTTCCCAGGCCTAATTCTGGATTCATTAGATAATGGCATTCTTCTTCCATATCATCTTAGATGATGGATGGTAGACGTCATCTTGGCCCTTCTTTGTTACTCCTGGGTAACAAAGGCACGTCACTCCTTTGTTACTCCTCTGACTCGGCACATCCTGATGCTATCCTCTGCATTCTGAGAATGTCGGTATACTCATGAAAAGGTTTTGATAAACACGTGTTGAAGACAGATGAGAGAAAATCCCTTTAGCATTGAACATGTTGATAAAGCAAAAGAGGTCAGAGAATGCAGTGTGTGGCTTCCTTCCCCTCACCGCTGAGTTTAGAAAAAGAGTGTGTATACCAGGTGTACATCATTCAATCAGACACTGATTATTCTAGAAACACACACACATCAGTGACAGGCACACTCCAAGTGTGATTGCAAAACTTTGAGCTTTAAGGTCTGCATTAATTCAAAAAGCATGGTTGACAAAATTTTGTCATTTGGAGAAAATACCATCATTCTCCTTTTTCCATTGCTTTATTCCATTCTTCCAAGCTGTAAAACAAATAAAATCACAGAAAACAAAAATAGTGAAATGGCGAACAGTCCTGCCTTTTACTTCTTTGAATGATGTTTTTTTCTTCAAACTTCATTTTGTTGTTCTTATTTGGAAGCTGATAGGATCTATCTTTGGATACAGCTCTATTTTCTGGGTTCTGTCTCTAATCAATTCCAGCCAAGCTTTCTAACCAAGAGCTCACATTTGTGAAGCCATTTCTTATTTCTTAATTTTGAAGATCTTTTCCTTGAAGTGCATTCTGAGCACACTGCTTTTAACATTACATAACCTTTGCATATTTTGTCCTTGTTTCTAAAATGCACTCAGAGCACAGAAGTTTTTAAAATTTACTCTTGTTCTTTCCAACTACAAACTCTACTAATTTAAATTATTTTTAACACTTATGGCTTGTATATGCATGTCAATACAGTTACTTTGGATAATTACTATTATGTCAGAATCTACACCAAAAGTAAGTTTCTATAGTCTGGATACTGTTACCCATATATAATTCATCAATGGTAGTAATTTTTTTTTACTTTTTTTTTTTTTAAATCGCCTTTTGGTAGAAAGTAAATATTATGCTTCTTGAACCAATCTGGATCTTGGAGGCTACTTTATTGGAACTCTTCTGTTCTAACTTATGTACATTTGTTCAGCCTTGATTATTGCATTTGCTAAATGAGTGAGTGTGGGCATTACGTATTTCCTTCAGCTGTTCTCTTTTGCTTTTCCTGTTCTCTCAAGCTCCACATCTCAACAAAACACTCTGGTAAGGTTTCTCTTTATTTATATAAAATATTTAAAATAGTATTCTTGCCTTTGCCAAAAGTATTTAAGAATATCACTCTTTCTACTGGATGTAATGAAGCTTAAATCACATTTCATTTCAAGAAAACAGTCAGCAGTTATGTCCCAGGACATTGCTACACCTTGATAAGCCCACATTTCACATAGTAACACCCCCTAACATGACACTAACAAGACTGTGTGGTGCTTGGCCTCATCCTAATGGTTAAGTTGTGGACTCAAATATTAAAATATTGTAGCTTAAATGTTAGGATTTAAATTTGTAAAGTAAAAGAGGTCAATAAGATGCACTTTTACATTATTTAATGATCAAAAGCCAGTTATAAGAAAAAGGTAATGAAAAATGAAGTACAGAAATTCACCCAGAGAAACAATTTTCATAGCACTGCTGATTCCTGCCAACAGTTGCTCACATAGAATCTTACATAATTTGCCTTAGTGATAACATAGACCATTTCCTGAAATTTTGAGAAAGATGATAATGAATAAATTGTCACTGGGTACTGTATGCTGTCAGTGTAAGGCATTATGGTAGGCAATTTATACATGTGACTCTATTTCTAGCTATTGTATTTTTCCACTCACCCCTGCCATCCACTTTCTCCTGTGGATTTCTTCATTCCTCCCATCACCCTAAACAGAGGGGTGTAGAAAGTCAAAGAGTGGTATGCCCAAAGACATTGCTTCCTAGTCTTCCCAGTACATGTGTATGTACAAATCCTATACACACATGTAGGATTTGTACTTTCTCTATTGTTGTTCTCTGAGCCTCAGTTGGTATATAGAGAAAATGGGAATACAAATATTTGCCTTATAAAAATTTGCCTTATGAGAATTGTTGGGATGAACCAACCATATTTTATGCATCTTAGTGATTGATAAGTAAAATTACCCAAATTCTTTATCTTCTAGCAGATAGGCTGAAGAGCTAGAATTTTGAGTTCTAATCCTAATTCTACAGAGAATGGAGGTGGGGTGACAAGGAAGGCAAAAGTGTCTTTTAAAATGAGAAAAATATCTGTTTAATTATGGTCATGTTCATAGAAAAGCTCTTGGTTAAGATCAGAGACCTGTGCCAAAAAGGGTGGAGAAGACATTTTTCATGTTAAGAATAGAATTTCCCATTGCCAATGCCACTCATCAAGAGACTCTTCCAGGACACTGCAGAACCTATGGTTTCATATAGGAAAATTAAGAACACAAGACTTTGCAAAATGCAGTTTATCATGTGGCTTAGGCTCTAAAGACATAAAAATATGAAGACAATTAAACAGTGGTCCCCCTTACCTGCAGCTTTGCTTTCCGTAGCTTCAGATACATCTGGTCAACTGTGGTCTGAAAATATTAAGTGGAAATTCCAAAAACATTTATAAGTTTTATTATAGTATGATATTATAATTACTCCACTTTATTGTTGTTAATCTCTTGCTATGTTTAATTTATGTATTATACCTTATCATAGGGTGGGTATACATGTAGAGTTAAAAAAAAACATGATGTATATAGAGAGAGTTTGGTACCCTCTATGACTTCAGTCATCCACCAAGAGTCTTGCAATGTAGCTCTTGGATAAGGGAGCATTACTGTTTTTAAAGAATGAGGGGGAAAGCAATATTTAAAGTCTATTAAATGAAATGTAGTCACCAATGAAATTGATTGGGGCTACTTTTCACAAATTAGGATGATGACTAGAAAAACCATGAGAATGCAGAATCCTTTGTGTCTCAAATATGTACTCAGTCTTTCCTGGACAGTGGAGGAAATGATGGTTGGCTGGTATAATGGAAATCATAATCAATTTCATCACTGATGAACCATCATGCTATATCAGAATAGGAACCAAGGGGTTTTTGCAGTGATAGTTTGGTCATAAGCAACAGAAGCCCATCCCAAGTAGATCCTGAAGGAGGTGGCTAATTGTCAAGGCGATCTCTCAAACAACAAGAGCAAAGAACAGAGGTCAGCTAGGTCTTTTATGGGGCTGCAGAATCCATGCTCTATCTTCTGTCCACGCACCTGCTTTATTCTCCCATGTCTTCCATTGGTTTAAGTTTCTCAGAGCCTCCTGATGTCTAGTCCTCCTGCCACCCATGGCTCAGGTTTGCCATAATGACTCTTAAAGATCAATTAAAATGCTCAGTTTCCAGTCACAATGAAGCAAGCAGAGAGGTGATCCTCAACAGAGTGGCACTGGGAGTTAGTGTCATAAAGAATGTCACTGCTCTATAGATATTGGCAGTTAATATCACAGGAGTTCTAGTGCTCCATAGACATTGATGGTCAATGTCATGAAATCCCCATCATTCAATAAACATTGATAGTATCATGAGATGCCCATTTTTCCATAGACATTTATAGTCATGTCACCAGAGTCCCAGTGTTCCATATCAATTATATTCTCTGTGCCCTTTAGATTAAATTATCAAGAAAGACACCATAATTGGCTGGGCTTAATCTCTAGACAGGTTCTCTTAGAAAATTGGGTTTCCACACATTCTCTCACTGTGGCCTGAGGGTCAAGACCATCTGTATAAAATCTGATTGTCTCTAGGATCCCTTTATCAAGAATAGGAGAGAGGAGACAATTTTTAACAAGAAGTGAGGGGATTGGTCTGTTCAGACAAGGCCAGGTGTCACTAGTAGAGCTTTATGGCCTGTGGTTCTACAGTTCATAAACCACATGGGTATTATCTGTACTTCACAGACAAAAAAAAAAAAACAGACTCCATGAGATTAAAGTTCACATCCAATGTCACATTTCTAATAAGTTCCAGAGATAGCATTTGATTCCATATCTGTCTCTCTGCTCCCAAGCCTATATGCTCTTTGTTTTGTCTACCACCCAAATAAACAGAGGGTCTGCAAAGGAGTCATAGGAACTCAAAGAATGAAAGTCTCCAAAATAGCCTCCATACTTGCAAGCAGTGTACACATATGTAACATGGAGTTAGGCAGTTGGGTTCTTTGTCTTACAAATTTGAGGAATTGAAATCCACAGACACAAGGTGATAGCAAAATAACAGAATTTCTATTAGAGTAATAGAAAGGAAGCAAAGCTCCCAGAGAGGAAGGACTCCAAGAGAGAGATGCCAACTGAGGTCCATTTTGTAGGGGTTTTTAAAGGCATATCTGATGGTCGAGCACAGGTGATTGGTAGGGTAAGGGATGCCAGCATGGACCAATCAAGTTCTTCAAGCTCTGAGCTTCATAAGCTAATCAGAAGTGCATAATTCCGATTCCTTATTTACATAATTAAGAGGATAGCTCTTGCCTGGTGTTTTTTGAAAGATATTTTAGAAAGAGGAAGCATTTGGGGTTGAGGGTCTGCCTGTGGTTGACTGTTGCTAAGGGTAAGGACAAGGGTAACTAAGGAAGGGGCTTCTGTGGTTGCAGATGTGAGGAACTCAAGCATTCTAGATCAGAAGAAGGCATTGTGGTTAATGCTGACAGGGAGCAGCAAGTCACAGGATGTCTTTCAGAACCACTGTCTCCTTCCAGTTTGGTGTGATATCTCCCTCCCCTCCTGTCCTTCTCCAAGGCCCTTATCTGGGCTGCCAATGGGAGATCTATCTTCCTGCCCTCACAAGGACTTGGAAATGGGATGTCTCAAGAAAGCTCTTCATAAAGATAATAGATGAAATTAGAAATAATAGGTGAAATTAGAAATTCTTAACTGGTAACAAGTGAGAAAACTTAACTAGAGTTGAACAGGAAGAAGCCTGAATTAGAGAATGGGCAATACCTAAAGAGAAAAAGGCCCAAGTCAATTGTGTCCACTTCCTAGTTTTGCCATAAATGACCCAGCTGGCAGGGCCTACTAGATACTGTGACATGGCCAAACTTTTTTTTTTTTTTTTTTTTTTTTTTTTTTTGTACAAAATGGGCCACTCCAGACTTTGCCCAGGCCCAAGGAAAATACTGAAAGAATACAGAAGCAAAGTACTCAGAAAGTCCTTGCAAATAGGAAAGATCATTTTTACCAACCACTGAAAACTGGCAATCCAAAAAGTATATATAACATATTTTTTTCTCTTTCCCCCAACCTCTCCATCACCATGAAATAACCTCAATGTACTTTTCTAATTTACAAAATGAAATTGGAGTCTTTGTAATGGCATTAAAATTCTTTTACCTTTTCTTATGCCATGAATTCCCTGAAATTTCACTCATTGATTTACACAGCTAACAGTTGCTTTGAAATGGCATTTGCTAACATCATTCAGGTAATGTTCCATTGTGTCTTATCCATGGCTTGATGTATTTTCATCATGCAGACCTGATACTATGAAAGTAAATTTAAATTTCTATAAAAATATGAAGATATTTAGATTCTATATAAGATTACTTTACCCTAGTCCCCTCAGCTTCCCATGAAAAGAGAACTCAAGTACAGTGAATTCAGATGCAAATTGATGATAAATGGGAAACAGTTTGATATATTGGTAAAAAAGTATAGTATAAAACCTTGATAATAAGACTGAGTCCTTCAACTCTGATAGGCATGGAGACATCTAGAATAAATTTTCATGTTACTTGAAATGGAATTTCCTTATATATGTAGAATTTTTAGGTTAGCATTCAACCTCTTATTGGAAAGTTGCCAGTACAATCCAATGCCTATCACAGGGAAGGCAGTCAACATAGATCTGCTCTGGAAGATTTAATTGATATGTTCTATGATTTCAAACCTGCAAGTTTGCTGATGTTTTTGAAATTTTTTGAAATTGCCATCCCTACGCATACCCAGGGCTGAGATTGCTCACCAGTTATGGTTTGTTCAAGGAGCAAAACAGCAAAGTCCATTAGGTGGAGCATAGGTAGAGAAGGCTAGGTATTGTAGGAATAGCAATTATACTATTGTATTGTAGCAGTACCTTCTTTAAAGAGTAGCTTACAGAGAAGTGGTTCTGTTTGTTAACTTCTATTATCCAAGGCCCAGATTGGGATGTGAGTTGAGTTAGAAACTAGTTCCTTGAAGCATTACTATATGGGAATTAAGTTATGGCTTTTTAAAAATGAGATGTTTCAAGACTGAAAAGAGTAGTCCAACCCCTGTTCTCTAATTGCCTCTGTAACAAATGTCTAGCACTTCCTTTTTTTTTTTTTTGAGTCACTACAAAATCACACAAATTCATTCATATACGAGTACCTCTGAATTATATAACTACAGATCTTTACAAATAAATATGGATAACTTCACAGATGGGGGTACCTCACTCAAAAGATGGTACAACCATCTTCCCCAACCAGATTCTTAATTTATTTACCTTCCTTGTCAAATTACAAAATGGAGAAGGAAACTTTTACGGTTCATTACCTGACAACCTCATTGACCATCTGTCTATTTGCCAGCAGCCAATGTATCATCTTGGTCTTCTTAAAACATGGCTGACTTTTCTATGTGGATCAGTGACAGTTGTTTGAAATATACAAATTGTGGGGTGGTTTTAAAGGTGGTTTGATTTTCTGTTTGTTTTTGGTCTTTGGTTTTTTCCAGCAGAACGTTTTCTTCCATCGTCCTGAATGGGTGACAATGTACCTTATTGAAACTGAGCCCTCACCAGGACTGACACTCTTTTCAGAAAACTTGGACTGACCTAGTTTCCTCATTGTAAATACTTTCTTAACCCAGGAAAGAGGCTGTTCTCCTCCAAGTCCTAATTGTGCTAAAGGGGACTTCTAACCTGTATTGACAGTGAGAAATTTACCTCCCCTTGTACTGGCTGAAAGGAGATATTGTGCTGCTGCTTTCATCTTAACATAAAATTATTTTAGAAAATGACTCACTGCTGATACCCCAGACATCTAATCCATATTTCACTAATATTTGTTCCATGATGTCTATCATAGAAGCAATATAAAATCTGTATAATGACTCATAATCCTTTATAACTACCCTATTTAGGGTTCACTTCTGAATTCCACAGCTTCCCCAAAACATTTACTTCTATGTCTCGAGGAAAAAGAAAAGCCTGGTTTAATACACCATTGCCGTAGGGTGGTGATTCATCATTTACTTGCCCTTGGTACTTTTAAAAACATGTTGTTTTCATCGATACTGAGCAGACTGGTTTTATATTTGAGGTATGCTGTCTCATTTTCAGATTTGATTTTGGGCCTGCGAGCAATTGCAATAAAACCAATGTGCAAAGTAGACTTCATTGAATATCTTTGAGCGGGCTGGCTCAAATCAATCAAGTTATAATTTGCTGGGTAGCATATTTAAATATTGGAAAAACAGCACCATCTGCTGGAATGGGGCAGGTAGGGAAATTCATGTGAGCCAGGCACGAAATAGAAAATCTGGAGGCCAAAACCCTTGATTGGTTCAGGTGTGTTCGTGTACATCTGTGTTCACGTCATTGTCATTCATATCCTGAAATGGCAGTGGTGTGACTTCACTGATGTTGAGGTAGTGTGGTTCACTGCAAAGAACACAGAATGAAAGCTGCTAGTTGTGGTTCTGTCTTCGTCTTCCATTTCTGCCCCCTCTCTTTTGCCTCCTCCTCCACTTTACACCACTTCTTCCTTCAAATCCAGTTACCTTAAGGAAATTATTTAAAAAAAAAGAAAGAAAGAAAAGAAAAGAGGTTCAAAAAAAGAAAAGAGGTTCTTATGTAGATGTTGGGGTGGGGTGAGTAACTCAACTTCCTACCTCACATTAGCCAGCTTTAAAAAAAAAAAAAGATTAATTATATCCCATCTGATTCAAATGTATGATATGTCAAGGTCATTGTACTGTCATGTGTAACTAATTAAAACAAATAAAAATGAATAAATTCCTAAAAAATTAAAAAAATAAATTTAAAAAAAAGATTATTAAAGTACTTCGTACCCTGTAAGTCACATTCAGGTTATGAGGAGCAAGTATCGATATTAGTACATCAGACTTCAAATCAGCAAGATATGGTAGAAAGAGAGCAGACCTGGCAAATACTGGAATACACTACCAGAGAGCCTGCTAACTGGGAGAGTAATTTGGCACCAAGAGGAAGAGCTTTAAAAACATTCATCTAGTTTGACTCAGTAATTGTACTTCTAGGAATTCATCCAAAGAAAATCATTAGAGAAATGGAAATAGATTCATGGTCAAGAATGTTCATACCAACATTATTTATGATGTTGAAATACTGGAAATAGAATTGGTGATCATCAGTAACGAATAGTTAAATCAAATGATAGATTGTTGTGTAGCATTAATGTCATGTTTTGAAGAATAATGATATGGGGAAATATTCACAAAAAAGTATAAGAATAAAAGATAATTAGGATGATTATAATTTTGAAAGAAAGAGGAATTGAAGAAGGAAAAAGAGATAGTGGTGATTATAAAACAAAATGTTAAACAGCAGTTAACCGTTAACATTAACAGACTGGTAACATTTGGGGCTAATTCTTTGCTGTCCTGTGCATCAGAAGAGCAGCCCTGGCCTCTAACCATTAGGTACCTGTAGCTCAGTTTCACTCAGATGTGTCAACCAAAAATGTCTTCAGAAATTGCCAAATGTCCTGGAGGAGAGGAGAAAAATCACCCTGAGTAACCACTGACTTAAATAAAGTAGTAAAAAGAATCAATAAAACAATTTGTGCTTGTACATTACTGAGCCATGCTGGATCAATAAGTTGGTTATATGAATCAAATGGAGAATTCTGGGAGAAACTCACTCACTCTCCAGGGTCTTTCCTGAAGGAAATCCTTGGGAAGTGCGATTGACATCAGGTAGAAAGAATTCATAAGTGATATTTCTCTGTGAACACATAGAACAAAGGTTTTTTGACATGTGACCCTTAGGAACCTAAGAATATTTCTTTTGTACTAAGGACATTACTCTATCCATTTCTTGGCAAAAGACTCAATCTCATGGCTTCTAGGTGATGAAAATTCATCTTTTCTGTGTCTCTTTCATCATTTTAAAATGAGACAAACTTGCATTATTGCAAAAAATATATGTAAACATTTGTTGAAAAGCATTAAATACCATGAGAATAAAAAATACATAGCTATTTTAAGTGACCTTTGCCTTCAGATTTTCTAGTCTTTTCCACTGACTAGTAATTCCTCCAATTACTAAAGAATTAATAAACCAGACAATTTATGAGTTCACTTCATTGTCTCTGAATAGGCACCATATTTTATCATCAGTCCAATTGGTGGCTCCTCTTGGGAAAGCCAGAGCCAGAAAGACCCTTGGCTTTTATTCTTAGTGGCCATTGTTTTGATAAGTGGATCAGTTACACCATTTCGGATGAGTTCATGGCTGATGAGCTTGGGTGAGCATGTTTTGAGAGCCTTCTTTTTCCTCAGGCCTCAAATATTACACTCTATATAACATGCTGGTTACCTGCAAAATCTCCTTTTGAAAAATAACCTCTTTGGAGATCCAAGTTCAATATGGGGAAAGAAAACGAGCCTGAGACCACTTAGCTGCACTACAATAACCAAAATCAAATAAAAATGAGCAAGTTGTTTCCCTTTCCAATTTTTTGAAATGAGATTTTCTCACCAGTGGCATATCAGTGTGTGAGGTTTAGCCACAAGCTAAGTTAAAGGAACTGTAATAAATTTTGAAAGAGCTGATTTAGTAGGAAAATGATAATCAAGGGAAAGTATTATGCTTTCAAATAGTAAGGAAAAATAAACGCAGAGACACAAAGAAGTACAAAAAATGCCAAAGCTACCTTTCTGCTATTTAAAATTCTTTTGTAACAGTTTTATTAAGACATAATTTATATAAAAATTAGTTCATTTAAGTGTGCCATTCAAAATACATAGGAAATTCACAGAACTGTGCAGTTAGCACCAAAATTGAACTTTATTTTTTGAGGCCTAATGTATTTAAATATCCAAGTAAAATTTTAATGGCAAAATTCATGGAGACAATGTCTATGGTTGAAGACAGAATTGAGAGAGATGGTATTTATTCAGAAATGAATCTGTCATACCAGGAAATGACCACAAAGGAATCTAGAGTTGGTTTCCAGGTGTATCTGTTTTCTGTGGCTGTGTAACAAATTTCCTAAAACAACATTTGTTGTCTAACAGTTTTCATGGTTCAGGAACCTAGGTAGGCCTACCTGGATCCTCTGACTTAATGTCCCTCGGAAGACTGCAGTCAAGGTGTTACCTGGAACTGCCAATTCACTTTAAAGCTCTAGTGGGAAATGATGTTCTTCTAAGATCATATGGTTATTGACAAGATTCTGATAGTTAGAAAGAAGTCTCTCTCAATTCCTTGCCCTGTGGTTCTTTCCATATGGCAACACACTATGTATGTGGTAGCTTGCTTCATCAGCGGAAGAGAAAAGAACCTAAGGGAGAGATGGAAGGAAGGAGAGACAGACAGAAAGACAGACATGGACCTTTGCCCTGCCATGTTGTAAGTGCAGTTACTCCCTGTGCTACCTTCCCTTCAAGAGTCACATATCAATCCCTCCAAATGGGCCACTTAGAGACCATTTGAGTGTGTCATTTTGTTTGGGAAGTAGCAGCCTCCTCTCCCACATGGAGAAGTGTCAGAGCACCTTGACACTGTCCCAGCATATCCTGTCTCTTAGACTGTTCAGACTAGTGGGAGTGGGAGGCCTGGCTAATGCTGACAGTGACAATTTGAGCTTTTCTCTTGGTGAGTGCCACATAGATGAGCTAGCATTTCACTTTACAATGTGAAGGGAGTCAGCAGTTCTTTACAGCTCAGCCTTTGGGCCTCAGCAAAACTGAGGCAGAAAGCACTCTGTTTTATTCTCCTGTTAGCCTTTAATCTAAAGGGAGTGCAGCCCAGAGAAGAAGATTATGGAATTTTATTTAAATGCACAGTGAAAAGCAGAATTTAAACTGGAAGGGAGAGAATAGAACAAACTGTGTACAGAAGTATAATCAATTGTTTGATGAAGAATAACATAGGCAAATAATGAAAACAACACAAGACTGAGACAAATGGACTTGTCGACAAAATCAGTGTGAGAGGCAACCAAACACATTTTTAGGACTAACAAAAGTCAAATTATTGCTAGAAGATTTTAAAGAAAGAGACACTAAAGGAAAATTTGCTTGGCAACCCTTGTCTGGACATAGTGAGTAGGGACATTTAGAGTATGCAAACTGTATTTGAAGAGTCTGATAAATATGAATGCCTAATATTGATCTACAACAAAAGCTTTGTCAGTTTAGAGTAAAATAAGGATAAAACAATAAATATATTAATTCATTAAATATTTTAATAAATATAAAAATTATTTTAAAGTGCTTTTTCTGCCATAACTTTCCTATTTGTGAGTCTTAATATTTCCTTTTATTTATGAAATAGTATGGAGAGCAGATGCATGATTATTTGTATTGAGAGTTTCGTGTTTTTTCCTTCTAAATCTTCAGGGATTTTTTCCAATGCATTCTATTACTTTTTGGCAATAATGAATATGAAGCTTTCAGAAACTATAGAGCAGCCAGAATCAATTGTTTTAGTTACATGTTAAGGAGTTCTAGTTATAATTTTGGTGGAGGAGACTTTAAAATGCCAAAATTATTGATATTTTAAGGTCCATCATTTTCTGTTCTTGCTTCTGTTTTCATTAGCACATCTCATTGTTTCATTTTATTTTATTATCACAGCATAAACCTAATAGCCTTATTAAAGCACTGACCCCACCCACTAAGTAATGAAGAAAAATTTATCAAGCACCTACTGTATACAAGGCACAAAGGCATTATGAGGGGTACAAATATGAACTGGGCACATTTGTTGCCTTCAAGACGCTTGCTGTCAAATGCAGAAAAGAACACATTTATTCCAAAAATGGTATCCTATTACACGTAAAGCACAAGGGGGAAGTAATTTTTTAAAATGATAGGTGGTCATTATGCTTTCTGTGCAATCACAAAATCTGAGCATGGGATAATTAATTATCTATAATAAAAATCTTGGGTATGATGGACTACATAAGAGAAAGCTAAGTACATTCTTGAAGGTGAATTAAGTGAATCCGGGGAAGGACCATTCTGTATTCCCAACCCCATTTATACAAGGATAGCTATATTGGTTGATAGACTATTGAATACCAAGTTAGACTTTCACAAATAAATACCCATCATGGACATACATAAATAAAAGATAAGGTAGAATATTATAAAGTAATGGACAAAATATTATATGAGTACAGAGGAATGCAAGATTAATTCTGCATGATGTTAAAATTTATCAAATTATACATTTTAAATATTTGTAATTTATTGAATGTCAGGTGTACATCAGTATAATTGTAAACAAAATGAGAGAAGGCATTGCCAATCTAAAATACCATACACTGTGCCTGCCATAGAGTTGGTTGATAATATATTTTATTTTGCTTCTCCTTCCCATTGTTTATCATTTTCTCTGGGCTTTCTCTCCAAGTCTATACTCTCAAACACTTGATAGGGGCAACATCCACTTTGGGTTTTACTTTTGTGGACTGCTACTTTCACTGAGCACTGAGCCCTGTTTTCTGAATACCTGTATTGATTTTATGATAAGCTACCTAAACACGTTTTTACATCCCTACCTGCTATCTACAATTCTAAGCTAAACTAAGAAATTCCAATTTATTTTAACCAATTAAAGTTGCCTCACTTCATCAAGCCTCTGAGGCTGCCACTCACAATATCTCAGGAGAGGTATTTTCAATTTTTTAATCAAGTGGCAAAACGATTTTCCCCTGAATTCATTAATAATATTTGATCCATGAAAACAATGTTTTATTTTATTTTACAATTTTAACTTTGGGAAACCGTTTAACCTCTAGCAAATATTCTTGACTTCATACCTTTGGAAAGGAAAAACACTAAGTGAGAATTGCAGACTGCCCAAAACACTGAAAACCAATGGAATGGTTCTAAGAGAAGATTACAGTAATACTTTTAAATATTTATTGGCCACTTCTTTTTTGCTTTTTGATTTTCCCTGTCTGCACGGGCCACAAAGACTGACCTCAGATCAACCACTAACTGAGATGAGGATGAGGGAATCCACTTTAATTATTATGAAGTTACAATGAGGGGGGTGTTGTAATGCCACAAAAAGAGCTGAAGGGATGAATTAAACCAGTCATATAAGCGATGAAGACAAAGAGAAGACAGAGTCAAGACATATTTTTGAGATTGGAATCAATAGGACTAGGCACTTTTAGATGGTGAGAGAGAATGTGAATAACAGAGAGGACCCTATCAACATCCAGGTTTCTAATTTAGTCACTTACAGACTCCCAATGATGTTCACTAATAGAAAATATAGATAAGATAGGTTTTGGTAGAATCTCATGGGTGCATAGAATCTCATGAGTTCATGTTTGAACATATCAAATTAAAGACGTCTTTGAAGCATCAGATTAGAATCACCTTGTAGACCGTTGAATATACAGATACAGAATTTAGAAAAGATCTAGGTAATTTTGGTGTCATCAAATTTTAAATAATAATAAAGGCATGGTTTTGTATAAAAATGCCCAGAAAGGGAGTATAGCATGGCATAAATGAGGGAAGCACCTTAAATGGAGCCCTGGGGGCAAACTAGTGTTTTAAAAGTGGTTTAAGAATATCCAGACCTTGGAAAGGAGACCAAGAAAGAATAGTTGGAAGGGTGCAGAAAAATCTAGAGTAGTAACTTAAAAAATCCTTCCCAAAGTTTGTCCTGTATGGCATGACCTTTATAATCTTATCCCCTCAGTTGGATTCACTGGTAAAACAAATTTGAGCAATGCTGAATGTTATATTTCTTTATTACACACTTCCCATCTGAAGGTCTTCTGTAAGTAAGATTGCATATGTCATCTAGGGATTTCCCAACATGTTGGACTTCAGAGCCTGAGGTTTTCTGACACAGTAAACCTCATTAAGACTATTGTTCCTGAACCACATCTTAGGAAAGAGCCAAGGAACTGTCAAGGTATGGGGTTTTCAAGGAGAAAGACATTGCTTTTAATTGCTGCAGGAAAGTCAAGGACAAATTAGGGTTGAAACCCATATATTGAATTTGGCAGAGTTAAGCAACAGCTAAGAATTCAAGCAATGATAGTAATTACCTCATAGCTCTTCTAGAAGGATAAAAAGTAACTATATATAAACTGCTTACAAAAGTGCCCAGTCCACAGTGAGTGTTCTGAACTAGCCTCTGGTAACTTGTTCATAGCTTGGCAATTCAGTGGTATGTTGTAGTAGAACTTTTAGAGGCTGAAAAATGAATACAAAGTGATAACACAATAATAAAGGATTTGGCTTTTCAGGAATATCTTTTTATGTACATTTTTACCAAGTGTAATTCATTTTTAATAAACTCATTAATTAAAATATAGCAAATAGAAAAGCACACAAATCTTAAGTATATTGTTCAACAAATTGATAGAAAGTAAACACACTCATGTAAATACCAACCAGGTCCAGACAGTTCCCTAACCACCATGCTCGAGCCCCCTCCCAGTCACTGTGCCCTTCTCCCCAGAGATTTTTATTTTTAACAACATGATTAATTTTACTTATTTACCAAGGTTATGAAAAGTAAAATTACATGTTATTTTGCATCTCATTTATTTTGCTTAATATTATGATGGTGACAGTCACCTGTGTTTTCACATGTACCAGTAGTTTGTTCTTTTTCACTGCTGGATGATATTTCATTATGTAAGCATGCCATAATCCATTCATTAATTGATAGAAATTTGTGTCCAATTTGGGCCACTATAAATAATGGTACCATTAGTATTCATATTCATGTTTCTTGGTGAAGACCTGTATGCATTTATATATTTGCCTAGAAGTAGAGTTGCTAGATCATAGGATATGCATATGTTCAACATAAGTGAACAAGTCTAAGTAGTTTCATCAATTCACATGAAATTGTAGCAATTTACATTCCACACAGCATTCAGGAGTTTCAGTTTCCCTACCCTCGCCAACACTTTATATTGTGAGTCTTTTTACTCTTAGCCATTAGGGTAGGAATGAACAGGCACTCATTGTGGTTTTAAATTTAATATTTCTGATTAATATTGAGATTTCATATCTCCTATGTGTTTATTGGCCATTTGAACATCTTCAAAGGTCTTCATCCAGTCCTTTGCCAACATTGCCAGTAGGTCGTGTATTGGATTCATTATATATGTCTCCCCCGTTAACCCATGGACCTCCCAAACTTGTGGACCTTTGGCCACCTATTTAGTGGACAGCCCTAGCTATCAAGGCTGTTATCTCCTTTCCCAACACTGCAGGCTACCTAGGCCTCCCCAGAAGTAGAGGCTGGGCTTCAGCATGGTGTCCTTCATGCTTGCTATACCTGGAGCCACAGCAATTCTGGTTCCCAAGCCCCAAACTACTACATTCTACAGGGTCTGGCCACTCCCTCCACCTCCCTAGAGGTTCCCTAGAGGCTTCCTGGAAAGGCTAGGTAACCAATTCTAAAAATGTAACTTAACGTTTGACAATGAGAGATAGGAGCTATAAAGAAACCACCATACACATTATTTTCTTTTCCTCCCTCCTCTTTTTCTTTTTCTTTTCTTTTTCTTTTTTTTTTTTTTTTTTTTT